>NC_080783.1:92978199-93285616 GCF_028018385.1 Neofelis nebulosa | reverse complement strand
GTAGCAGCGAGATAATTAATACCCTGGGTCTTTGCAGTTGTTTTTCAATAGAGAACACAAAATTACTTCTTAATTTGGAGTTTCACATCTCATTTGTTACTTAGTTACTGTTACTAGAATGATTATGTGATGCAAAGTTTAGCGTCCTGACAAATGATACAGCACTCATTATCAAGATAGCTTATTTCATGGCAGATACGTATAGTTAAAGTTTCCGTTTTATATAGGCGTTTAAGAATCATAGCTTTTGCACTCCAAGAGGAAGGTTTTGGGTTTTTTTTGGGGGGGGGGTTGTTTTTTTTTTTTTATTCTGTACTTGGTGCAGTGATTCTCTGTGCCCAAGTCTTCCCTGTGCCTTTATATGAAGTGTAGCCGGTAACTGAATCACCATCCATCTGTCAAGCCCAGAGCAACTGTTAAAAAAATACCCAGCCCATTTTTTCTCCTGATTTGGAAGTTGGTTGCACAACAGCTGTTTGCAGAGTTACAGGTGAAACTTATGTAAATACTGCCATATTCCTTTAAAAATGGAATAAATCACCTTCTACATGCAGTGTATGAATTAGCATATTTATTCTTTCAGAGCTTCCAAATATACATTCCCCTTGTATGTGTACATAAAATAGGGGCTGGAGGAGTATAAAGCTTCTAGCATATTGCATAGTTATAGGCAATATTCTGTAGAATGAAGTGTTTATGAATTTTTTTCCAAATATATAAAAGAAATGTCAAGAAACTCATATGGTTTGAATTGAGGACTTCATTCGGCATAAGACACAGAATTTAAATGTGGGAGATATTTCTGAAGGAATCTAATCTGAACACTTTTTAGTGGCAGTGAGAAAAATGACTTGGAAATACGAGAAAGCATCTCATCATTAGTTTACACCTCTAATGAGGCAATGATGGAGAAAGAAGGAGAGAAAAATAATTTATAAGAAGATTTCTATTTCGTACCCTGACAGTTTTTAAAACATGGTAAGAATTTAGCTCTAACCACCATGAAATGCTTTTGTATTCTAAATATATTTACATACAGGTGGTTCGTAGATATTCTATATTTTGTCGATTCCCCACACACATTTGAAGTTGAGTATTCTGTGTAGATTATAAGCCCTCTTAGGTCAGGTATTCTGTCTTATATTACTGTAATGTCTCACAGTTCAACTGATCATATTCTCTCAATAGCATTCTATAGAATTCTAATTTGGTAAGTATGGCACCACAGAAAGTCTAGGCAATTGTAGTTTGTTTTTTGTTTTACTTAATGGAGGAAAAAATTTTAAAAATGAAACTTTGCAGGTCAGAAAACATATGAAAAGAACTGTATTTTTAAAACTTTTTTATGTTTATTTTTGAGAGGGAGAGAGAGTGTGAGTAGGGGAGGGACAGAGAGAGAGGGAGACACAGAATCTGAAACAGGCTCCAGGCTCTGAACTGTCAGCACAGAGCTCAATGCAGGGCTCAAACCCATCAACCATGAGATCATGACCTGAGCTGAAGTTGGAGGCTTAACCAACTGAGCTACCCAGGCACCCTGCAAAGAACTGTATTAATGATAAAATCCTAATTCATTACTCATGGGAACATCTTTGTTTATAAAAGTTAATGTAAATGGTTTTGAGCCTAACTTCTGGGAGAATAATTTCTTTGGTAGCTGGTAAATGCTTATGATTCCCAGGATTTCTAGAAATGCAGCATCTGCCTTACATGATTTTGTGACATGATATTTGAGCTTTTTCTTAAGAATTATATTTATAATTTATATTTGTTCAAGATTCAGAATATTTACATTATAATTTTTTACAGCAGCTTTGAGATACAATTTACTCTCCAATGTATGTGTATAGGTTGGTAGTTTTTAGTATATTCACAGAGTTGTGCAACCATCATGATAATCTAATTCCAGAAGATTTTCATCACCCCCAAAAGAAACACTATCCCATTAGCAGTCATTCCCCATTGAATTATTTTTAATGGAAGAAAGTCAAGTGAGATAAATGGAACTACTCTAAGGTGTTACAAAATCAGGGAGAGAATCTCTGACGTGTAACAAGTTTGGATGCAGTGATGGCTCCTTCATATTCGCTGTCATGAACTAGAGTGATTGCTGTCAGTGTCTTGCGGAGTGTGATGATTTATATGCATTTATAATGGTTTTCTTCAATACAGGTTTTAATATCTCTGTAGGAGGAAGGACTCACAGAGGCATTCTAAATGGAAAGAGTGGCTGAGAACTTTGGAAGCTGTTTGCATAGCATGTCATCCCTTTCTGTTGAGAGTGTATGGTTTTTTTTTTTTTGGTCTAGTTTAGGGAAGGAAGTAGCTGGAGATTAAAAGATTTGTCTGGCAGCTTTGTTAACAAATGAGCTACTCTTTGTAGCTGTATATTTTGGGTGGTTTCACTGTGGCTGATTGGAAATCATTGAACTAAAGATATTCCAAGACCACTTGTATTCATACAAATGGGCTCTATGGTATCCTAGAGAGACAATTTTATGCTTTTCCTTCTTGGATTTAGGATTTCCACTGGTTACTTCTCCACTCTAGTGTAGGAGCATCTGCTCACTCTACTTACCTGGAACCCCCTGATTTCTTGATTTTGCCAAGTGGTCAACACGAACCTCCTGTGCTCCCACTTCCACCACACATTCCCACGGGCCCACACCTGAGGTAAACTGACCCCCAATCCTAGCATTCCCTTCGGGAATTTGCCACAGTCATCGGCAGCCAGAGTTTAAGATCTCACTGCTTTCTCCTCTGTGGCCCTCATGTGTATTAGCCATTTTTAAATATAATTGATGCATTGTTTGTAATTTTACTTTGTTCTCTTTTTTTCCATAAATGTGTACTTTTGTCAGTTTTAGTCAGTTAGGGGGGAAAAAGTCCCTTAAGTCAAGAGCCCTAACCGTGTGCATTTCTTTGGTTAGCTGTGAACACAGAGAGCTCCAGGGCTTAACAGAGGCCCTGGAATAAAGTAAATGGGCATTTTTTAACTGCACATTTTCTGATCTTGTATTAGAACCTAAATAAAGTGCTTCAAGGTTACCTAGGGACTAAGTATACATTATGAGCTCACTAAGTATTTCTTATTTATTTAAAAATGCTTTTTCTCTGAGAAGGCAACAATAATTGGGGAGTATGTTTCCAACATGCAAAATGAGTTGTATCTTTCCATAAGCAAGTTTATAATTGGGCTCCTGCAGCCACACAGCTTCGCATATGGTACTTATGAGTCAATTAAAGCACCCTAACAAGCAATTATGGGTTTATTGTTTAATTCAATTTCCACAATTCATGCTGTTCCACTCAAAAGTTGCATATATGTCAGTCAGCATGTAATCATAAGCACACACTTTATTCAAACTCTAGTTTTGAAGAATGAGACCTTCAAATACAGTGCTCCCACATGCTGTGCTCTGCACAGGGAGAGAGAAAATACAAGGGAAAAACGAATGCATTTGGGGCATGGCAAGAACTGGCTTTTACTTCCAAATTGACTCATTTGGATACAGGCAAGTGAACATAAATTCTCCACTAACTTTTGATTGTCACAGAAATGCCATTGCTAGGATAGCCACTGAGTGAATTTAGAGTATGTGGAGTGGTTGGTTGGTTCAACTCAGGTGATTTAAATCCAAAGGGGAAGGGCCTGGGTTTGATCCTTGTGTGGAAGAATTGGCTTGGTCATGTCAGGGTAACCCCGATATCTGTGCCTAGGAAATGCCAATGTTAACTGGCCACCTTTCCTGTTCTTCCTCATACTACCAGGGCTCCTGGCCCTCCCCCACACCAGGGCTGGCCATGTTGGGAGAGGATCAGAGCAGTCTGTGTCCACTGCAGCCGGAGTAACAGCATAGACAAGATGGGAAGACTATTTTGTACAGCATACAAGTGACAGTATTGATGTGCTTCCTAACCCTGGCCAGCTCTTGGCTCTTGAGCATGGAATGGGATGTGGGAGTGGCTCAGGGCTGCCCTCGCTCATGCTGGACACTTCAGAGCATGTCCTCTTAGTAGAGACAACAAGACATGCTTGCTGTGAAAGAGAGCATACAGTGGGTCTTCTTTTTTGAGATATGGAAGTTTCTATTACCTCTAGCTATTCTCACTCCCTTCTCAATTTGAGTATTTCTCTGAAGAGATTTTCCTTCACTCATTCATGAAGCCAACAATTGAAGCATAAAAATTGGATGGGGGGAAGTGGCTTTGCATTTTGCCTGGCTCAGACTGACCCAGGTGCTGCGCTTGTATTTAATATAGATGTACATTCTTTTTTTTTTTTTTTTTTTACATAGTCTCCACACCCAATATGGGGCCTGAAGTCATTCATGACCCTGAGATCAAGAGGCACATGATCTACCAACTGAGCCAGCCAGGCACCGCTAGATTCTTAATTATGCTTGATCTTGAATAAGAAAGAAGTCCACTTGCCTGTTTTCTCTAAGGATACCCCAAGCAGTGTATGGGAAGAGTAATTCTAAAGGTAGCCTGACTCTCAAAGTAAATAAATATTAAAAAGGTCGGGGTTGGGGGGAGGCACCTGGGTGGCTCAGTAGGTTAAGTATCTGATTCTTGATTTTGGCTCAGGTCATGACTTTATGGTTCATGAGGCTGAGCCCTGCATCAGGCTCTGCCCTGACAGTGTGGAGCCTGCTTGGGAACTCTCTGTCTCCTTTGTTGTCTGCCCATCTCATGCAGATGAACTCTCTCTCTCTCTCTCTCTCTCTCTCTCTCTCTCTCTGTGTGTGTCTGTCTCTCAAAATAAATAAGTAAACATTAAAAAAAATAATAAATGTTGCCTGGATGACTAAGGAAAGCCATGCCAGATAATTGCAAAAAGAAAAAAAAAAAGAATTAAAACAAAATAGTTGTGAGAACATGGAATGGGAAAATCATGGTAAGTCTGTCAAATCTGTGTTCCTTATTAGTGGGAACACATGAGGTAGGCCTGGTTCTTATTCTAACGAATGAGGCAATACCTCAGAGCTAGGAAGAAACACCTCTCCTCTATGTTGGAGGCTGAATAATAGTCCCCCAAAGTGGCAAGGTCTAATCTCTGGAAGCTGTGAAGGTCTTATGAGGCAAAAGGGATTTTGCAGATGTCATCAAGTTAAGAATCCTCAGGTGGGGATTATCCCAGGTTAATCCAGGAGGGTTAATCCCCAGGAGGATCCAATGTAATCATGGCTGCCTTTATAAGGTAGCGGGAGGACTCAACAACGTGATGAGGAGACAGAGGGATGGGGTTGGGGAGGTGTGCTGCTGATACTCTGTGGGCCTGGCAGTGAAGGATGTAGGTGGCCTCTAGACGTCTCAAAGGGTGAGATACTTGATTCTCTCTCGCCTCCAGAAAGAACCAGTCCCCATGGCTTCTTGATTTTAGCTTCCAGAAAATGATGCCGAACTTCTGACTCCCAGAATTTGTAAGGAAACAAATTTTGTTCTTTATGTGGCTAAATTTGTGGTAATCTGTTACAGTGGCAACAGGAAAACAATCCCCTGGAAATAAATTAGCATTTAAAAAAATGGGGCATTTCTGAAACTAAAGGAAAGTGTTGGGGTTCCCAACAGAGTGCTTCTGTGCCCCTGCCTCTTACTCCACAGTGGCTTCAAAGAATCCATCTCTGTCTTTAGTGGCACCTAAATGTGTGTCAGTCACTTGTTGGGAGACCTGTGCATACACAAGCCAGACCCAGGCTCACAAGTCCTGGGCCTCCCCACCTAGTGGTGAAGCGTGTATATGGCAGGCTTCGTATTTTTTAGGTGCTTCTTAATTTATACACTTAATCTAATTATATTTCTCTCTGCAGCTTGTCTGTCATTAAGGCTTTAGGAAAAAGGACAGGGTAAAGGCCACCTCAGATGGAATATGGATGCAAATGCAGGAGAAATGTCTGTCAGACAAGAAGAATAAAAGTTTTCCTCTTGCTGACAGAGTGGGTCCTGGGGAAGAAACACTAAGAAACTGGGGAAAGGGGAAGTGGAGCTGAATGAATGTCCGTGCTGGTTTCTCTGACTCAGGGCTGATGTTGTCAGGGTAGAGGCCTTGGCTAATGAAAGGGAAGGAAGCTGAAGAGTTTGTGCTCCATGTTCTGTTTGGAACTCTGGGAAGAGGTGACCTACAGGGGCCCCACTCCATAAGGAGGGCCTTAGTGGCTCCCCAGATGTTCTCAGAGTTTCTTCTGCTGTGGAGTCTCCGGAAGTTCCTGCCTGCCCCAGGGAGGGTGAGGTGGCTGCTGGTGCTGTCTGGCAGGCATAACAGAAGAATCTGCTCTGGGTCCCCCAGGGCACTGATCACATGGCCCCAGCCGGTACCAGGACAGGCTAGGCCTCCTCAGCTAGAGGAATATTGTCCTGAACAGGCTGAGAGGGAATCACCATGAGGTTTTGGGCTTGAGAAGAGACTCCAGCAGTGAATGACACCAATGTCAGCAGTCATCAAGTGGGCAAGGGCCACTGCAGGTGTTGGAAGAGTCCCAGAGAGCTTCTGAAGGATCTTCTTGGCAATCCAAGACCCTTGCTGGGTGCCATACCCCTATGTCAAAAGGGGAAGTGGCTGAAAGAGGGAGACTGAAAAGAATCTACCTGAAAAGAATTAATATAAATAGGAAGGACACTAATTAAAAGAACCCAAACTCAGATAGCTTTAATTGGGAGTTTGTACTTTTCCTGATTACCTACCAAGAAGGGAGCTTTTAAGGACAATTACATCAGTCTGTATCAAAATAATTGGAAGGGAATGCAGTTTTGCCCTTAGACTCAGCAAGAGGTGGTCTCCTCTAACTCCTGTGTGTTTGAGGGCTCTTCTCTGGCCTTCTTCCAGCTTCTTTCCCACTCATGCATAAGGAGCACCCCCCAAGCCAGCTTCCCTACCCACCCCCTATCTAAACTCTGTCTAGTCCTTAGAACCCTAGAATTTCCTGCCCATATGGCCCTAAACAAGCTTCAAGGACAAAAGAGGCCTCTTGTGAGTCTGACCTGAGGAAAGCTGTGTCTAGCTATGTGTGTACTCTAGACCTGAGGGTGGGTCACAGGCAGCTGACTTGTGAATGGAGTTTTGCAGGACTGACAACAGTCCCATTCCCAAGTGCAAGAAGGTTGCTCCTGGGGTAGAATTCAACTGGGAATGAGAAGGGAAGAAAGGGGGCTAGGGTGTGGGACTGGGTGCAGGCACATTCCAGACTGAAACTTGAAGTCCTCTCAGAATTTTTATTGTAACCTAGCTAAGTCCTTATGAAAGCAAATACGTTAAGGTAGCAGAATAGAATGAATCGATGACACATTTGTTAATGTTAATTTTTAATTCCTTAGACTTGTGGTTTATGACATCTTCTTACATTTTCACACCAGACCCCATACATGCTATGGGCAGCCTGGCATAATGTCATTAGGTTGGTAACTTCCAGATACAGACCTTGTAATTCTATGCATGATGGATCTTCTCAAAGATAGGGACGTAGAGTCCTGGGAGTGTGCTTAGCAAGGAAAGGAAGCCAGCCCACCATAGTGCTGGCTCTCGGCACAGGCCTGTGGTATGTCAAGCCCCTGGCCTGGCCCAAGTTGTTTTTACTGGATATATCTTACTCCGCTTACCTGTGTCAGTCCTTCCAGAAAGCTGCTCTGCCCAGTGCCAGAGGCCCCGGGGCTATGCTTTTGCAGGGCCCTGAGGGTAGTGACCTTTTATTTCTACATTTCTTCCATCTGTGTACCCCCAGCCACAGTGCAGGGCCTGACATAGAGAACATGCTGGTTGTGCTGATCAGCTGTTGTCCATCCTTTTTGTTCCATGACCTGCATATAAATAGAGCTTTGCACTCGAAGCTGCTCAGGGTTGCAGGACAGCAAATCATAGGGCCCCTCTGGTTTTCTAGCATGTCATTCCCGTTTCCTGGAAATCATGGCCTCTTGAAAGAAACTCTTCTTAAGCTTTCTTGTCAACTGTTACAATTGGACTCTAGTCCAGAGCAGTGTGGATCAAGTAATGTGGTTGTCCTTGGTGAAGGTGAGGAGTGTAAATTGACAGGAAGTAGCAATCTCCATCACATAGTCTTCCCAGGCAGGACATCATCCTTTCTTACAAGGACAGCAACCCCTGCCCTCCTCATAACATAATTGAGAAGAACACCATTTTATCACAGCATGTCTGAATATCTGAATCTAGAGGTGACAGGGGGCAGAAAGCCTAACTGTTTAGTAATAGTTAATAATCTGTTTAGTAATAGTTAATAATAGTAATAGTAATAGTCAAATTTGATGATTTGAGTCCTCATGGAAGCCTGAGAAGGCTGCCTAAACCTCCCACATTGAACAGCAGGTAGTTCTTTAAAAATTAACTCAGACACACTGAGGATTCATAGAGGACCTTGCTTTGTTTCTTCTGCTGAATAATCAGATAAATTTACATTTTGAGTCAGGGCATTCCTTTTCATGCTGCTAAAATCAAAAAGAGTGAGGTAACAGGGGAAAGCTATTAGTAACTCTGGTCTTCTTTTTGTGATTTTTATTTATTTTTTTCTTCCAAGTCTCAGCTTGTCTCGTAATTATCAGAAAGGTGAAGAAACTGAACTCCGTTCTATGTGTGTTAGCTACTGTGAATGGAAAAATACAACCTTGGGTTTTACAAAGGTTTCTGGTGAGTTCCAGGTCACCCCTGCCCTACCCATTTACCAGGTGACTGTTGTATGAGAGCCCTTGTCTGAGTGGCTCAGCTCAAACACCTGCTTCTCCATTATTCCTTAAGAATACTCAGCTGTCCCAGACAGCTAGTCTGACAACTTTCTGTCCAAAGCTTAAGGTAGCTACATTTCCAACAGTGCCCAGTAACGAGATTGTTCTGCAGCTATTGGAGCTAATTTTACCCAAGAGTACAATTTTCCTCCAGCAAAGACAACAATATTCCAAGTTTAATAAAGGATTATCATTGAACATTGAATTGCCATCCCTTAAACAATTCAGTTCAGGTAGAAATGCATGACAGGAAGAGTCTGTAGTAAATGTCTCTCCCTTTCCTCATAGACTTTGCCTACTAGCGTAGTACAGTACTTTACTTAAAAACACCAAAAGGGAAATATTTGCTCTAGATTGTGGCCTGCAAGTGATTTGCTATGATCCAAAGGACCCAGGACTCAGAGTTAAACTAAATAGCAGATGTCTAACAGATAAATTCTCCCTAATGGCTTGTTTTCAGCCTGCCTATTGTGCATCCTTTCTATTTAGGACTAAAGTACCTACTTTTCCTTTCTATATCAAGTTTCCTCACTGGTTATCTCCATCAGGGAGACTACAACATTGTACTGTGGACTCTTGTCACTGCCACTATTGTAGCCTCCCAGAGGCCAGATTATTTTTATGTACATGTATATGTATGTTAGTAAACACAATGCTTTCATAATTGTTTATAGTTACTTATTGTGACTGGATGGATGGTTGGATGAGTGAATGGACCAAGTTCAGTAAGATAAACAGGGAACAAAATGTCGGTAATAAAGATCCAGGTGTATAAGCAAAGTCTGATGTTAAGACCACTGTATAAGTAGAGAAAATGACTTTAAGATGTAGTCCTGATTTTAGGGGATGAACACTTTTTTTCTGGCCTTATCTCCTCTCTTGATCAGAAATGAAGCATTAATGGTTCTAATGGTCAGAAAAGTTTGATAAATGCCCCTAAATTTTAGATGTTAAAAATTCAGCTTTAGCATACAGTGGCATGACACGTGTCTATGGTGGATAGGACCACCTCGGTGAGTGAGGTAAAAAGTTGCTAATGTGGGCAGCACTCTTCTGTGCAAATGTTCACTGTCCTCTCATGAAATTCTTAAGAGTTAAGGATTTTGATCTTAGTGCTTCTGGAAGGAATTCCCAACGGGCCTTGGATTTGTTTCTTTGCAGTTCTGCTCTCCTCTGGTAGGTTAGACTCCTTTTTGTAAACCGTAAACTGAATACACAGAGCATCACTTGGAAGTATAACAGACAATATCCTTGGGAGAGCCATGCAATCTTGGGAAGAGGCTACTGACCTCAAGAGTATAATTCAGGGGCGCCTGGGTGGCTTGGTCGGTTAAGCGTCCGACTTTGGCTCAGGTCATGATCTCATGGTCCGTGAGTTTGAGCCCCGCGTCGGGCTCTGTGCTGACGGCTCAGAGCCTGGAGCCTGCTTCTGATTCTGTGTCTCCCTCTCTCTCTGACCCTCCCCCAGTCATGCTCTGTCTCTCTCTGTCTCAAAAATAAAAAAATAAACGTTAAAAAGAGTATAATTCAAAGGAGATTCCAGTTACACTTCTTAGGAGTCAAGACTAATTGGTGGGATTTGGAGAATTTTTCCTGAACCAAGACAAGTGATGGTAGATTCTTCTTTCCTGATGCTTGTTAGGTTTTTATTTCCAGTAGACTTCATTATAAAATTAGGTCAGTCTCCAGTCGAATGTGCCAAGTGCTCTAGTACTGTGCTAAGTACCTCATCTGCATCAATTTATTTGATGGTGTAGGCGTTCTCCTTCTCATTGTATGGGTGAGTTAACTGAGTCTTCAGAGAGTTGACATAACTTGCCCAAGGTAACAAACAACAGCAACACAAGAGTCACTCTTAGTTCTGTTGACACCAGGGTGTATAATTTTATCAGTACACTTTGCTACGTCAGTAGTATTTCTTTTTTTTTTAAATTTATTTTTGTAACGTTTTTTATTTTATTTTTGAGAGAGGCAGAGACCGAGTACGAGCTGGGGAGGGGCACAGAGAGAGGGAGACACAGAATCTGAAGCAGGCTCCAGGCTCTGAACTGTCCGCACAGAGCCCAATACAGGGCTCGAACCCACAAACCGTGAGATCATGACCTAGGCTGAAGTCAGCCGCTTAACCGACTGAGCCACCCAGGCACCCCCTCAGTAGTATTTCTTAAAAGAATTTCTCTGACGTGATTAATCTACATACCTTTAATGACTAAGAACTATAGTGTAGATTTAAAGTAATTAATACATTTAAAAAATAGCTTTTCCTTAGGAGTTGGCCTAATGGAAGGAGGCTCTAAATTGGATTGTTCCAGTAGCTACTAGTGACCCTCATTTACTCTAAATATCTTCTCTTTTTGTTTCCTGGTTTTCCAGTCCTTCAGACTTGGTGCTTGATATTTGCTTGAATTTGCATTCATACCATTTGACAAGAATGTCTATGAATTATATCCTATGCCATAGTTATTATTAATTTTTAATGCTTTTTCATTAATGTAAAATAGGTCAATATAGACATTCATAAGTCTAGTATTTGCTAATGTAATTTGCAGAATTTCAAAATTGAATGTTTATCATAGTTGTCAAGTTATAAACTTACGTGAAGAATTATCTTAAAAAAACTTTATCGAAAAAAATACCTCATTTGTATATACATAGGAGTTCAGGTTTCAAATATCAATGCTTTTACAAAGTATTTAAATTTCCCCTTGATGTTGATCAGTACATTGTTATCTTAAGGGAAACATATACCTTGGCAAGATAAAAGTCACCTAAATTGACTGCAGATTAGTTATCTAAACATGCAATTCCAGTAACATTTGCCTGCACCCTCCCTAAGATAAAGTATGTTGGTGTATTCATCATTAATGACTATAATAGTCCCAACAGGCCAAACACAGGGATGTTGGCTTTTTGTGCAGTGGATTTTGTTCCTAGGATGCAAATAAAAATCAAAACAAATTATTCAAAATCCTTGAATAACCCCACCTGCCACAGAGCAGATGCACAAATGGGGAAGTGTGTGTGCACCCGTTATCATCTTAGCTAATTTCTTGGTCCTAAAGCATACACTGGGTTTGGCTTTCAGTTAAAACACACACACACACACACACACACACACACACACACACACACACATTGAATTGTTGTCTGTGCTCAGAATAATGAAAGGAATTCAGAATATAAGAAGAATGGGCAATTAAATGGAGCCCCTATGTACACTTAGCCTGCCTTACAGAAGTTTCTATATAAAGTATTCTTAACAATATTGATCCTAAGCTGTGGTAGGTTTTTTGCTTGTAACTTGGTGGATTTTAGAGTCGTAATAAAGATGACCCTAAACTATGATTTCTTTAGGATGATGAATTCAGCAAATATCCAATAACATGCACCATATTTACAGGCACGATGCCAAATGTAGGTTGTCAGTGGAAAGGCTGCATCAGAACCACCTGGGACACTTAAAGGCAAAAATATTCCTAGAATTTTTTTTTTCCCCCAGAGATGTTGATGCAGTAGGTTTGAAGGCATGCCATAGAATCTGTGTCTTCTCATAAACCTCCATGACTAGGAATTCATTTAGAAGAGTAGTTTTCACCTAGGGCAACATTTGGCAATGTCTGGAACTTGGAGTTTTCACAACCAGGAGGATGTGTGTGCTGCTGGCATCTAGTAGGTAGAGGCCAGGGATGCTGCTAAATATCTTACAGTGCACAAGAAACACAGGTCTGCACAACAAAGTATCCATCCCATAATGTCAATAGTTCCAGGGTTGCAAAACACGGGTCTAGAGAATATAGACACAACCCTAGAGGGTCCATAATTAGGGTGAATAAAAGATGCACAAAAATATCCTTTATACTTAAATAAATGTCACTAGCTCAAAGAATCAAATACAGAATTGAGGTAAAGTATTTATGAAATTTTGCTTAAGATTATTGGTTATTTTATGGTATGACTAGAAGCATTCTCATTGAAAAATGCTGTGAATGAGACATAACTGCCATTGATAGGGTATCTGTAATGCAAATTATCTGGATAGATTACGCCTATACTTGAGAAAAAAGTATTGAAAATTTTTCATTGATCCTAAAATGTTAATAAGGAAAGGTTTACTAAGAAACAACATTTTTTTTTACTATTTTTTAATGTTTGTTTATTTTTGAGAGAACGAGTGTGACCAGGGGAGGTGCAAAGAGAGGGACAGAAGATCTGAAGCAGGCCCCGTACTGAAAACGGAGAGCCCAATGTGGAACTCAAACTCCTGACCTGAGCCGAAATTAGACACTTAATTGACTGAGCCACCCACATGCCGCAACACATTTTAAAAAAATTTAATGTTTTTATTTATTTTGAGGACAGAGAGAGACAAAGCATGAGCAGGGGAGGGGCAGAGAGAGAGAGAGAGAGAGGGAGACACAGAATCCAAAGCAGGCTCCAGGCTCTGAGCTGTATGTCAGCCCAGAGCCCAATGTGGGGCTAGGATTCACAGACTGTGAGATCATGACCTGAGCCGAAGTTGGATCTTAACTGACTGAGCCACCCAGGCGCCCCATTTTTTTTTTAAATACTGGTTGTGAAGTGAAAATAGGACCACTCTTACAAGTGCCATTTAAACAAGCAAAGTAAATTAAATCTAGGAAGAATTCACATGATTTTAATGGTTTTGTCCTTTTTTGTCCTCTATTACTCTTACATATTCTTTTAATTTTAAATCATCCCTCGAGACCAGATACAAGCTCATGTACAATAAATTACAGAAAGTTATTTTGGTTGCTGTCAATGTAACCAAACTGGATTAATGAAACCAATTAAATCCTCAAATACCTCCACTGGTAAGGGTAAACCTTTAATTTCCAGAGAGAAATAGGGTTAGCTATGTTAAACACACATAGTCACAGTGATAACCAAATTTGCAAACACTGGGGGGATTCTGCTATTTTGTCGAAGAACCAGCAGCAGACTGATTGAATCAAAATAATACAAACAAATCCATGTGTTGTCATTTTGTTTTGTTTTCTTGTAAAGTGGTCTCCTGCATCTCTGATGATAACCAGTCGGCAGAAATGATGGAATGCCTCAAGCAGACAAATGGCATGCCTCCCTTTGTGCAAGAATGCACGGTCCCGTGTCGAGATGACTGCAACTTCACGGTTTGGTCCAAGTTTACACCCTGTTCCACAGATTGTGAAACAACCCGAAGTCGACGGCGACAGCTCACAGGTAGGGTATGGGACAGCTCATAGTTAGGGCGTACCTTTCATTTCTTAGCTTCAGACAATGGATGTGTTTCTGAACCTGCCACAGAAGGTGGAAGCTCCAGAAGGACTAGAAATGGTATCAGGTCTCTCCCTTTCCCAGCCAATTACTGACTTGATGTATCTTCTGTGCCTATGCCTGCCACGTAATATCTACTCATTTTTTGTGAAATGATATGGACCATTCTATAGCTATTAAGTTCCTCTCTATAGGACTTTATAATGTTTACAGTCTTAAATGGCAATATAGCCACGAGCTAGCTTGGAATAGTTAATGACAAAGATTCTGGTATTTTGTCATATCAGAATCTCAGCAAAGTTGATAGCAGTGACTGATGTGTAAAACCCATCAAAGGCAGATCTAACCTGTATCATTCTCTTTTTGCCATTACCTTACAAGCAATTTGACATTTTAAAATGTTAGTAGTGCAAGATAAGTCAAATTACATATATAGGTTCTGCTTTTGTGGTATATTATTTTGGTTCTGTTTGCATCCGTGCAATTTAATGGAAATTAAAGTAATTAATAGTTTAATCAAAGTGCTGGAGCTATTTTTGCCTGTAATATACAAATAATTGATGCAGTACAGCATATTGTACTACTACTCTAGATAAATACCCCAGAATTTCTTGTAGTTGTATTTGCATATCCAGAAAAACTTAATTTAGGTAATGAAGACCCAGAGGAAAAATACCAAAATAATCACTGGGATAATAAAATTGGTGTTGACATTGAAGAATTAAGCACCGAAGACCATTTGTTCTTATAAGCAATTTAAGGGCTAATTCTCTTGGTTTCAAATTCCCTTTGTTTGAATGCATTGCTTACAAGATTGTTTTAAATTTAACTCACTCTAATGGATTTACTTAATCGATGAGAGCCTTTCACAGGGTTTTTGCACACAACCCGGGAGCCCATTCATAAGTGTAGGTGAAATGTATAATCAAATAGAAACAGTCAAGTATGCTGCACTTTGTGCTTTTTTCCTCAAAATTCTGTGCATATATAACTTTATGCGGCATCGCTTGTGTTTCTAAAATGAAAAAATTCTTACAAGGAATATAATGCAGTGGAATGTGTGTGACAGGAATAATTTCAAGTTCAGGTGTAACAGTTTTGAAGGAAAGGATGTTTTTAATTAGTGGCCAGTTCTTGTCTTTTTCTTTTTTCTTGAGGGTTTACTGATGGTATTTTATACCTGAAAATTGAAAAATGGAATATCAAAAATCCCAAGATATTTATTAAACTCGTGAATTTTGTTATAAATTGTCAAAGCTGACAAATTTAAAATAAAGTTTTTTTGTAAATTTTGGAAAAGCCATTGTATGCTTTTCTGCAAACTCTGTCCTAAGAATTAATCCTACCAAAAAACTTAAATTTTTTTTCTGAATTATTAATTATGCTTTTTGCTTGCTAATTGACATTTGTGTGTCTTCATGTCTTGGAAATAACTGGTCAATTCTATGAAACACCTACGTTGTAGGGGAAAAAAAAATCAACAATCATGTATTAGGTGTGGGGGGGGGCAGTAGTGAATTGAAATTTGTCACTTCTTAAGACTTATTTTCATTGTTGTGGTATTTGCTTGCATTTTGGTTTCTCATGTAATTTGGTGGTAAACTTAAGTAATCTCTAACATGAGTGGTAGTAAAAGGCATGGGCTTAGACTATAGAACAATGGGACTCTCTAACACAAACACATGGGAAGCACACAGTAATACTAGCCACTGCATGGAATAATGGACCATCTAGGGTGGTGTTCTTGTTTTCCTTTTTTTTTTTCCATTTTTAACAATAGGCCTTAATTCAATATCTGAATGTCCTGGGTGTTGTACCTAAACGGGATCATCCTAGGTTTTAGATTGAATGGTATTTATAGTAGTTGTTTATACAGTGCTGAAAATAATCCATTGAGTAGATTTGTTCAGGTTATTAATATATAAAATAACCTGATAAATAATATTTAATATATTCTTATAGTTTTATGTCTTGGGGTAACAGGCACAAATTTCCCTCTGACTTAAGTGAGGAAAAATATCTTTATAGTTGTATTAGCAGTAGACTTTTTTGTTATCTTGGGTTTGGTTTTTTTTTTTTTTTTTGGTGTTTTTTATTTGTTTTTAAGTACTAACTAGTTCTGAATCCACAAGTTAATGCTAATTGTTGACTATACTGTAATCAAAGTAAAGGACCAGTGATAATTTGTTTCTTATTTTGAGAACCATTTCTGTATGAGTTTACTCCAATCTTTCTTGAAACAGTGGTGCCACATAATTAAGGATATCCCAAATACAGACATGGCATATATTAGTACAGAATGCTTGTTCTGCCAGCAACTTTTGGTTGCCTTGTAGATTAGTATCTTTCTTCCTATTCTGTCTTGCTCTCACTTTCTCCTTTTGTCTTTACTTTCTCCCCCACTCTACCACTTCTTAAATCTTACTTTCTTTTCAACGTTTTTTTATTTTTTATTTTATTTTTTATTTTTTTTGGGACAGAGAGAGACAGAGCATGAACAGGGGAGGGGCAGAGAGAGAGGGAGACACAGAATCGGAAACAGGCCCCAGGCTCGGAGCCATCAGCCCAGAGCCTGACGCGGGGCTCGAACTCACGGACCGCGAGATCGTGACCTGGCTGAAGTCGGACGCTTAACCGACTACGCCACCCAGGCGCCCCAAATCTTACTTTCTTAATGAGCAGTTTACTTACGTGTGCTAGGCCTTAGGAATACTACTGGGGAATAGATAGGCATCCTACTTTAAGAGCTTCCACTGTAATGGAAGATAGAGAATTTATTACAGTTACAACCCAGTATACCACTTGTGACAATAGCTGTGATATTAGTGCTACATTAGTTTCTTAATGCTTCTGTAACAAATTACCACAAATTTAGTGGCTTAAAAAGAACACAGATTTATTCTGAGTTGTATAGCTCTAAAATAAACGTGTGTGTCACCAGACTGAAAACAAAATGTTGGTGGATCTTCATGCCTTTCTGGATGCTCTAGGGGAAATTCCTTTCCTTTTTATAGCTTCTAGAGGCTGTCCACATTCCTTGGCTCATGACTCTTCTTCTATCTTGAAATTCAGTAACATTGTGTCTCTCTGACCATTCTGCCTCTGGTTTAGGAAAGATTCTCTGCCCTGCAATTAGGTTGGACCCACACAAATAATCCAGAATAATCTCATCCCAAGATCAATAATCTTAGTCACATCTACACAGTGCATTTTGCCATCTAAGGTAGCATAATTATAAGAAATAGGATGTGAGCATTCTTGGAAAGGCAGAACAAAAGTACAGAAGAATACCTTTTCCAGGGGTAACTAATAGTTTACCCCTGCCACGGAGGAAGTACAAGCAGGCATTAATTAGACTATGGAGAGAGGTTGGAACTGAGGAAAATTTCTGGTGTAAGAAATGTAAAGGCCAGAAACCAAGGAGTCATTTCCAGGAACTGAAAGATGCTTGTTTTGTCTAGCTTGTAACATGCCCCAGGCAGAGTGGCATCACACAGGCAGGAGGCAGGTGCTAATGGTATCAGATACTTAAGGGCCTTGATGACCATGGCAAGGAGCCTAGAACCATGGTAAGTCACTGAAGACTTTTAAGTAGATGAATGACATGATCAGACTTACATCTTTGTGAGGTGGTTCTAACTGCAGAGTGGGGAGAAGATGAAAAGGAAAATAAGGTATAAAATATTAGAAGAAGCTGTTGTGATTTAAGCTGGATATTTGGAGATGGGCTAAATATTGGTGGTATTGGTCAGAATGGAAACAATGGACTGATTGAAGAGATACTTAGTCATTTGATATGATCTTTTTCATTAATCAGATACAGGTAGTCAGGTAGAGCAACAGAATTCAAGTCTGACATTTTACATTTTGACTTGGTCATGTTGGTATACTTGGTAAATGAAGATGGAGAAAGGAAGGCCCTGGTGTGAAGAGCTTGAGGATGGGTTTTGCCAGGTTGAGTTTGGCCTTTAAAGTTCCAGTCTGTGGCTCAGAAGCTTGAGCAAGAAATCTAGAATGGAGATGATAATAATAAGGAATTTAAGAGCTGTAGATGATTTAAACTCTTTCTGTGGGTGGGGAGCCTGGGTGGCTCAGTTGGTCTGTGGTGACAACTCAGAGCCTGGAGCCTAGGATACTCTCTCCCCTCCCTCTCCCCTCCCTCTCCCCTCCCTCTCCCCTCCCTCTCCCCTCCCTCTCCCCTCCCTCTCCCCTCCCTCTCCCCTCCCTCTCAAAAATGAATAAACATAAAAAAAAAAAGTTAAACTCTTTCTGTGGGTGAAGCTAATGGATCAGAAAAGAGAACCTAGTGATTGGTTTCTTTATATCTCAACCAGTAAATTCTCATGGCCATGATAGAAGCTGTGTTTCCCAAACTTTTTCTCCCTAAATGCCCCTAATGGTAGAGGAAATGAATATATCCTCCCAGAGAGGTAGTGGCATGCCTGAAATTCCTGCAAGATCATTTCAGGTCCTGCAGGAATCCTTATTTATTGTGGTCATAAGCAGCATGTCAGACCTATAGAGCCAATCATCCAGCAGCAACTGTAAAAATATATATAAACTATTTGACAATGAGAAAATATCCCATGCATCAGCTTGTATTAAGCATTTCTAAAATAGCTATAAAGACTGGGAATAAGACCAGTAAGTAAATCAGCCTACTTCATTTTTCTATAGCCTGCCAAGACTCTAGCTGATGACTTATTAATGAGGTAACAAAATATAATTATGAGATTTACTTGAGAATTTTTAGGAATCAAGTGGAAGTACATTGGCCAGAAAGTTGAAATCAAGTTACAGGCTGACTTGAAACTCCATTAAACATGATTATCAAGTACTCAGAGCAGTGGGAATTGATTCTGCATTCTCATTACTTATAGACAGAATCACAGCTAAAAGGTCCATCAAAGTCAATTGGTAAGGCAAAGTCATATTCTAGAATGCTTGAGTTAAAAGTCTCTCAAAGTGGAAGCCATGCCTTTTTCTCGGATTAAATTACCCAATGTTATTGGAACATTCATTTCATTGTGTCAGCATTTGTGAGCTACTTGATGGCAAGGACCAAAATAAGTTCTACTTTGTCTGCCACACCCGGAGTGACACCTGACCTCGCTCCAGGGCCATTGTATGGGAGGGTGTCCTTTCATCCTTTGAATAAATAAACCATTTTCAAAAATGTACTTAAAAGAGAGGGTGTTTATGTTGGTTTCCCTGGAAACCATTGATTCCAAGGAAGACTGAGAGGCGATAATTTGCTTTTATCAACAAGTCACAGGGAAAATTATACTAAATGAATTAACAAATTTTCTAGCTGTTAAGTCACTGTAGCAAGCATCTTTTTTTAGTTTGTTTTTTTGGCACTCTCCAACATAAAACGATTTTTAATTTTACTTTTTCCAAAATAATTTGAATTTCACAGGCGCTTTGGGAATTGCTTTCATTGTCCTAAGATTTACTTTCATGGCAATAAAGAATCAGGGCAGGGGGAGGCTATAGTGTAAGATTAAATTTTCTAAGAGCTAGTAAAGACAATAATGTGACTTTTTACAAAACAGATATGAGATTAATATAGCAATGTCTCTTTTTGGAACAGGGAAAAGCAGGAAGAAAGAGAAATGCCAGGACTCTGACCTGTACCCTCTCGTGGAAATGGAACTATGCCCTTGTAATGTATTTATATCTCAACCTTATGGAAACTGGTCAGATTGCATTATTCCAGAAGGCAGAAGAGAGTCTCAGCGAGGAGGATTTCGGGTACAAGGAGAAAGCAAAGAATGTGGAAAAGGAATGCGCTTTCGAGCTATAGCCTGCTCTGATAAAAATGGAAGACCTGTTGACCCCTCATACTGCAGCAGCTCTGGTAAGGAGTACAGATGGGAACATACACAGCCCAGGAGGTGTGTCGATGGTCTAGAATTAGTAGCTTTGTTCTTTAAAAATTGTTTTATTTCTCCTTGGTCAATAACACACTACCTTTCATAAAATGCAGGCATTTGGAATGCATAGATCCATATTTTACTTATTATTTGGAATGTGATTAGTTTGGATCCTTAACTCCGTCCTTTGGCCACTTGGTTAACTGTGGGCGAGTACAGTTGCTCTACTTCACTGAAAAAGCCATATTTAATTAAAAAATACATCTTGGGGTATGTTTTGGTGCTCTGATCATACATCTAGAAAGCAACCAGGCTGTGAATTTCTTCCAAGTTAGTTGCCAAAATACCAATTAAAATATTGATTTAAAATGTTTTACCTTGTAATATATAAGAATATCTAAATTAATAGAATAAAACTGTAGGAATAAAACATAGGCAATCTGGGAGAGTTCTGTGAGCTGTCAGGAAGAAGACTTTTTTTTTCCATCTTGGGAAAATTTGAAAGATAGGGATGAATGGGGAAAAGAATGAGAAAGAATGAGATTAAATACAATTGGGGTAAATGTTGTTGGGAGGGTGGGGTGGCCTGAGACTAATGATTACAATGGAGCCTATGAATTTCATACTCTAGTTTGTTTTTTTTTTTTTTTTTTTTTTTTTTTTTCAAGACTAAAATGGTTACGATTTTTACAGAGTATGAAAGAGAAGTCATGTTTGACTGGCAAACTCTGGGAGGATAAAAGATTTTGGCCTCTGGGATCAAAGTCTTGTGTTCTAATCAGCTTTCTCAATAATATTAGAAATTGTAAGTTGATTAAGTTCTGACATAGAAGGCAGATAAATGAGAGTTTGTCTTCATTCCCCATGCATTAGCTGTTCTTTAAGATAGGCCCATATCGGGGCGCCTGGGTGGCGCAGTCGGTTAAGCGTCCGACTTCAGCCAGGTCACGATCTCGCGGTCCGTGAGTTCGAGCCCCGCGTCAGGCTCTGGGCCGATGGCTCAGAGCCTGGAGCCTGTTTCCGATTCTGTGTCTCCCTCTCTCTCTGCCCCTCCCCCGTTCATGCTCTGTCTCTCTCTGTCCCAAAAATAAAATAAAAAATGTTGAAAAAAAAAAAAAAAAAAAAAGATATGCCCATATCATTATATGAATACAACTTAAAGCTTAATAACTTTTTAATTGGTGAAATCATTGCTCTGCTTCCTGGGGTACTCTATAAAATTTTCTTCAGTGATTTGACTCCTAGAAACATTAAACACATCACAAACAAGTTGTGGATCTGTTTTATGAAAGCCAAACATGGTTGGCTGTAATCTTTGTTTTTCCATTTATGTATGTATGTATGCACACACACACACACACACACACACACACACACACACACACACACAGTGTTTTCTGAAAATTACTTTTCCTTTCTCCTATTGAAATGTTTGACTTACAATGTTGTATACATTTAAGGTGTACAGCATGTTAAATTCATAGAATTTTATAGGGAGATGATTGCTGTTGCAGTGATAATTGGCATCACTATCACATTACAAAATTATTTCTTTTTAGTGGTTGGAATAATTAAGTTCTGGTCTCTTAGCAATTTGATTATAACACAATTATAGGTGTGTATATTCACTATAGGGTGCATTAAATCTCTAGGACCTATTTACTAATTGCAAATTGATATAGCTTAATAACATGTGTCCTATCCCCCGAGCCCAACCCCTCATCTCCTGGTAAACACCATTCTACTGTTTTTACAAGTTTGATTTCTTTACACTACACATATAACGATATCATACAGTATTTGACTTTCTCTTTCTGAATTAGCTTACTTAGTGTAATATCTTCAGGGTCAATCCATGTTGTTACAAATGGCAGGATGTCCTTATGGCCAAATCATATTCCCTGATTTATATATATATACATATATATATATATATATATATATATATATATATATATGTATTATATATGTAACATATATATTATATATATGTAACATATATATTACATATATATAATATATATAAATATAATCAGAGATATTTATAACATATAATATGTAACATATAATATGTTATGTATATATATTACATATATATAATACAGCACATCTTCTTTGTCCATTCATCTGTTAATGGGCACATAGGTTATTTCCATAGCTTGGCTATTGTGAATAATGTGGCAACGAACACAGGAATATATTTCTTTGATACCCTGTTTTTATTTCCTTTAGGTATGTACCCAGATGTGGGATTCCTATATCCCATAGTAGATCTATTGTTAATATTAGAGTAACTCTAATATTGTTTTCCATAGTGGTTGAACCAATTTCATTCCTACCAACAGGTGTACAAGGGGTCCCTTTTCTCCATATCCTCAACATTGATTATTTCTTCTTTATAGCCATTTTAACAGGTATGTGGTGTTATTTTGCTATGGTTTTGAGTTGGATTTCCCTGATTGTTAGTTATGTTGAAAATCTTTTCATCTACCTATTAGCCATTTGGATGTCTTTGAGGGAATGTCTATTTCTCTGCCTGTTTCATAAGTAGATGGAGTGTGTTCTTTGTATATTATAGTGCTATCTGAAACATAGTTGGCAAAAAGTTTTCTCCCATTTGCTATGTTTCCATTTCATTTTGTTGACTGCTTCTCTTGCTATGCAGAAGCTTAAGTTTGATATAATCTTATCGGGGTTGCTGCTGTTGTGGTGGTAGATCCAAAACCTCATTACCAAAAGCAATGTTAAATAACATCTTCACTGTATTTTCTTATAGGAGTTTCATGGTATCAGGTTGTATATTTAAATCTTTGATATCTTTTATTAAATTTTTTAGTGTAAGATAAGGATCCAGTTTCATTGTTCTGCATGTGTTCAGTTTTTCCAACACTATCTAAAGAGATCATCATTCCCCCGTTGGGTGTGCCCTCCTTTCTTGTTGAATCTCAGTTGACTGAATATGCATGGATTTTCTTCTGGGCTCTCTATTCTGTTTCATTGGTCCATGTCTTTTTATGCCAATATTATTCTATTTTTATTATGAGAGATTTGTAGTATGACTTGAAATCAGGAGTGTGATAACTCCATCTTTGTTCAGCCTCGGGATTGTGTTGGCTATTTGGGGTCCTTGGTGATTCCATTTCTCTCTCTCCATCTTCTCTATATAAAGAATGCTCTCGGGGCACCTGGGTGGCTCAGTCGGTTGAGTGTCCGACTTCGGCTCAGGTCATGATCTCGCGGTCCGTGAGTTCAAGCCCCGCGTCGGGCTCTGGGCTGATGGCTCAGAGCCTGGAGCCTGCTTTCGATTCTATGTCTCCCTCTCTCTCTCTATGCCCATCCCCTGCTCATGCTCTGTCTCTCTCTCTCTCTCTCTGTCAAAAATAAATAAACATTAAAAAAAAAATAAAAAAAAAAAGAATGCTCTCTGAATTTTGATGAAGATGACATTAAATCTATAGAAGACTTTTGGGAGTAAGGACATCTTAACAAAATTCTTCTGATCCTTAAACATGGGTTGTTTTTTTCCATTTGTTGTGTTTACTTCAATTTTTTTCAACTAAGTTTTGTAGTTTTCATCATACAGATCTTTCACTTCCTTGGCTAAATTTATTCCTAGGTATTTTTATTGTTTTGGTGCTGTTGTGAATGGGATAGTTTTATTTTTCAGAAGTTTCATTATTACTACATAGTAACATAACTGATTTGGGGTGACATCTGGGTGGCTCAGCTGATTAAGTGTCCCACAATGTGGAGCCTGCTTGGGATTCTCTCTCTTTCCCCCCCTCTCTCTGCCCCTCTTGTGCTCACTTTGTCTCTCTCGAAATAAATTAAATAAAACTTAAAAAATAACTAATTTTTGTATGTTAATTTTTTTTTTTTTTGTCTTGGAACTGTATTGAAATTGCTGAGTAGTTTCAACAGTTTCTTCTTGGTTGAGTCTTTGAGGTTTTCTTCAGTCTCCCAGCTGAGCTATTTCGGCTGCTTGAAGTTTTCTATATACAAAACAATACCACCTGCAAATAGTGACAATTTTAATTCTTTCTATCCTGTTTGGATGTTTCTTGTTTGGTTGCTTGGGGTTTGTGTTTTTGTTTTCTGTTTTGTTCTGTTTAATTGCTCCACCTAGGACTTCCAGTACTGTAGTGAACAAGAGAGGTAAGAGAGGACCATCTTGTCTTTTTCCTGTTTCAACATTGAATATAATGTTAGCTGTGAGTTTACCAAATGGGACCTTTATTATGTTGAGATATGTTTCTTCCACACACAATCTGTTGAGGGTTTATATTGTGAAAGGATGTGATATTTTGTCAAATAATTTTTTTGCATTTATTTCAATGATCATGTGATGTTTGTCTCTCATTCTATTAATGTGATATATTTACTGATTTGTGTATGTTGAATCATCCTTGAATTGAAAGGACAGATCATACTTGATCATGGTGTATAATCACCATGTCTTACTCATTGTAGTCTCCTAATATTTTGTTAATTTTTTCATCTATTTTCATGAGTAGTATTCTATAGTACTCTTTTCTTGGAGTGTCCATATCTGACTTTGGTATGAGGGTAACACTGGCCGTGTAGGAAATTGGAATTGTTTCCTCCTCTTCAATTTTTTTTTGAAGAGTTTGAGAAAAATTGGCATTAAGTCTTTTTTAAATGTTTCGTAGAATTCACCAGTGAAGCCTTCTGTTCCTGGGATTTTTTATGTTGGGAGGGTTTTGATAAATGGTTTAATCCCTTTACTCATTAACTTGTTCACATGTTTGATTCTGTCTTGATAAGTTGTGGGCTTCTAGAAATTAACTTATGTCTGCTAAATTACCTAATCTGTTGGCATGTAATCGTTCACAGTAGCCTCTTATGATTATATATATATATATTTCTGTGGTATCAGTTATAATCTCGCCTGTTCTGTTTCTAATTTTTAGTCTTTTTTTTTTTTTTTTTTCTTAGCTAAAGGTTTGTTAATTTTGTTTCAAACAGCTCTCCAGGGGCACCTGGATTGCTCAGTCAGTTAAGCGACCAAATTTGGCTCAGGTTGTGATCTCAGGACTTGAGAGTTTGAGCCCCACATCAGGCTCTCTGCTGACAGCTGGGAGCCTAGAGCCTGCTGTAGATTCTGTCTGTCTGTCTGTCTCTATGTCCCTCCCCCGCCCTCTCTAAAATAAACATTAAATAAAAAGAAAGAAACCAGCTCTTAGTTTCATTGATCCTTCCTGTTTTTTCCAATCTCTATTTCTTTATTTCCCCTCCTTTCTTATTTGCTTCCTTCTGATATTTTGGGCTTAATTTATTTTTCTAGTTGGTTGAGGTTTTAGGGTAGCTTGAAATCTAACTTCTTAATGTATCCATTTATTGTTATAAACTTTTCTCTCAGAACTACTTTTGTAGGATCCCATAGGATTTGATAGGCTGTTTTTCCATTTTTATTAGTTTTAACTTCCTGATTTCCCATTTGATTTCTTCTTTGACCCATTGCTTGTTCATAAGTTTGTTGTTAAGTTTCAATGTATTTATAAATTTGTTAGATTTTTTTTTTTTTATTTCTAGTTTCATAGCAGTGTGGTCAGAAAATATAGTAGGACTTCACTCTTAAATGTTGTTAAGTATTGTTTTGTGTCCTGTTATGTGTTCTATCCTGGATAATGTTTCATGTGCCCTTGAGGAAACAATGCATTCTTCTGTTGGGTGGAATAGCCTATATAATCTCAACTCCATTTGGACTAAAGTATTGTTCACTTCTAACATTTCCTTGTTTTCTTTTTCTATTGGGATGATCTATCCACTATTGGCAGTGTGGTATTGAACTCTCCTGCTAATAAATAGTTGTCTATTTCTCTCGTTAGATCTGTTAGTGTTTACTTAACATCAGGTGCTCTAATGATGAATGTGTATACACTTGGGGATGTTAGATCTTATTGATGTATTGACTCCATTATATAATCTTTGTTGTTGCTTTTTTGGGGGCTGAAGTCTGTTTTGTCTAAGTATGGTCATCCCCACTTTCTTTTGGTTCCCACTTGCATGAGATATATTCTTCTTCTGTCCCTTCAAAATTGGAGTGTATGTATGTCTTTAAAGTTGAAATGACTTTCCTGTAGTCATCATACAGTTAGGTTGTTTTTCTATCCATACAGCCATTCTGTGCCTTTTGATTGATGAATTCAACCCATTTACACTTAAAAGTGATTACTGATAAGTAAAGACTTAAAACCACCATCTTATAGTCTGCCTTTGGTTATTTATCTCCAGTGTTCTTGACCGTCTCTTTCTGCCTACCTTTGTAAATTGGTAGTTTTCCACAGTGATATGCTGTCTTCCTTTTTTTTTATCTTTACTAATCTATTCCAGATTTTTGCTTTGTGGTTTCCATGAGGCTTACATAAAACATCTCCTAGATAAAACAGTCCATTTTGTGTTCATAATCCCTAATCTCGAGGTGCCTGGGTGGTTCAGTCAGTGAAGTGTCCAACTCTTTTTTTTTTTTTAATTTTTTTTTTTTAACGTTTATTTTTTTTTTTTTGAGACAGAGACAGAGCATGAACGGGGGAGGAGCAGAGAGAAAGGGAGACACAGAATCGGAAGCAGGCTCCAGGCTCTGGGCCATCAGCCCAGAGCCTGACGCGGGGCTCGAACTCACGGACCGTGAGATCGTGACCTGAGCCGAAGTCGGACGCTTAACCGACTGAGCCACCCAGGTGCCCCTAAGTGTCCAACTCTTGATTATGGCTCGGGTCATGACCTACTGGTTCATGACACTGACTACCACATCAGGCTCTGCACTGACATCACAGATAGTGATTCTCTCCTTTTCTCTCTGCCCCTCCCTGACTCACAAATGTGTACTCTGTCTCTCAAAATACGGAAATAAACTTAAAAAGAAGTTTATGTTGAAATTCCAGTTAGTTAACACAGTATCATATTAGTCTCACATGTACAATAGTTATTTTTACATTTCCATATGATGTCCAGTGTTCAACACAAGTGCACTCCTTAATCCTCATCATCTACTGAACCCATTCCCCCACCCACCTGAACTCTGGTAACCATCCGTTTGTTCTACACAGTTAAGTCTTTTTCTTGGTCTACCTCTCTTTTCCCCCTTTGCTTGTTTGTTTTGTTTCTTAAATTTCATATGAGTGAAATCATACAGTATTCTCCGTTCTCTTCTTTTGCTTAGCATAATATCTCTAACTTCATCCATGTCCTTGCAAATTGCAAGATTGCATTTTTTATAGCTGTGTAGTATTGTGTGTGTGTGTGTGTGTGTGTGTGTGTGTGTGTGTGTACCATATCTTCATTATACATTCATCAGTGGACACTTGGGCTCTTCTTTTAATTTGGCTACTGTAGATAATGCTGCTATAAACATCAGGGTGAATGGATCCCTTTGACTAATATTTTTGTATTCTTTGGGTAAATACCTAGTAATGTGATTGTTGG
Organism: Neofelis nebulosa; assembly: GCF_028018385.1. NCBI lineage: Eukaryota > Metazoa > Chordata > Mammalia > Carnivora > Felidae > Neofelis > Neofelis nebulosa. Next base: position 93,258,290 of record NC_080783.1, on the reverse strand, counting down.
ATTGCAGGGTACATCTATTTTTTAACTTGTCGAGGAGCCTCCATACTCTTTCCCAGAATGGCTGTGCTAGTTTTCATTGTCCTCAACAGAGCAAGAAGGGTTTTCCTTTCTCCAGGTCCTTGCTAACACTTGTTGTTTGTGTTCTTCATTGGAGCCATTCTAGTAAGTGTGAGGTGATATCTCCTTATGGTTTTGATTTGCATTTGCCTGATAATCAGTGATGTTGAGCATCTTTTCATATGTCTTCTCATATGTCATTCATATCTTCTGTCCAATTTTTAATTACTCATTTTGGTGTGTTGAGTTTTATATCTTTTTATATATTTTGGATTCTAATCCTTTATTGGATAGGTCATTTGCAAATAACTTCAATTCAGTAGGTTGCCTGTTAATTTTATTGATTGTTTCCTTAACTGTGCGGAAGTTTTTTTTGTTTTTGTTTTAATTTGTTTTGTTTGATGCAGTGCCAATAGTTTATTTTAGCTTTGGTTTCCCTTGCCTCAGGAAACATAGCTAAAATTAAGTTGTTATGGGCAATGCAAAGAAATTATAGCCTGTGTTCTATAGAATTTTTATGCTTTCAGGTCTCACATTTAGGTCTTTGATCCATTTTTGAAATTGTTTTTGTGTATGGTGTAAGTGGTCCAGTTTCATTCTTCTGTATGTTGCTGTTGAGTTTTTCCAAAACCATTTGTTGAAGAGACCATCTTTTTTTCCCTCATTGGATATTCTTTCCTGCTCTGTTGGAGCTTAATTGGCCACATAATTGTGGGTTCATTTCTGGATTTTCTTTTTGGTTTGATTCGTGTGTGTCTGTGTGTGTGTGTGTGTGTGTGTGTGTGTGTGCGCGCGCGTGTGCGTGCGCCTGTACCATACTATTTTGATTACTGCAGCTTTGTCATATAACTTGGTCTGGAATTGTGATACCAGACTTTACTTTTTCAAGATTGCTTTGGCTATTTGGGGTCTTTTGCGGTTCCAAAAAAATTTAAGATTGTTCTAGCTCTGTGGAAAATGCTGGTGGTATTTTGATAGGGATTGCATTAGATGTGTAGATTGCTTTGGGTAGTGTAGACTTTTTAACAATATTTGTACTTCCAATCCATGAATATGGAATGACTTTCTCATTCTTAGTGTTCTCTTCAATTTCTTTCAGTGTTTTATAGTTTACAGAATACGGGTCTTTCACCTCGGTGGTGAGGTTTATTCCTACATACCTTACTATTTTGGGTGCAGTTGTACATGGGATTGATGCCTTAATTTCCAATTCTGCTGCTTCATTAGCATGTATAGAAATGTGGCACATTTCTGTACATTTTTTTTTATCTTGTGACTGATTTTCTTGATCACTTCTAGAAGTTTTTTGGAGTCTTTCAGGTTTTCTGTATATAGTACATCATCTGCAATTACTGAAAGTTTTACTTCTTGCTGATTTGGATGCTTTTTATTTATTTTTGTCTGATTGCTGTGGCTAGGACTTCCAGTACTATGTTAAATACTAATGGTAAGAGTGGACATCCCTGTCTTGTTCCTGACCATACAGGAAAAGCTCTTCTTTTTTTCCCATTGAGAATGATGTTAGCTGTGGGTTTTTCATGTATTTCCATTATTTTGTTGAGGTATGTTCCCTCTAATGCTACATTGTTGAATGTTTTTATCAAGAATGAATATTGTACTTTGTCAAATGTTTTTTCTGCATTTGGTCATTGGTTTATTTCTGAATGCACTTGTTGACAGATATCTTCTGAGTCCTGTGGAGTAATGTGCCAAGGCACTTTTGTTCTATTATAGATGTCTAATTAGTTATTACAAGGGGAGAAGAGAGGGGTAACTCGCTGTCCTCATACTGATGTCATGTACATGTTGGTTTAGTCATTCATTTGAGAAAAACGTGTATTTTGAACATCAGCTATGTATCTGCCCATCTTCTATGATTTGGGTGTACATTTAATGTGAAACAAAGTATTCATGAAGTTAATTGTCTAGTGGGGGATAAAAACAAAACAAAAGGAATTTTAAGTTTTTATTAGCTCTTTGGATGCTGAGTATAAAATCTTGACATAAACTTTAGGGAAGTCCTTAAAGTAACATAAACTTGAGATGTGAAGGCTGAGAAAGAAGCAACCATGTGAAAAGTTCATACAAGATCATCAATATATTCTGAAGAGATAAGGTAAGCAAGAAGTTCTTGCAAAAAAAAAGTTTTCTATTTGAACATAGGGAGCGAGGAGCGAAATTTTGTGAAGTGAGGTTGAACAAGTAGGCAGAATCTTGTAGGACAAGGAGATTTGTCATTTAAGTGCAATCATAGTCATTTAAGAGATTTGCAATTTAAGTGCAATCATAGATGAGAAGGGGGGAGTTAATATAATCCAGTTTAAATTAAAAAAAATTAATGGATATGATTGACATACAAGGTGTTTCAGGCATACAGTGTAATGATACAGTATTTGTATATATTGTAAAATCAAAGACACATGGTTAAAATTTTCTTTTTTGGGATTAGAATTTTTAAGATTTTACTTAGAACTTTCAAATATACAATGGAGTATTAACTATGTGGCACATAACATTTTATGATTTATATGTGTGGAAGTTTGTTCCTTTTTACCCATTTTATCCACTTCCCATCACGTCCCACTGGCAACCACCAGTCTGTTTCTTATGAGTTCAGTTTTGCTTTTGCTTTTTTGTTTTTGTTTATTTTCCAATTCTGCATATAAGTAAAATCATACAGTATTTTTCTTTCTCTCCGATTTATTTTACTTAGTATAATGCCTTCAAGCTCTATCTATGTTGTTGCAAATTGCAAGATTTCTTTTTTTATATCTGGATAATAATCTATTGTATATTTCTATTGTTTTCTTTAGCTACCCATCCATTGATGGATACTTAGGTTGCTTGGCTATTGGAAATGGTCCTGCAATTAACATGGGGGTACACATATCTTTTGAAGTTTGTGTTCTATTTTCTTTTTTCCAGGTAAATACCAGAGGTGGAGTTGCTGGATCATGATATTTCTATTTTTAATTTTCTGAGGACGATTTATACTGTTTGCCACAGTGGTTAACCAAGTTTACTTTCTCCACAACCATGCACATGGATTCTTTCTCTACATCCTCAACAATACTTACTTGTTATCTTTTTGATAATAGCCATTCTAAGAGACATGAGGTGATACCTTCTTGTGACTGATTTGCATCTTCCTAAAAAATTTCTTAAATGTTAATTTTTTTGAGAGAGAGAGACAGAAAGAGTGCAAGTCAGGGAGGGGCAGAGAGGGGGAGACAGAATCTGAAGCAGGCTCCAGGATCTGAGCTGTCAGCACAGACATGGGTCTTGAACCCATGAACTGTAAGATCATGACTTGAGCCAAGTCAGATGCTTAACTGACTGAGCCACCCAGGTGCCCCTGGTTTGTATCTTCTTGATGATTAGTGATGTTGAGCATCTTTTCGTGTGGCAGTTGGCCATCTGTACACCTGAAAAAAGGTCTGTTCAGAACCTCTGCTTTTTTTTTTTTTATCATGTTTTGTTTGTGGTTTTGGGGGTTTCATTTTGTTGTTTTGCTACTGAGTTGTAGGAGTTCTCTATTTATTTTGGTTATTAACCCCCGATCAGATACATGATTTGCAAATATATTCTCACATTCTATAGGTTATCTTTTTATCTTGCTGATGGTCTCCTTTGCTTTGTAGAAGGCTTTTTAATTTGATATAGTGCCAATAGTTTATTTTTTGCTTCTATTGCTTTTGCTTTTTGTGTCAAATCAAAAAAAAAAAAAAAATCCTTGCAAAGACTAATATCTAGAAGCTTACCACCTAGGTTATCTTCCAGGAGTTTCATGGTTACAAGTCTTAGATTTAGGTCTTTATTCCATTTTGATTTCTTTTTTGTGTAAGGTACAAGGTAGTGGTACAATTTCATTCTTCTGCATGTGGCTGTCTAGTTTTCCCAACATTATTTATTAGAGACTGTTCTTTCCCCATTGTAAATTCTTGGCTCTTTTGTCATAAATTAATTTGCCATATATTTGTGGGTTTCTTTGTGGGCTCCCTGTGTCGGTTTTTAATGCCAATATCATACTATTGTTATTTGCTTTGTAGCATAATTTGAAATCAATCATGATATCTATGGTTTTGTTCTTAAAATTACTTTGACTATTTGGGGTGTTTGTGGTTCCATAACAATTCTAGGAATTTGTTCTATTTCTTTGAAAAATGCCATTGGGATTTTTGTAAGAATTAAAATGTATCTGTAGATTCTTTTGATTAGTATGGACACTGTAATACTATTTCTAGCCCATTAGTACTGAATACCTTTCCATTCATTTTTCAGTTTCTTTTATCAGTGTCTTATAGTTTTCAGTGTCTAGGTTTTTCACCTCCTTGGTTAAACTTACTGCTAGGCATTTTATTCTTTTGATGTAATTATAAGTGGGATTGTTTTCTTACATTTTTTGGTAGTTCATTAATATATATAAAGAAATACAACTGATGTACATATAGATATTCCATTTCTGTATCTCAAAAGCTAACCTAATTCTTTTATTAGTTATTATGATTTTTATGGGGTCTTAAGAGTTTTCTGTATACAAAATCATGTGCCTGCAAATTGTGACAGTTTAGTAGAATTCAACAGTGAAGCCATCTGGTTCTGTACTTTGGTTTGTTGGGAGATTTTGACAACTGATTCTATCTCCTTAACAGTAATTGATCTGTTCAGATTTTCTACTTCATGATTCGCTCTTGGTTGTTTGTGTTTCTAGAAATGTATTCATTTCTTATAGGCTCTCCATTTTGTTGGCATACACTTGTTCATAGTAGTCCCTTAAGATCCTTTAGATTTCTGTGATATCAGTTATGTTTCTCCTTGCATTTCATATTTCAAATCCTGGCTTTTTCTTGGTGAGTCTAGTTAAAGGTTTGTTAATTTTATCTTTTCAAAGAAGCAGCCCTGGTTTTCACTGATACCTTCTATTTTCTTTTGAGCCTCTATTTCATTTATTTCTTTTCTGGTCTTTGTTATTTTTCCTCTAACTTCAGCCTTCATTGTTCTTTTTCTAAAATCTTGGGGTGTAAAGTTAGATTATTAGATTTTTCTTGTTTTTTAAAGTAGGCATTTACCACTCTGAACTTTGCTCTTAGAACTTCTTAAGCTGCAACTTTTTGAAAATGTTTATTTATTTTGAGAGAGAGCATGTGCTCATGCATGGGCAGTGGAAAAGCAGAGAAGGATAGAGAGAATCAAGCAGGCTCCTTGCTGTCAGCACAGAGCCTGACATGGAGCTAGATCTCATGAACTGTGAGATCATGACCTGACTTGAAAAAAAGAGCTGGGTGCTTAACCGACTAAACCACCCAGATGTCCCTTGAGCTGAACCTTTTAAGTTTTGGAGTGGGTATTTCCATTCTCACTGACGGAGTACTTTTTGATTTCTCTTTATTCCTCCTTTGACCCATTAGTTTTTCAGTTGCATGTTGTTTAATCTTCACATATTTGTTAGTTTTCTGGTTTTCCTGTAATTTCTAGTTTTATACTATTGTGGTTAGAAAAATGCTTAATGTGATTTCAATATTCTTTTTTTTTGTAGTTCTGAATATTTTATTTTATTTTATTTTTTATTTTTTTAAAATTTACATCCAAATTAGTTAGCATATAGTGAAAAGATGATTTCAGGAGTAGATTCCTTAATGCCCCTTACCCATTTAGCCCATCCCCCCTCCCACAACCCCTCCAGCAACCCTCAGTTTGTTCTCCATATTTATGAGTCTCTTCTGTTTGGTCCCCCTTCCTGTTTTTATATTATTTTTGTTTCCCTTCCCTTACGTTCATCTGTTTTGTCTATTAAAGTCCTCATATGAGTGAAGTCATAGGATTTTTGTCTTTCTCTGACTAATTTCACTTAGCATAGTACCCTCTAGTTCCATCCACGCAGTTGAAAATGGCAAGACTTCATTCTTTTTGATTGCCGAGTAATACTCCATTGTGTGTGTGTGTGTGTGTGTGTGTGTGTGTGTGTGTGTGTGTGTATACCAATATGCACACACACACACACACCCCACATCTTCTTTCTCCATTCATCCATTGGTGGACATGTGGGCTCTTTCCATACTTTGGCTATTGTTGATAGTGCTGCTGTAAACATGGGGGTGCATGTGTCCCTTCAAAACAGCACACCTATATCCCTTGGATAAACACATAGTAGTGCAGTTGCTGGGCTGTAGGGTAGTTTTATTTTTAATTTTTTGAGCAACCTCCATACTGTTTTCCAGAGTGGCTACACCAGCTTGCATTCCCACCAGCAGTGTAAAAGAGATCCTCTTTCTCCTCATCCTCGCCAACATCTGTTGTTGCCTGAGTTGTTAATGTTAGCCATTCTGACAGGTGTGAGGGGATACCTCATTGTGGTTTTTATTTGTATTTCCCTGATGATGATTGATGTTGAGCATTTTTTCACGTGTCAGTTGACCATCTGGATATCTTCTTTGGAGAAGTGTCTATTCATGTCTTTTGGAAAAATTATTCTAAATGTCAGTCATCTTTTTTATATATTACTTTCAATTTTCAAGTTTTTTTTTAAGTTTAGAAATACATATTTCAGTTAGAAGAGCATATCCTTACGAAAAAAGAGACCTAACTGAATCAATTGGCAGAACAACAGCAAAAACTGTTAGAAAATGTAAAAGATTTTCAGCAAATGAAAACCATTCTTTGATGAAGGTTTACCATAGACTCATAGCCTTTATATTTGTGTTAATATAATTCTACAGTACATAATTCAAAGAGGACTTTTTAAGAAGAGTAAGAGACAATACTTCATTTTGTCACCTCTAGAAATGAGACACACCCCCATCTATCAAGATGGGGTAGTGAACATGGAGGGAAGTTAATAGCACTTATTAATAAACACAACTTTTTTTGTTTTATTAAGAGATCACTGATTATGAAAAATTCTAATTTCAGCATGTACAAACAGGCACAGAGCAAGGATGTCAATCTAGCTATCCTAGTAACAGCAAATACTTTGCCCTTTTAAGCTCTTACATGGGTTTGTCTATCATCTGCATCTCTAAGACAAAAATAGGATTCTCTAGGATTATCAGATAAATATCTTCATGAGGATAATTATTCCTCATGCTGAGGTGTCCAATGTGGACCCTCGTGGTCAATACAGCAATGGGTAACAGAATCTAGTAAATTCTTAATTATATATTCTCCTAGATTCCATAGATGATTCAGATCACAGATCTCGGGCAAGTCTATTTGACTTTGAGAGCATCACTATGAGGACTAACTTTAAAATTGTGCTTTATTTTTAAAAAAATCAAGGAATTTCTCTCTATGTCCTGTCAGTGATTATTGGTTCCTGTTGAGTCACATCATGGTTTAATACCAAAGGAATAATATATTTCCCAACTTGTGACAGTAGGCTGGAGTTTGACTGGGATTACCTAATTCTTGCAACAAAATAGCATATACCAAAATTAATATACTTGAGATGAGTAAATTTCAACCAGGTCTCTTATCCCACTGACATTTTGTCTAAGGACAGGACATGAACGCACTCCCATAAACTGCTTTCTTCTCCTTCCTGCCTTACTTTCACCTTCCTTTTAGTTGGTTCTCTGAGAGGAGTTAGAGGAAGACTGGATATGAACAAAATTAGTCTACTTCATCACTTCCTACTTCCCATACTAGTCCTTATTTTTCTTGATTGTCCACTTCATCACCAACTGAAATAATGTATATTCACTTAAAAATTGCTTGTCTTTTCTACCACTAAAGAGTAAAGTTCTAAGAGAAATAGCTGCTTTTTTGTTCTTTTAACTGCATGCATAGCACCAAGAACAGTGCTTGAAATTTAGTGTTAGAAATTTTTAATACGGAACTGAATAATCAAGTCTTTGTAATTCTTAATAATTTTATGTCAAATATTTCTCAATCCTCTTACATTGCTATCTAATATTCCCAGTAGTAGATGTTCAAGTATTTTGCCTTGTCTTATCCACCTGACCTCTATCATGACAGAACCATCAGCCATCATATTAAAAGGAAAGTGTGACCATGCCAGTGCTCTGTCAACTCTTTCCCAGTTCCTTCACATAACAGCTCCTTAACAGGCCATGATATTATCCCACTGGACATTTGGACATTAGTCTACCTGGAAGGTACTTTCTCCTCCTTTCAGGAGACTCTTGACTCGTTGGTCTAAGATCAAGTGTTGTCTACTCCAGAAAGTATTTCCCCTATTCCCACTCCCAGAACACAATGGAACATCATCTGAAGATTCCTACAATTCCTTGTAATTCTTTTTATGCCTATATTTACCATTCATTTTTTTTAATTCTCCATGTAAGTTTCTTTTTTCTCACTAAAATTATAGCTTACTGAAATTCAGAACTGAATCAAGTTCATTTCTTCATCCCCCATGTGGAAGAGTGTCTAGCTCATCATAGGCCATCAGTATGGGTGATGTGACTGTGTGAAAAGACCAGTGTAGACAGGACAAGAGTCAACACAGATAGGCCTTCACAGAAGTTCTGAAGTGTGTATGTTCCTGTGTGCATTTGTGTTCTGATAGCTCTTTGGATAGAACTATGTATAATGAACATAGATCTGTAGAGAAGTCAGCTAATATGAGGTCAAAGACTATAAGAATACCTGGTTCTACTGTTCTACTTTACCCTTGATCTACAGTTGGGGACTAGAGCAAGTGAAGTTATATTGCTGTAGGTGTACAAGCAGTGTTTTAGAAGGAAATGAAAAAAAAAGTAGTTTTCCAAGTGATCCAGTGATAGCTCTGTACAATTTTAATTCATCAAACTGAAAAGTGAAAGTGTGATCTGTTTTATAGTGGATTCCAGATGAATTATAATTTTAATAGGAAAGTAATTATATTAATATTTCATCCAGAAATAACCTAGAATTTTCAGCTTAACCATTACAGCAATTTTATTAACTTGCTTTCCTATATAAAGAGGTATAGACGGCAGACAAAACAAAATAAAAAACCTAAACAATCTCTTCGTTAAAGAATGATGTTTCACATATTTGGAGTTACTGAAAAAATGTTTATCTTAAATACATCTAAAAAGCTTATATTTTATGTGTATGTATTGAACTTTAAATTACTGAAAAATTTCCATTAATATTACATGTACCCGAGTTTATTTTGCCCAAGCTGAGAGAACATGTTCAGGGACTGAAAATCAGGGGCACCTGGGTGGCTCAGTCAATTAAGCGTCTGAGTTACCCTTAGGTCATGATCTCACGGTTCTTGAGTTTGAGCCTGGCATCAGGCTCTGTGCTGTCAGCAGTCTGCTTATGATCCTCTGTCTGCCTTTCTCTCTACCCCTCCCTGTTTGCTCTCTTTCTATTTCTCTCTTTCTCTCTCCTTATTTCTCGCCTTCTCTTTGTCGCCTTCTCTTTGTCGCCTTCTCTTTGTCGCCTTCTCTTTGTCGCCTTCTCTTTGTCGCCTTCTCTTTGTCGCCTTCTCTTTGTCGCCTTCTCTTTGTCGCCTTCTCTTTGTCGCCTTCTCTTTGTCGCCTTCTCTTTGTCGCCTTCTCTTTGTCGCCTTCTCTTTGTCGCCTTCTCTCTCTGCTTCTCTCTCTGCTTCTCTCTCTGCTTCTCTCTCTGCTTCTCTCTCTGCTTCTCTCTGTCTGCTTCTCTCTGTCTGCTTCTCTTGCTCTCTCTCTGTGTGTCTCTCTCTCTGTGTGTGTCTCTCTCTCTGTGTGTGTCTCTCTCTCTGTGTGTGTCTCTCTCTCTGTGTGTCTCTCTCTCTGTGTGTCTCTCTCTCTGTGTCTGTGTCTCTCTCTGTGTCTGTGTCTCTCTCTGTGTCTGTGTCTCTCTCTGTGTCTGTGTCTCTCTGTGTCTGTGTCTGTCTCTTTTTTCGCTTTCTGTCTCTGGCTCTCTTCCTCTCTCTCTCTTCCTCTCTCTCTCTCTTCCTCTCTCTCTCTCTTCCTCTCTCTCTCTCTTCCTCTCTCTCTCTCTTCCTCTCTCTCTCTCTTCCTCTCTCTCTCTCTTCCTCTCTCTCTCTCTTCCTCTCTCTCTCTCTTCCTCTCTCTCTCTCTTCCTCTCTCTCTCTCTTCCTCTCTATCCCTCTCTCTGTGTCTCATTCTTTGTCTCTCTTTCTCTCACTCTCAGGCTTTCTCTCACTCTTTCTTTCTCTCTTTCTGTCTCAAAACATTTTTAACACTTCTTTTTGAGAGACAGAGCACCAGCAGGGGAGGGGCAGAGAGAGAGAGGGAGTCACAGAATCCAAAGCAGGCTCCAGGTTCTGAGGTGTCAGCACAGAGCCCGACACGGGACTCGAACCCACAAACCATGAGATCATGACCTGAGCCTAAGTCGGATGCTCAATGGACTGAGCCACCCAGGCATCCTTCAAAAAGAAACATTAAAAAAAATAACTTTTGTATTAACTGAGATGATTTAGAGAGTATTTTACAAAGTGTCTTGGCAAAGATTTGTTTGTATCAAAGATGAGACCAGCTTGTTGAACTATTGTGAGCTACCCTCATACGTCTCCCACAGAGAATGAATGAAATAGTACACTCCACCCTTGGTTACAAAAAGAGACATTTTAGTCATCTGCATCTTTTGGCAAATGACTGGTTTCCTTTAATCTGATACATCTTTGTTTTTTGTGACATTTAAAAGCTCTTCAAATCATCACTCAGGGAAGAATTAATTGTGCCTGTTAGGGGACAAGAAAACTTAAATTTGAGAAGATGAATAGGTTTCTGTATTTTTCATGTTGAATTTTTTTTAATGTTTATTTGTGGGAGGGGGTGGAGAGAGAGCCCAAGGAGGGATGGGGGAGGGAGGGAGGGAGGGAAAGAGAATCCCCTGTAGACTCTGCTCTGTGAGCTCAAAGCCAGATGTGGGGCTCAATCCCATGAACCATGAGATCATCATGTGAGCCAAAATCAAGAGTTGGATGCTTAACTGACTAAGCCACCCACATTCCTCAGTTTTTTGTTTGATTGTTTTTTTGTTTTTTAGGGTTTTTTTTTTTGTTTGCTTTAATAAGGGTGTTCATTTAAAACAATTTTTTAGTGTTTATTTTTGAGAAAGAGAAAGACAGAGTGCTACAATTTTTTAGTGTTTATTTTTGAGAAAGAGAAAGACAGAGTGCTAGTGGGGGATGAGCAGAGAGAGAGAGAGAGAGAGAGAGAGAGAGAGAGAGACAGAATCCACAGCAGGGTCCAGGCTCTAAGCTGTCAGCAAAGAGCCTGACATGGGGCTTGAACTCACAAACAGTGAAATCATGACATGAGCTGAAGTTGGATGCTTAACCCACTGAGCCACCCAGGCACTCCATGAGTACTGATTTTAAAAATGTATATGATACTGGTACTTAGAGATGTGTCTTGCTTCTACCCATGAGTTTCCATCCCAGTTGCTCTCCCTCACATTAGCTCAGATGTCCCTCCCCTTTTGCCTGAATTTACTGCAGGGGTGGTTCCTCCACTGTCCTCGCCAGATCCTTCCTCCCACCACCTTTTTCTCCCTTTTCATGAGGCATGTCACCAAAAGACAACTGGAATCATCCCTCTCCTAGGTTGTCAGGAGAGTTTAAAACCTGTGGCCCAGATGCTTTAGCATGACCTGTAAGCCCTGTCATGGTTTTACTGTTTTTTGAATCTCTGAAGCCTTACCCCTCACCCTTCCTATGTTTCAACTCCAGGCTTCTCAGGTTCTTGCACATCTGCACACCTACTAAGCTTTTGCCTTTTGTATGTCTACATTTTACTTCTGATAGGACTTTAACTTTTCCTGTTTACAACCTAATTCTCTGATTAACTCCTAATCACCTTTCCAGACAGGCATCACAAACATCACCTCCTCTAGGAGACCACAGGCTGTCTCTTCACTCCACCCTTCCCCAACCCTTAATACCCATTAAGAGCTGAAAATATCTGTGTTGTGTCTCTTAGATGTTTCTCACATTTCAGCTACTTTATTGCCAGTCGGTCTTGCCAGTGGGTGACATGTGCTCCTTGAGGGAGGGACTGTTTAATCACTCTATCTTCACAACCATCTGGCAAAGAGTCAACACATCATATATACTCAATAATTAGCAAAACATGATGTAAATCCATGCTTATGGATAAAGAATTTTAATGTACATGTGTTTCTTATGACTGCTATAGCAAAACCACAAACTCACTGGCTTAAAATAACACACTTATTCTCTCACATTTCTAGAGATCAGGAGTCCAAAATCTGTTTCTCCGGGTCAAAATTAAGGTGTCATCAGGGCTGTGTTTCTTTCAAAGGCTTTAGAAGATAATGTGTTTCTTGGCCTCTTCCAGTTTCTAAAGCTGCATTCCTTGGCTAATGGCATTTTCCTGGATCTTCAAAGCCGGTGGCATAGGCGCTTGCTTTAGTGTCTCATTGCCTCCTCCCTCTGTCAAATCCCCTTCTACACCCTTCTTATAAGGACATTTAAGAGTATCTAGCCTGTGCTGATAATCCAGGATCATCTTCTCATCTCAATATGGATAACTTAGTTGCAACTGCAAAGTCTCTTTCAACCTATAAGGTAACATTCACAGGTTCTAGAGATTAGAACTAGGATATCTTTGGGACCATTATTCAGCCTACCATAGTATGTTAAGGCTATTGAATTTTTGAAAACAAACTTTTTAAAGATGTACTAATGAAAATGAGTTGGAAGCTTCTCCAGTGTTAGAAACATTCACCTAGTGTTCTTTATTTCTTAGTGTGCATTGTGTCTACACAAGGGGGTTTATGTGAATGATATCACAGTCTGGAAAATTAATTGGCAAAATGCTGAAATGTTATAATTAAGAAAACAAATGGGGCTTTTGGCTATTTTCGTGAACAACATTATATGGAATTGATAATCCCATTCACTTTTTTTGTTTCGTTTTGTGGTTTTATTTGTTTTGGCATATGGGTTATCCCCTTCTATCGAGGTCCTGTATTGTTTATTTTACTTTCTAATTTTGACCTATTTAACTATTAATAGAGACAAAGTCTTACTGAAAATCTCTCATTTGAAGACAGTACTATTCTCTTTTGAAATAGTCCTACTCATTTGAAGTAGTAGGACTACTAAAATGTTTGAGGAACTCAGTCCAAGAATTCAACTAGTGAAGGGCTGCATTGGGAACACTGGTTCATTTGTATATGTATTCACTTAATCTTTTAACAGACATCAATGGAAAATTTAGTTTATATCAGGCTCTTTTCTGTATAATAGTATATAAAGAGGAGTAATGCTCATTGGAGATATCCAATTTAATGCTGGACTGTTTGGAGAACTTCTAAATTTGCTATTATCTTCTCTCTCTGCCAGAACATACTTTAGTTTTTTGAATTACAAATAAATAAAAATTTCAGAACCTTAACCAGTCTATCCAGGGGAGTGGGGAAGAGAGAGGTCTCTGGTGTCTCTTCTTACAAGGACACTATTCTCATTATGAGGGCCCCACACTCATGAGCTCATCTAAGCCTAATTACTTCCCACATACCATCACCTTGGAAGTCAGGGCTTCAGTACTGAATTTTAGGGTAACACAATTCATTGCATAGCAGACTGTTAATGATCTCCAGTCTTCTTGGAGAGTGATGATGATATTCTAAAATTGACTGTGGCAGTAATTGTACAACTCTGAATATCCTTAAAAAATGTGCACTTTAATGTGTGAATAACTTAAAGTTAAAAGTAAACTTTGAAAGCTAATGAGGTGGGATACATGGGTGACTCAGTGGTTCAGTATCCAACTATTGATTTTGGTTCAGGTCATGATTCCAGGGTCATGGGATTGAACCCCACATCAGGCTCTGTGCTGAGCGTGGAGGCTGCCTGAGATACTTTCTCTCCTCGACCCCCCACCGCCCCTCTCCCCTGCTCATGCATGCATTCTCTAAAATAAAATTTAAGTGGCTCCTGGGTGGCTCAGTTGGTTGAGCGTCGGACTTCAGCTCAGATCATGATGACATGATTTATGAGTTTGAACCCCACATCGGACTCTCTGCTGCCCATGCAGAGCCTGCTTCAGATCCTCTGTCCCCTTCTCTCTTAGCACCTCCCCCTCTCATTCTCTGTCTCAAAAATAAACTTGAAAAAATAAAACAAAACTTAAAAACTTAATGAGGAATTTATAATTGAAAAGAATGATTTGATGTAAAATATATATGCATTACATATTTGTTTATACATACGTGTGTGTGTGTGTGTGTGTGTATGTATAGATAGATAGATAGATATTCACACACATCTAAAATATTGGCACTTGGGATTCTAACTCATTTTAAGGATTTTCCTGAGAATCACTTTTGATAAGAATAGACTTGTAAATAAGTAAATCTAATCAAGTATAGAACATGCCAGCAGAGAAAAATGAACAAAGTGTTCGGGGAAGTCAATGATAAACTAATTCTGGGGTGAGTTTAACATTTGAACTGGGTCTTAAAAGAGGAAAGAGGGGACATTGTGGTTTGGTAAAGGTAACTAGTTCTGTAGGACCAGGAGGTAGGTGACTGAAGGTAAGGTTGGAAATCTAGGTTTGAGTTAACTTGTGTAGGAACTCAAATGCTAGAAAAACTGTTATCATACAAGGCACTTTTGGTTTTTTTTTTTTTAACTTAAATAATGTTTGAACTTTTTTTTTTCTTAAGGGACACCCTTCCAACAAAGCTCCATTGTTAACTAAAATTATTTTTATTATAAAACTAAAAAATGTATCAACAAAAAATGAAATAGAACCTCCTTATGCTCATAGAATATAAGCTATATAAAACTGAAAGAAACATAAAATTGTAAATATTAAAATTTGAAATTTACTGTTCTCTAAGAAATATCTGAAGAGTTTAAGAGCCACAGCCACACCTGTATAACAGCTTTAGGGCAGTAGTTCTCAACCTTTTCACTCTGGAGACTTACATACTCCATAATGTTTGCCTAGGACACTCATCAGCAGTAGATATTCCAAAGGGTTTCCCCCATAGGTAAGATTGCTTAAGGATGAGTGAAACCAGGAGCCTTGTTCTGACTCTACCTTTATCTCTCCCACTGATGCTGCAAATCTCAGACTGTGAAGACATTGCTGCTTTAAAAGTAGGGTTGTTAACAAGGGCCGTGATAGGATTCTATGTTTACTTTGGAAAGATCATTCTGGCTTCAGGGTTGAGGTTGTGGACTAGATAAAGAAAAATTAAACGTAGAGGAACTAGCAGGGAGAGCATTATAGTGGCCTCAGTGAGAGTGGAAAAAAAAGGCAGAGGCCATGGGGTAGGAAGGGAAGAAAGTCAGGAGGAACAACACTGGTGACAGGTGTAGAAACAGGGTGCAATCAAGAATACATCTGAAAACTGGGTCAGTGATGGATGGGGACCCTGGCAAGAGTACAGTGGAAAATGGAGAACTCTGTTTCAGACAGTTTGTGGGCTGAGCAGAACAATAATGATGTTAAAATAAGTGGAAAATACTTGAGGTCAGAAAAGACTGTAATTATAGGCCTGGGGTGTAAATTTTGGAATAGCATTTGTTGGCAAGGTAGGTGATAAGGGTGATACTGCAAACAGGAAGAGATCATCTCCAACAGAACACTAAGCCATATTTTTGTTTGGGAGGGTGGGAGAAGAGTT
Organism: Neofelis nebulosa; assembly: GCF_028018385.1. NCBI lineage: Eukaryota > Metazoa > Chordata > Mammalia > Carnivora > Felidae > Neofelis > Neofelis nebulosa. The sequence continues at coordinate 93,242,666 of NC_080783.1, read as the reverse complement.
CTGCACCTTCCACTTAAACCTCACTGACTAGAAACTATCCTGCAACTGTCAGCTGCACAGCTCTAAAATTGCAAAGATCTTTTTAAAATCTAAATGTAGCTCCTTTCACCCATTGGTTCCAAATTCATTCAATTAAAAATTATATATGTGTGTATATATGTTATGAGTGTGTATCCCCTGTATTTAAAAATATATAAATACTTTATTTTCCAGGCTAACTACCCAGAGGTTTGTACTCCATCTCCTATGCAATTTCTAGCCCTTGATTATTGTGTTTTTTCTCCAATATGTTTCTATTTGGCAGTAAGCACTTAAATGATGGTAAAGGGAACATGGTGTCCTCGTGTCACTTTCAACTACACATTTCATGTACCATCTGTTGCAACCATACTAGACTTCTTCCCACTGTTCCCCACGCACCCTCTGCCCTTGAATAACTCCTTCCTTTGCCTAATATGTTCTTTCCTTAGTCTTTTCTTTTTAAAGTCTTTGTCTTTTTAAGGTGAACTTCTGCTTGTCTTTTGAATGTCCATTTTTCCAAAGAGCATTTTCCCCAACTTCACCAGAGCAGTTCTGTATTCTCACAGAAACATAGTCCTACTTCAACATAAAACATGATTTAGATTATATTTCATCTCTTCAGAGGTCTTTGTCCCTTCCCAAATTATTAGTATCCTATTTTTGGCTCATTAGTGAATTAATGAGCTATCTATTGAACACTTAATATGTCAGGCACTATGCTACACCTTGGTTATGTAGTGTTAGACAAAACGTATGTGGTCTTTGGTTTCATTGAACTTGCAGTCTAGTTATTGAAAGATATTTAAGAAAATATATACAGAGGATTTAAATTTTCAAATTACCCTAAGTGCTATGACAAAATTGATCAGGGAACACAATAAGAGGAGACATGATTTAAATTGGGTAATCAGACAAGGCCACTTTAGGGAAGAAAATATGATCTAAAGAGTGAAGGTTAACTAGATGTATAATAGGCCAAGAACACTTTCAGCCAAAATATATGCTCAATGTCTCTTGAATAAATAGGAGTACAATATTCTCAATGTTGTATTGTATTTACCCATTTTCTTTGGGCCATTTAGTTTTTGTTTTTTGGTTTTTTTTTTTTTTTTTTTTTTTCCCTGCATGTTTTGTTAAATGCTTCCAGTAGATGAGTTTACATTAAAATAAATGCATAATTTGTATAGTGAATACTGATGCATTTTCAGTTTGTGGTCAGATCCTGAAGTCTTGTTTTTTAGGAAATACTAGCAAGTTTTTTATACCCCCATTCTGAGTATGTACATTCAGTTGCGTTTTGGGTACCACAATGCAGAAAGAAGTGTGCTTTTTCCTATCTTGTTTCTCCTATTCTTAGTTGTAGCTCATTATTCCAGCTTGTTAAGCACTCTGAATCTTGATTCTGACATACAACATATTAGCTCTAACTCTCTGCTTTATATCATCCCAAAATTTGATAAGCATGCCATCTGTGTCTTTATCGAAGTTGTTAATCAAAATGTTGAACAAAAAAGGACGAAGCATTTTCCCCTCAGCATTCAGCCTGGAAAATAAAACATCTATAAATATTTATAAAACTGAGAACATCTTATATATGTGTGTATATATTCAGATTTTTGAAATACGCTTCTGTAGACAATATTTTATATTTTTGGTTGAATAAAGTTAATTTGGAACTATTGGATGGAGGGAGCTATATTTATATTTTAAAAAGATCTTTCCAGGGCATCTGAGTGACTCAGTCGATTGAGCTTCCAAACCTTGATTTCGGCTTAGCTCACGATCCTTGGGTCATGGGATCGAGCCCTTGTGTTGGGCTTCTCACTGAGGATGGAGCCTGTTGAAGATTCTCTCTCCCTCTCCCCTGCTCACACGCTCTCTAGAAAAGTAATAGAAAAGTTTGAAAAGATCTCTCCAGTTTTAGAGATGCTCAGCTGATGGTTCTAGGATAGTTTCTAGTCAGTGAGGAGCTAAAGGATTCTCTCTCACCATCCCAAATAAAAAAAAATATGGCCTTAGCGTTCTGTCCAAGATAATGTCTTCCTGTTCTCCTGTTCTCGACATCATCCTTATCACCTACCAAGCCATCTAGATGCTTTTCCAAAATTTATATCCCAGACCTATAATTACAGTCCTTTCTTTTTCCTGACTTCAAATGTTTTCCATTTTTTTAAACATCTCTAATTATTCTGCTCAGTCCACAAAATAAAACAGAGTTCTCCTTTTCCACTCTCAAGTTTGTACCAGACCCTTGCTAGTGTCCCCATCTATCACTGACCCAGTTTTCAAAAGTATTCGTGATTACACCCTGTTTCCTCCCAAGTTCCTTATCCTCACATCTAAGACTATTAAGGCCCAGGAGCTACATTCCAGATTTCTCATCAGTTCTATTCCTTCCCACTGATGTTATCAATGAAAGTGGCAATATGTTTTAACAGTTTTTCCTGGATATTGGAGACATGGCTAGGGAAGGTGACGAGTAAAGTATTAGCTTTCAAAGTATATGCTTTGTGTTAGGTGTTTTGTCTGGGGCTTTGCCTATGTTATTTCATAACATCTGTTTATGCAGGGGTGCCTGGGTGGCTCAGTCCATTAAATATCCAGCTCTTGATTTTGGCTCAAGTCCTGATTTCATGGTTTGTGAGATTGAACCCCGCTTTGGGCTCTGCACTGACAGTGTGAAGACTGTTTGGGATACTCTCTCTCCCTCTGTTGCTGCCCCTCCCCTGTTCATTCTCTCTCTCTGTCTCTCTCTCTCTCTCTCTCCCTCCCTCCCTCCCTCCCTCTCTCTCTCTTTCTCTCTCTCTCTCTCTCTCTCTCTCTCTCTCTCTCTCTCAAAAATAAACATTAAAAAAAAAAAAATTGTTTACCCAGAGTAAAATCTCAGCGCTCACACAGCCCAGTCTTGATAAGGTAACACATTGGAAGAAATTGAAGTATTTTCAATCTATTCAGATTCTCTGTGATACAAAGAAGTAGAACAATGGTTCACTCTACACAGAGGTTTCAAATATATGGCTTTTCCCATTGGTACCCTATCCAGTGTCCACTGCAGGGCTTTGGGCAGGAGAAAAATAAACAGTATCTTGAAGTTCATTATGATTTTTGGTGTCCTTATGTTTTATGTCTCAACTTTAACTGAAGTGCTTTATCATGTATATCCTGAGGACATTTTCTCTTTGGAGTTTCCACTCCTACTGTTATCTTATCAGGCTATTAACTTCAAAGAATGAGGACAAATGTAAGTAACCTCAGGCATCAGGGCCCATTGTTATATGGAGAGCTAAGGAAACAAAGAAAACTTCCTCTGCCTCAGGAGATGCTCCTGGTTCTAGCCTCTGCTCCCTGCCATGTGTCTTGTTTCCTTTGGTCTCCTGAGTCATGCTTGATGGCCTAGTTTTGCTCCCTTAACTCTACTGCTGTCTCCTTGTCTCATATTTTAAATACTTGGAGAAAGGATTTGATGGAGTTGCTGCGTGTTCTCATCCTCAGTCTATGCACATCCTTCTTTGATTTTTTAATTCAGTTTCACAATTTCCCCCTTTCACTCTCTATCCCCAGTCCTATTAGCTTCCCTCATATTTAATTTATAACCTTCTAATCCACTCTACGTATATATACTAAAGTATATGCATTCCTGAAGTATAAGTATACATATAATTATTTACCTTGTGATTTATTTACATTTATAATATACATCCATCTCATTTTTACCTTTATTGGAAGATAATTGACAAATATAAAACTTAAGTATATATAATTTATAATTTGATGTTTTAATATATGTATACATTGGGAAATGATCACCCCAATCAAGCTGGTTAACACATTCATCACCCCACATAGTTAACATTTTTTTTTTTGTATGTGTGCTGAGAACAATTAAGATCTACCCTCTTAGAAAAACTCAAGTTTATAATACAGTACTCTTAACTGTAGTCCCCATACTCTACATTGGATTTCTGTATGTTATTCATCTTATACAACTGAAACTTTGCATCCTTTGACCAATGTCTCCCTGCTTCACCCCCAACTTCGGGCAACCATCATTCTGTGCTTCTGTGTTCAATTATTTTAGATCCTATATATAAGTGAACTCACACAGTATTGTCTTTCTTTGTCTGGCTTGTTTCACTTAGCATAATGATCTCCAAATTCGTGTATGTTGTGAATGGCAAGATCTCCTTTCTTCTTAAGACTGAGTCCTATTCCATTATATATAAATATCACATTTTCTTTATTTATCAACATATAGGTTGTTTCCTTATATGAACTTTTGTGAATAATGCTGCAGTGAACATGGGAGTATAGATATTTCTCCAAGATACTGATTTAATTTTCTTTCATACATACTCAGTAGTGGAATTGCTGGATCATAGGCTAGTTCTATGTATATAGGAATAGTTCTATTCCTATTCTATTCTATATAGGAATAGTTGTATTTCTATTTTTTTCCCCAATAAGTAATGATGGGTAATACTGAGCATTTATAATAGGCTATACCTGTCTTTAAGGGATCTGCTGGCTCATTTTATTTTTATACCAACATTATCAGTTAATTACTTATTACTATGTTAGATAAAGGAATTAAAGAATAGAGAGGTTGTACAAGATTGCCCAAAAAGGAATGTGACAGCTTCTTTTCTCATTCATGCAATTTGATTCTAGAGTGTATCTCTTAATATATTAACTGCTTCCAATCTTTCCTTTATAGATTGTATATTCCTTTGGGGACACTGTATAGTATTCCATCTTTTACACATATTTAACATTTTAAATTTCTTTTCCACTAGTGATAATTGTCCAGGCTTCACTCCAGCTTTGGCCAAATAATGAAGTTGTGAATACCTTGTGCTGCAGAATGATCATTAGGTAGCTAGTAGGATAGTATAATTTACATAAATAAGTAAATAAATAAATAAATTAGAACATTAACAAAAATGAGAAATACATCAAAAATCAATAGTTGGTAGCCTTTGGTGAGAATGTTTTATTCCTCCAACTCTTTCTTCTTTTCACTCTCTATTTTCTCCATCTCTACATACAGAATTGTACGGCTCACACCTCTCAGATTTTGAGTCTCACATGCAGAATCAAAGCCAGAGAGTAATTTTTACCTCAATGGTCTATATATTGTGTCCCTGATTTTTGCATATATCCTAGTAGGGACTGGTTTCATCTAATCATTTCCAGCCAATACAAAACAAGAATTCAGGCCTTAAAGTACCTTAGTACCACCTCAGCTCTCTTGAGTGAGAAGAATTGAGGGTTTTCTCTATCTATGTCTCTGTCTTTGGGGACATTGGAAGGATAAGGTAGTACATTTTAACTTCAGTTAGAATAATTCAGTACTTGTACCAGAGGTATATTCCAAATATATACAGGTATATCCTCTGCTTCCTTCAGAGCTGATGATGATTGGAAAGAGATACCTGTAAAGCTAAGATTCTTATGTACTGCATACAGTAAAAATAAAGGAAGCTGTCTTCAGTGCTTCCTGAATTATATCTTCACTTCATCATATTATCACCACATGTTGAGCATTGTGAATTTACAGAATTTGATGAACCTTAAATGCCAATGGAGAGACCTGGAAATGACAGATGGGGGAAGTTGCGTAAGTCATGTCAAGGAGCTTGGACTTTAATATAGGAGCAGGATAGAGGGAACCTAAAAGGAGAAATGTGATTGGTTAGGGCTGAGGGATGGGGAGTGATAATGAGTTCATTGTAAGTGTTTTTATGGTCTTGTGACTTCATCCCCATCTTCATGTGCCTTCAAGCTCTGCTCAATATTTTGATATGCCTGCTTTAATGAACTATTAATTGGCAAAAACCAAAAGCTCATCATTACCTGTTCTATTTTCTTGATCAAAATACACTCAAGCACTCTACCCATTCCTACATGCCGCATAGGTTTGGGCCTTGAGGAGAAAATCTCATTCTTGAAAACTGCAGATGTGGATCTTCTCCTTTTAAAGGATTTCTCAAGCTGAACTATCTTCTTACCTCTCATCCAATCTCCTATACTTAAGATGATGTTATATCTTCTATATTGGAGAATAATAACGGTAGCAGTATTAGTGAACCCTTTGTTCAAAATCTCTAATTTACAGACCAGTTATTTGAAGTTGGTGTAATAATTACCTCCATTGTGTAGATGAGAAAATCAAGGCTTGAAGATGGTCAGTGACAGGCACAAATTAATACCACTATTAAGAAGTGGTCTGCCTGCCTTTGAAATCCAGTCTTTCTCATTTCTAAGCCCATGCTATTATGCAACATGGCACTTTGCATCTCTCCTAGAAACATCCAACTGGGTGCTTGCTTGTGTGGTTAGCACTACTTAGAGCTTTCATGCAAATCTTCTTGTGTAGGAAGTACTGCCATTCCCATCTTATAAATCAGAACTTGCAAACCTTTTTTTATAAAGGTCCCGATAGTAAATATTCTGACTTTGTACCTCATACTAACTCTGTTGAGACCAGTCAGTTCTGCTATTGCAACACAAAACCCACCATACACAGCACTTAAATGGGTATGGCTTTGTTCCAGTAAATTGTATTTACAAAAACAGGCAGATGCTGGATTTGACTTTGTAAGCTGTACTTTGCCAATCTTTCTTATGGATGATGAAATTGAAGGTTAGAAAACTTAGTTCATATTAAAGTGGAATATAGGCCTAGTTTGGTTTGATCTAAAAGGCAAGGTTCTCATCCATGTGTTACATTTTTTTCCTTATCATAGTCATTATTCCTCTCTCCAGTGGGTTATGCCCCTGCCAAAAGATAGGTTTAAGTCCTAACTCATGCTATTTGTGAATGTGAACTTATTTGCAAATAGCATCTTTGGAGGTAAAATTAAGGAAATTGAGATGAGCTGATCCTAAATTTAGGGGGAGTTCTAAATCCAGTGACTGGTGTCCTTAAGAGAAAGCAGAAAGAGCTGTGGGGCACAGGGAAGATGGCCACGTGAAGAGAAGGCAGGAATTGGAGGCATGCTGCCAAGAGCCAGGTAGCACCTGAAACCCCAAGAAACTGGAAAGGCAAGGAAGGGTTTTCTCCTAGACTCAGGAGGCAGCACAGCCTTACCAACTCCTGAACCCAGAGAATACATATTCAGTGTTGTAAGCCACAAAGTTGGTGGCAATTTGTTATGAGAGCACTAGGAGACAAATAATCTTTATGTGTTCCTTTGTTTTCTCCTCAGAGGAATATTTCTGGTTACTCTTGAGACTTTTTCATAGTTTGGAAAGGTCTTATCTTTTATTGAATTGACGCTATTAGTATAACTAGAAGATTATTGACTATTTGTGTTTTCTTAGAGGAAAAAAATACAGATGTCTCACTGCATAACTTTTTCCTTTAGCTGGTATATTATTAAATACAATCAGAAGGTAGCTCTTGGTCTATAGAAGATGAGAAAAGCCTAAATCTCTGGATTGGGTGATGCACAATCCATTAGGAAACAAATTTATTGGTAAGTGAAACACATTCACCATTGCCAGCTTTCAATATAAATCAAGGCAGGGAGTCATATTTAATTTTACACCTTGGTGATATTTCAAAGTTTTTTACAGTAACTTGCAAGGAGTTAATGTACTGTGAATTCATTCCAGTACATTGATTTCTGCATTAGTTCAGTGAAACATGCAGTTCTTTGGCAAAAGCAAACTTTTGGAGGCAAATTTTCTTCATCATGTACTCCATAATTTAGAATTTATAATAACAACATGTTTTGTTGTTTATGAATACAAATCATTGAATGACCCAAAATTCCAACAAATATAAAACAATTTCATCTTTGAAGTGTGTCTCATGCACACCTTATCACTTGCGAGCTTTGCTCTGGGCTACAGAGATTGGAGACAGTTGGCTCTGAATGGAAAACGCCTTCATCCATCTCATTTTAGATATTCATACTGTTCTAGGTGTTTTTGATGTCTCTTGTTGACACCTTTAGGAGTTACGTTTAAGTGCTGGTGTGAATAATATGCAGGGTACTGGTGTTAGTAGAACTAAAATCTCCTAATGAAGCTTACAGTCTAGGAATTTTTCTTGTGTTGCCCTTTTCCAAGGTAGGGATTTCTAGTTAAATTCCTCTTAGATGCCTTCATGTAATGAGTAGGATGAGCCCTGATTTATGGGCATCTTTATCTTTTACTTTTCCCTACAATACAAGCAGCACCCCCTTCCTCTGTTTTCATATCAGAATTGTGAGTTCAGTTTTTGCCTTAGGTTGAGGGGAAAGAAAACCTTGGTCTAGAAATATAAACTATCACTCTCATGTACTGTAGAAGACTGCTATGCCATATTTCACCTGAAGAGCCTCTGACCCTACTCAGTTTCAGCCAATTATTGCAATGTTAGAATCAGGACCCAGGTATTTCCAGATCCTCCACGTTTTCAAGAAAAGCCAGAAATCTTTGTTTTCTTTTGAAACCCCCCAACACTGAACTCTTAGTCTCAAAATAGATATATAAATAAGCAAATAGATAATGAATAAATTCAATATGCTGGTTTAATACTATGTCTGGATTCATGTCAGAGCTTCCTTTAGGGACCTATAAGATGAAGCAAAAAGGATACTTTTCTTCTAAGCTCACCTATTTCTGAATCCCGTGGGATACTTACAAGCATCTATCCCATAAACTGGCCATTGCTTATGGTTACAATTTGTTGTATTAAACCTGTCTTAACACTTGGGAAATGAAGCTACTATTTAAAGATCTGGTTCATTGGTCATTTTGAAGATAATCATTTCCATTTAGACAGTATATTAGCCATGTGTACATGTCAGAGCTAGTTAATTATAAGTAATAGTCAATCATATTTCATTATATCATTCTCTAACAACATATATAAGTAAGTGTAATATATATCTATTACACCTAATGGTCTTTTAGTCTAAGTCCTAGCCATCTGTCACTTAAGTTCTGAATTTTCAAATCACCTTTTAAGAAGGTACTGTTCTCAAGATGTCTTTTCTTCAATAGCACACCTGAATTAATATCACAATTCTTAATCAACTTTCTAAGCCCTCCAGCATGACTTTCTAGTATAGCCCCACCTGACCTAGCCAATATTATACTTTTCCCCACCTCAGATTGCAGATTGTTGTACAAAAGATGTCTTCATGGACTTGTGAACATTTTAGGTCCATTTGCATCTTTAAAAAATTATATATATATATATATATATATATATATATATATATATATATATATATGGAGGGGGGTGGTGTGGGAGGGGCAGAGAAGGAGAGAGAGAATCCCAAGCAGGCTCCATACTCAGCACAGAGCCTGACATGGTCTCCATCTCGTGAACCGTGAGATCATGACCTGAGTTAAATCAAGAGTTGGATGCTTAACAGACTAAGCCATGCAGGTGCCCCCATGCATCCTCTTAATTTAACTTGTGGTATCCCTCCTGCCTGGATCACCTTTTTATCAAAACTTTTCCATGCTTTAGAGATTATTTAAAGTTAGGCTATGATATATTTAGGACATTAAACAGGCTTTGGGACATTAATACAGGGACTGAGCAGACCTGAATGGATGAGAAGAGATTGGAGACATGAAGGCAGTTAAGGAGCCATTATAATAGTCCAGGTGAGAGATAATGAGTGTCTGGCCTTGGCTGGTGGCAGACTTGGAAAGACAAAGATGGACTCAAACAACTGATTTACTGATGCAAGACAGGATCTCTCATTTTGTCAATGCTACCCTAGCTTTTAATTTACACGAAAATGATTTGGAATGAGAAATGTGAAAATTATTATGGTTTTTTTTTCTTTTTTACTAAAACATGTTTACAGAATTACATTCTCCATCAATCACTAGCACTAAAAACAAGATAAGGCAAAAACACTTTTACCTTGCTATACAGCTTTTGGTAGTGGTAAAAATATTACCATGTCATTTGTGATGTATGTTAATTTTTTTTTCCACAGAGGCCTGCTTATATTTTTTGATGTTACAGTGTTAAAGGGAGTGAAAAAGGACAAGTATTGTTACATTTTTATTTTCACTTCAGGAGACTGAACTATTAGGATTTAATATTTTATTCCAGATCACATAAGGGTAGACCTTGATTTATAATCCATATCTCCAGTGCTTTTTTAAATAATAAAATATAAACTTTCCTGAATTACATATCTATAGGTTCAAGTTTTTCAAGGTCACATTCTCATTTGATGCTGTTACCTTTCAAAGTATGCTAAGTGCTTGATAAGGCTTAATTTTATTTTCTCAGGACATTATATATAGGTTCTCAAAATGCTCTTTGTTCCATTGGACTTTCCACTTTATCTGTGCTATGCCAAGGTAGATCCATCAGGATGAGACAGGTTCTGGTACAATAACAAATGCAACCGATATTTCAAGGTGACAGTGGTTGAAAGCCACAAAGATCACTCACTATTCACCTCTGTCCAGGATTGGCTAGGGGCTCTGCTTCACTCCAGGACACTAGCTAATGGAGCTGCCACTCTCTATAACATTTTTGGTCCTTGTGGCCTAAGGCAAAGAAAGAGTATGCAAATTTACAATTGGACTCTTAAGGCCTCCACCTAGAAGTGGCATGTTTCATTGGCTAAACCAAATTAAAAGATCACACCTAACTACAAGGAGCAGTGAAATGTAATCATACCAGGTGTTCAGGAGCAGATTTTAAAATACTTGGGCAACAGCACTGATGAATACGAGGCACCCTCTCAGATCAGCTTGCAGGATTTTGTAAAGGAAATAGAAGTTTAGTGTGATTCAAGTCGAGAGTTTTCAGAACAAGGAGATGTAATGACAGGACTTAATACTGTCTCTTGCAGGCACAGTTCTACGAGTTAGTAATACTGGTTTGTTAATAATCTGTGTATCTTTGTAGGATTTCAGCTGCCAACTTTGTTATGTGGTTAAAGCATTCAGTCACGAATTTTAACAGCACATATTTGCAGTATTGATAGAAAATCCCTTTAGTATATACTGCCCTAATTCAACAGTTCAAATTGTTCTGTGTCCAGTGTTCCATTTGTCCTTAATTTCCTCCATGTATTTTGAGAGTAAAACATCTCTTTTGCCTGCTTGGAGGAACTTGGTGCAAGATTGTTCATGTGAAACTCTGTGTGAACAACTAGAGACACCATCTTGATTAAATTGCCTGGACAAATCAATTTAAAAGATTGGTTCTTTATATGATTTGGTTGATTGATTAAATTGACACTGATACATTTAGTTATGGCAAGTGGACCATCTCCAGCAATTAGTCCAAAACCTGTGTCTACCACAAATTATGCCAATAAATATGTTGATGTGAATTATTTAAAAAGTAAAGCTAGGAGCGCCTGGGTGGCGCAGTCGGTTATGCGTCCGACTTCAGCCAGGTCACGATCTCACGATCTCGTGGTCCATGAGTTCGAGCCCCGCGTCAGGCTCTGGGCTGATGGCTCGGAGCCTGGAGCCTGTTTCCGATTCTGTGTCTCCCTCTCTCTCTGCCCCTCCCCCGTTCATGCTCTGTCTCTGTCCCAAAAATAAATAAAAAAACGTTGAAAAAAAATTAAAAAAAAAAAGTAAAGCTAAAATATGCATCTGTGTTACCTTATAGTATGTTAAAATTGGCATATAGCATTCATATCTTATCATTTAAGTAGTTAATTATATGCCTTCTTTTTTCTCATTTATAAGACTGAAGTCTTCCAAAATATGAATTTAAGGGCAGGGTTGACTTTCTACTCTATTACTCCAGCATTAAGGAGAACATTCTGGGGCCATATAATGATTTTTTATTTTTTTTTTTCCTATTTGCTAGTGAGCTAAGTATCTCAATCAAGTCTGGGTTTGAGTTCCCTTTCTATTTCTGACCAGTCTGTAAAATGAAGTTTTTGGTCTTCCTGACTTTGCATAGCGCATCTACATCTAAAATAAAGTAAATCAGTAAATTATATTTTTGATTATAGAAACTAGTTGATACTTAAATGACTTTTTTTTTGGTAGATGTAATAAAATTTAGTAGTAATTATGCAATGAAATATTTCAGTTTAAAGAATCTAGGAAAACTTTTTGTCAATGTGAGTGTTTAAACTTTGTATAACTTCTAAATCTGCTATATTCCAGGTATCTAATAAGGCTGTCGGTCCAAAGAATATACTTTGTTATTTGCAATTTCACAGCCATCATTTTATAAGGTTTAACATAAAAGAGGCTATGCTAATGTCCTAAAAAGTCCTATGCAATAAAGATATTTTTCTGGTAGTAGAGAGTACTTTTGGAAACTTTGTTTTAATAACTCAGAATTTAAAAGAAAACAGATGATGATAATTCCAGGGCTTTCCAACTTTCCTGTCTCAGGCTCCACAGACACCTAAACAAAGTTGTAACCATCTTTGAAAGAATGTAACTGCTATTTAGGAGTGGTATTCCTAGACCAAAATAAAATTCACCAAAGCAAGCTGGTAATCTTATGGAGTTTGACCTACCTTTCCACACACTAATGGATTGAGATTTTAAATGTTTAATATAGTCAGTTCTTCCCCTGAGAACAATGGCAAAGTATTGATCCAATTTCTCAGGTTGTTTGTCTTATGACATGGACAAAACATTTGCCTCCAGTTTTCTGCACACCTCTCCTAAACAAATACTTTAAACTACTTTGACTCAAGTCATCAGATACTTCTCAGTATGATATATTATTAGATAAGTAGTAGTACTAAAATGTGTAAATTGAAATAGTAAATCATTAAATGTTAAGAAATGATCTCATTTTAACTCATAAGGTACTCCCAGATCCTCACTTGGAAGTGAGGAAAAGAGGATCAGATTTTTTTTTCCCTGTCTTACTGTTAGAACTGTGTTCTCATTATTTTAGCTAAGTGTCAGTAAATAGAACACACACTTTCTAGTTAAAATGTTTGCTGTTATTTTATACAATAGGAAAATACAAGTAAATTGATCTAGGTTATTTCCTCAGACTTAATATCATCAATATTTTACATCCTCCAAAAACCGATCTTGTTGTTGTTGTTGTTGTTGTTGTTGTTGTTGTTGTTGTTGTTGTTTTGGGGGGTGGGTAGGGGATGTGTTACCACTTGAATGATGGAGGAAACAAATGCACAGTAGGTAATGAAGTAGGAAGTAGTTTCATCAATCAGATGACCTGATTCAGAGAGCTGTATTTTCACCTATGTTCACTGTACTTACCTAAACAGCAAAATTTGTGATTAGTAATATTGATAGAAAAGTCATTTCAGGTTTCTGGGCTTCAGTCCCATTAGATGTTTAAGTTATTAAATAAATGCCTTTAGTTATAATATAGATAGAGGTACTATTAATGGGTCCTATTCAGCTCCTCTTTTTCCATAATTTCAACAATACTTTTTGGACACCTATTACGTGTAATGTTTGTACTTTACAAAGTCACAATGTTCGATATATGCTCTATTGGTAATTCTGTAATCACTAATTCATCCCTAGCTTCATATGCATATGGGTAACTAAAATGGAATGTGAAGCATCCCTTGGCCAAGTAATCTGATGGTCCAAGCAATGTACTCTGCATATAAATTGTGGTGTAAAATATTTTTGGCAGAAAAACTGCTTCTTTCACAGCAATTGGATTTAGATTTATGAATGTTGCCAGTGAAGCTATCTGTGGTATATTTTATGTAAATGAGTTTTTAAAACATTAGTGAAGTTTCCATAGTCAGGAATTGGAATTCTCCTATGACAGGTTAACCTTGTACATAGTCATATTTGATCATATTCTGTTGCCAAAATCTCTAAGTATGTGGGTAAAACTAATCCTTTCAATTATGAGATAGGTATAAGAATATGCAATTATTAATGGTTCTCACTATGGGCTTTCCTTTGGGGTATACACTAGCATGAAAATAACTTTCCTGAAAAATAAATGTCACTGTTGCTTAATCCTGTTTAATTTCAAAATTATTTTATACTTATTGAATTTATGACCTTGACTTTCACAGAGATCCTCTGGGTTTATGTCTTTGGGTGAAAGAAAGAAAAAAAAATGTTGCTAGAGGCTCTCCAAATCCTTCATCACGCAAGTGTAGATGAAAATGATTTAAAAATCTCATTGAATTAAAAGGGCATCTAATTCAAAATCTTCTTTAAAATGGGATCTAAATATAAATATAGTCACTAAAATATTTAGAAGTTATTTATATAAAGTCCCCTGGAATTTTATATTTGAAACTTGTATGCCAGGAAAATTAATTCCACTTAATTACTAGTCCTGCTGTTTTCTTTTTTTTTTTTTTTTATTTAAAAAAATTTTTTTTTACATTTATTTATTTCTGAGAGACAGAGCACAAGTGGGGAGGGGCAGAGAGAGAAGGAGACAGAATCAGAAGCAGGCTCCAGGCTCTGAGCTGTCAGCACAAAGCCCTACAAGGAGCTCGAACTCACAAACCGTGAGATCATGACCTGAGCCGAAGTTGGGCCCTTAACCAACTGAGCCACCCAGGTGCCCCTCCTGCTGTTTTCTTTAAGTAGCAAATGGAATCCTTTTGTGACTCAGTTTCTCTATAAAATCAAGTAATGCTTATGGTGTCTATAATCTTATATTAGCATTTGTTATGTACCTAATACTAAATTAATACTCAAAGCTCTTAGCAAAGGATAGTAGAATTAAAGTTATGTAAAACAGTAGAGAAAATTAGTCTTTTAATAATCTCAAATAGAGCGATTTTCCTTAACCTCACAAGGATCCTTTCTGATGATCCCTAGATGTTTGTTGTACTCTGTCTTGTCAGTGAGTATTATTTGGGGAATGTAAAACCATTCTAATATTAATGGAAGAGAAATAGAACTTAAACATATCTATATATTTTGTATCTATAACTATATATATATAATGATATATGTAACTTAAAGTAGGTATATAGTATATATTTATGCAAACACATAGAAAAACAGATATGGGGAGAAGGGAGGAATATGGTCAAGGAAACAAGGTCTTGAAAGAGCTTTATAGAGAACTTGAGTGGTAAAAATGTGCCCTATATAGGAAAACGAATGCCTTTTCCATTATCATATGAAGAGAGAAGAAAAATAAGGGAATCCATACAGACATATTCACAGAAAATTGAAGGAGTTCTTATTTCTATTTTTCTCGGTTAAGAAGAGATGAGATCTTGAAAGTTTGAGGACATGGAGAAGGCATAAACAACCTGTAATATGGGATGGGAGAGATAGGAACCTCAGAAGAACCTCCAGTGAGTGTGAGAACATGGTTGACTGAAGATGGATACCACACACTGCAGTGTCACAAGCATAGGATTAGCATTTTCTTCTTTTCTGCCTGGTAGTCCAGGGTTAAGCAGAGTAGGAAAACAGCTGGACCAGTCTAGGTCTGAAGTTTTGCCAGACTGGCGGGCAGAAGAACAGTGGTGCCAGGTGGTTGATGCTGTTGGCAAAAGAGTGCCCGATGTAATGCAAGTGGAAGGCTAAGCTGGTAAGAGAACATTTTTTCATGAGGAAAAGCATAGAAATTACTGGAGAAAAGGAATTAGTCTATATGGACAGATTTCACAATTCCGGGGAGGGAAGGGCAAAAGAATGAGTTACAGAGGTGGCCCTCAGCCTTGACTGCACAGTAGACTCCCCTGCGTATTTCTCTAGGTCTCAATCTATGACATTTCTGATCAAGTTGATCTGCAGTATGTCCTGGGCAGGGGAAATATATTTTACAGCTAGAGTTGAAAGCCTTTGTTTAGAGTGGCTTGTAAAGAATCTTAAAGATTTTGCAAAGTATTTGGCAGTTTATTTTCAAGCAAAGGAAGAATCAGCAAAGGTTTTAAAAGTAGGAGTAGCATAAGTTATTTCTTTTAGAAAAGTAACTTTTTCTTCAGAGTGTTTGACCAATAATAAAAAGGAATGATTAGGGAAAAGTGTAGAGAATATTGTAGTATTCTGAGCCAGAAACGGTAAGATCTTGAACCAAGGTCTGACAAAGGAATTTAAGAGTAAAGGACATATTTGGGATGTTTCAACAATTGGAACTTAGTACACTTCTTAATATATGTATACAATGACAGAGGAAGGTCTAAGATAACAAATTTTCATTGGGGGTATGTTAATTTTCAATTGCATAAATTATCACAGACTTAACAGCTCAAAACGTTTATTATCTCTGTCTCCATGGGTCAAGAGTACAGGAATGACTTTCTTAGATTCTCTGCTTAAGAGTCTCAAGAGGCTATAGTTAAGATGGAGACCAAGGCTAGGGTCTCATCAGATGCTTGACTGGGGAAAGCTCTTCTTCCAAGCTCCCTTGGAATTCTTGGCACAATTCATCTACATGCACTGTAGGGCTGAGGTCCCTGCTTTCTTACTGTTTGACAGCCAGAGGCTGCCCTCAGATCCTGGAGGGTGCTTTCAGTCCCTGCAATGTGGCCACTACCCAGGCCTTTTATCCATAGCTGTTTGCATCTTTAAGGCCAACACAAAATCTCTTCCTCCACAAAAGTATCCCAGATACTCTTATGAGGGTTTTCATCTCATTAAGTCAAGCCCACTCCAAATCATCTCCTCCCTTCTTTGTTGTTGTGGTGGTGGTAGTTTCACACCTAATGTTCTATCATGGACACTGTGTCCTTTTCTTTTACTATTATTGAAATAAAGTTAATATACAAGGTTACATTATGTTCATGTACACAACACTGGTTCAACAACTCTGTATCTCACATTACCTTCACAAGTGTAGGTACCATCTATCACCATACAATGCTATTAAAATACTATTTACTGAATTCCCTATTCTGTAATGTTCTTCCCCATGACTTACACATCCCATAACTAGAAGCCCATACCTCCCACCCCTTTCATTCATTTTGTCCATCCTTTCATCACCCTCCCCTATGGTAACCATTGGTTTGTTCTCTGTATTTATGGGTCTATTTCTGCTCATTTTATGTGTTTGGTTTTTAGATTCCACATAAAAGTGAAATCCTATGGTATTTGTCTTTGCCTGACTTACTTGATTTAGAACAATACCTTCTAGATCTATCCATATTATCATAGATGGAAAGATCTCATTCTTTTTTTTAGATATTGGTGAGCAGTATCCCATTATACATACACCACTTCTTTATTCATCAATCAATGGGCAGACACATGGGTTGCTTCTGTATTTCAGCTATTTGAAATAATGCAGTTATAAACAGGGGTGCATATGTCTTTTCCAATTAGTGTTTTTGTTTTCCTTGGGTAAATACCCAGTAGTGGGATTACTGGATGATATGGTATTTCAATTTTTAATTTTTTGAGGAAACCCCATACTGTTTTCTGCAGTGGCATCATCAATTTATATTCCCACCAGTGATGCATGAGGGTACTTTTTCTCCACATCCTTGACAACACTTGTTATTACTTGTCCTTTTGATACTAGCCATTCTTACAGGTGTGATTTGATAACTCATTGTGGTTTTCATTTGCATTTCTCTGATGATGAATGATGTTGGGCATTTTTTATGTGTCTGTTGGCCATCTATATGTCTTCTTTGGAAAAATGTCTATTCAAGTCTTTTGCTCATGTTTTGATTGGATTATTTTTTCTTGTGTTGTAGAAGGTCTTCATATGTTTTGGATATTAACCCCTTATAGTCATATTATTTGCAAATATCTCCTCACAATCAGTAGGTTGCCTTTTTGCTTTGTTGGTTCCTTTGCTGTGCAAAAGTTTTTTTGTTTTTTGTTTTTTTTTTTTAATTTGTTATAGTCCCAAAAGTTTATTTTTGCTTTGGTTTCCCTTGACTAAGGAGACATGGCTAGAAAAATGTAGGTGAGGTCAGTGTCTCAGAAATTACTGCCTATGTTTTCTTTTAGGAATTTTATGGTTTCTGGTCTCACATTAGGTCTTCAAACCATTTTGTTTCGTTTTGTACGTGGTATAAGAAAGTGGTCCCGTTTCATTCTTTTGCATATAGTTTTCCAGTTTCCCATAACCATTTGTTGAAAAGCCATCTTTTCCCCATTGTATATTTTTGCCTTCTTTGTCATAGA
This sequence comes from Neofelis nebulosa, assembly GCF_028018385.1. NCBI lineage: Eukaryota > Metazoa > Chordata > Mammalia > Carnivora > Felidae > Neofelis > Neofelis nebulosa. The sequence goes on along the minus strand of NC_080783.1, from coordinate 93,224,633 downwards.
ATAATCGACCATATAAGCATTGCTTTATTTTTGTGCCTCCTATTCTATTTTATTGATAGGTGTCTCTTTTTGTGCTGGTACCATACTGTTTTGATTATTAGAGCTTTGTAGTAAATCTTGAAATCTGGGACTGTTACACCTACAGCTTTTTTCTTTCTTCTTAAGAGTGCTTTTGGCAATGTGGCTAGTCATTTGTGGTCCCATACAAATTTTAGTATTAGATATTGTGAAAAATGCTATTGGTGTTTTGATAGGGATTGCATTAAATCTGTCCATTGCTTGAGGTAGTATAAACATTTTAACAATATTGGTTCTTCCAGTCCATGAGCATGGGGGTATCTTTCAATTTGTCTGTGGCTTCTTCAGTTTCATTCATCAGCATTTTATAGCTTTCAGAGTGTAAGTATTTCACCTCCTTGGTTCAGTTTATTCCTAGGTATTTTATTCATTTTGGTGCAGTTGTAAATAGGATTGCTAATTTCTCTTTCTGCTACTTTGCTTTTCGTGTATAGAAGCAGCAGATTTCTGTATATTTTGTATTCTGCGACTACACTGGACTCATGTATTCTAATAGGTTTTTTTTTCCCTTCTTTAGGATTTTATTTGCATAATATCATGTCATCTGCCATTAGTGATGGTTTTGTGTTTTCTCACCAGTTTAGATGTCTATTATTTTTGTCCAACTGCTGTGACCAGGATTTCTAGTACCATGTTAAATAAAGGTGGCAAGAAGGACATCCTGGTCTCTGTTCCTGACATTACAGAAATGTTCTGTCTTCCACCATTGAGTATGATGTTAATGATGGCTTTGTCATATATGACCTTAATGTGTTGAGGTATGTTCCCTCTAAAATCATTTTGTTGAGAGTTTTTATCATGAATGGATGTTGAACTTGGTCCAGGTCTTCTTCTGTATATATTGAGATGACCTTATCATTTTCATCCTTTGTTTTGTTGATGTGGTGTATCACATTCATTAATTTGTGGCTTTTGAACCATCCTCACATCCCTGAAATAAATACCACTGGATCGTGGTAAATGTTCCTTTTAATGTATTATTGAATTCAGTTTCTTAATATTTTGTTGAGGATTTTTGCAACTATGTTTATTGGGATATTGGCCCATAGTTTGTTTCTTTGTTTATTTATATATGTATTATATTTTTTGCAGTGTCTTTGTCTGCTTTTGGTAACAAGATGATGCTGGCCTTGCAAAATGCATATGGAATCTTTCCTTCCTCTTCTATTTTTTTTGTAGTAATTTGAGGAGAATAGGTATTAACTCTTCTTTAAATGTTTGGTAGAATTTACCTGTGAATACATCTGGTCTTGGAGTTTGGTCTGCTAGGAATTTTTTTTTTTAAAAGCTGATTTAATTTTGTTCCTAGTAATCAATCTGTTCAGATTTTCAATTTCTTTCTAATGTAGTTTTGAAAGATAGTATGTTTCTGGACATCTACCCATTTCTTCTAGTTTTTCCAATTTGTTGGCCTATAATTTTTTCATAGTAGTCTCTTATAATCCTTTGTGTATTTGTGGTGTCAGTTGTCATTCCCTCTTTTCTGATTCTGTTTATTTGGGGGTCTTGTCTCTTTCTCTCTCTCTCTCTCTTTTTTTTTAATCTTGCCAAATTTCATCAATTTTGTTTATCTTTTCAAAGAACTAGCTCCTGGTTTCATTTATCTTTCTATTTTTTTCCTCTAATTTATTTATGTTATTTTTATTTCCTTCCTTCTAACTTTAGGCTTGCTGTGTTCTTTTTCTAGTTCCTTTAGGCATAAGATTAGATTGTTGGGGATTTTTTGTTTCTTGAGGTAGGCCTGTATCACTACAAATTTCCCTCTTAGAACACCTTTTACTATATTGGAAAGTTTGGGGATAATTGCATTGTGTTTTCATTTGTGTCAGGTACTTGTTAAAATTCCTCCATTGATGTGATTTCTCCACTGACCCATTGGTTGTTCAGTAGCATGTTATTTAGCTTCCATGTGTTCGTGTTCTTTTTTCCCCAGTGTTTTTCTAATAATTGGTTTGTAGTTGCATACCATTGTGGTTGGAAAAGATGCTTGGTATGATTTCAGTCTTCCTAAATTTATTGGAACCTGCTTTGTGACCTCACATGTGATCTATCCTGAAGAATGTTTGATTGGCCTTTGAAAATAATTCATTGTGTTGTTTTGGGTGGAATTTTCTGTATGTATCTTATGTCCATCTAGTCTAATGTGTCATTCAAATCCACTGTTTATTGATTTTTCCACCTGGATTATCTATGAATTGATGTAAGTGGTATATTAAAGTCTCCTAGTGTTGTTGTATTGTCAGCATCTACTTTTAGATCTTCAAATAGTTGCTTTATGTATTTGGGTGCTCCAATGTTGGGTGCATAGATTTGTACCGTTATCTAATTACTGGATTGATTCCTGTATCATTATTTAGTGCTCTTCTTTGTCTCTTGATAAAGTCTTTGCTTTAAAGTCTATTTTGTTTAATACAAGTTTTGCCATGCCAGATTTTTTCCACTTCAATTTGCATAGAATATCTTTTTTTTTTCTCACTTTTAGTTTGTGTGTGTCTTTAGGTCTATAGTGAGTCTCTTATAGGTAGCATATAGATGGAGCTTGCTTTTCATTTATTTTGTTAATTTATATCTTTTGACTACAGCATTTAGCCCATTTCCATTGGGAGTAATTATTGATAGTGATAAACTTATTGCCATTTTCTTATTTTCTGGTTGCTTATGTACTACTGTGTTCCTTTCTTCCTGTGATTGATGACTTTCTGTTGTCCTATGTTTGGCCTTCTTTCTCTTTATTTTTTGTGTATCTGTTATAGGTTTTTGGTTTTTGGTTACTATGACATCCTAAATATATGGCATTTTTAACATCCTAAATATATGGCAATCTATATTAAGTTGGTGGTCACTTAAGTTTGAACACATTCTAAAAGAACATTTTTACTTTCCCCTCCCTACTTCATGTATATGTTGTCATATTTTACATCTTTTTTTTTAACCTCCATTCTTTTTTTTTTTTTTTTTTTTTATGGACTTTTGTTTCCAATAAGTTACTTTAACATTTCTTTTAAGGCAAGTTTACTGCTTTTTGATTTTTGTTTGGAAAACTCTTATCTCTCCTTTAATTCTGAATGATGATCTTGTTGAATAGTGTTCTTGAATATAGATTTTCTTTTTTTGTCTGTTTCCTTTTAACACTTTGAATATATCATGTGACTCTTTTTTGGCCTGCCAAGTTCCTGCTAAAAAATCAACCGATAGCCTTATGAGGATTACCCTGTGTGTAACAGTTGTTTCTCTCTTGCTGCTTTTAAAATTCTCTTTATCTTTAATCTTTGCAATTTTCACTATTATGTAATGTGATGTGGCCCTCCTTAGGTTCATCATTTGAGGCCTTTGTGCTTCCTCAACCTGGATGTCTCTTCTTCTCCAGATTAGGGAAATTTTCAGCTATTATTTCTTCAAATAAGAATTCTGCACCTTTTATTCTCATTTATCCTCTGGGACCCCATATAATGCAAATGTTTATTTGCATGATGTTGTATAAAAGATCCTTTAACCTATCCTCACTTTTTTTGTGTGTCTTTTACTATTCAGATTGGTCACTTTTCATTACCTGGTCTTCCAGATCATTGAATCATTTTTCTGTGTCCTCTAATTCTCTGTTGATGCCCTTTAGTGTATTTTTCATTTAAATTATTGTAGTATTCTTCAACTCTTATTTTTTGTTTGTTTTCTTTCTCTTGAAGTTCTCACTGGGTTCATCCATTCTTTTCTCTAGTCTGGTGAGCATCTTTATGACCATTACTTTGAACTCTTCATCAGGCATATTGTTCATTTCCATCTCATTTCATTTTTTGAGGTTTCTTTTTGTTTTTTTCATTTGGACCATATTCTTCTATCTCCCCATTTTGTTTGACTTTTTATTTGTATCAGTTAGGCAGAAGAGCTATTCACCTAAACTAGAGGTATGTCTGATGATTTTGGCTGGATGGATGGAGCTGTGCCTGCTGCATGCAGGGGTCCTGGGTTCTTTGTGCTGGGGCTGCCCTGGCAAGATAGCTGAAGCTGAAGTGAATGAAAGCTTGGGTGTCCTAGGGCACTCTGCACAAAGGGGCACCCTGGCAGGGTGCCTACAGCCTTTATGGGCATGGGTTTTGTGTCCCAGGGTACTCCACACCAGGGCATCCTGGAAGGGTGGCTGGAGCTGAGGCAGGAATGGGCCAGGTGTTGCCAAGCACTCCACAAGGGGTTGCCCTGCCAAGTTGTCTGGAGCCTGAGTGGTACAGACCTGGAGTGTTTGGGGGTGCTTTGTGCATGTGTCTCCTTGGTAAGATGGCTAGAGGTGCAGTGAGTGCTGACCAATGATGACCAGGTATGAGCTGTCCTGGAGCCTCCTTGGTGGGACAGCTGGCTGGGGCTAGTGTTGTTTAGGGGCAAGGGTCTCACTGAGAAGGTAGGCAAGGTATGGTTCCTGGATCCTTTTTTTTGGTCCACACTACCAAGATAGAGGGAGAACATAAACTGTGGCATTCAACAGGCCCTATGACTTAGAAAGAGTTCCAGCAGCTCTCCCACTGTTGAGCAGAGGTCTAGGCCTGCAACCTTTATGTCCAAATTGTACTTTTAAATTTTTTTCTTTTAATGTTTATTTTTGAGACAGAGACAGAGCATGATCAGGGGAGGGGCAGAGAGAGAGGGGAAAACAGAATCGGAAGCAGGCTCCAGGCTCTGAGCTGTCAGCACAGAGCCTGATGGGGGCTTGAACTCATGAGCTGTGAGATCATGACCTGATCTCAAGTCGGACATTTAAAGGACTGAGCCATCCAAGTTGCTCTTTTAAACTGTGGCCTTTTTTGTGGAGCTATTGTGGGCTGGGTGCCCAGGGGGTTGTTAAGGTGGCAGGGTGACTAGGATGCCTGGACCCTGCTTCTGTCTATGTTGTCAAGATGGAGGGGAAATGTAAACTGTGATGCTCTCCAGCCCCTCCAACCTGGAGAGAATTTCAGCAGCTTTGTTTGGCAGAGATCTAAGCCTGGCTCCTTTTTATTTTAGTTGCTCTTTTAAACCATGGCTTGGTTGGTTTTTTTTCTGTGCCCCAGGTAGACAAACCTACTTGTGGCCCCTCCATACTATCGTAGTTAACAGTGTTGGGTTTGCGGTTTCTTTAGTTACCATGTTGCCATCTCTCTTGCCATTCTCTATGTTGTCTGTTTTGTTGTGCAGAAGTTGTTAAGTCAGCCCATAGTTCTTCAGGAGGAATTGCTATATAAATAGGTGTAAATTTGGTGTTTCCATGGAGGAGGTGAATTCAGGGTCATCTCATGCCACCATATTGGGCCAAACTCTCAATCTCCTTTTTGATCATCTCAAAAACAACTAATTTGATGTATTATTATCAGTGAATTCTCCTCCTTTTTGCCACATACCATAGCCTAATCATGGGAGTGGTTTCCTGTTACATTCACAGGTCCTGCCCACACTCAAAGGGATGAAATTATATAGGCATGCACACCAGGGTACAGGGATCAGATATGATGCACTTAGTTAAAATGAATAATACAGGAGAAGTAACATGTTTTTCAAGGAAATTGGCCTCAGTTTTAGATACGTTGAATTTGGAGATAATTGGCCATCCAATTAGAGTGTATCAGTAGGTCTTATAAAGTTAGTAGGGAGATTAGAATTGTAAATATGTTTGGTAGTGATCAGTAGAGGTGATAGTTAAAAAATGAGATCCTCCAGAGAAAGACTGTAGTAAGAAGTGGACTGGGGACAAGAGCAAGGCCAGGTAAGCTAGAACACCTGCCTGTGCACTTCCACCCATGTCTCTTGATTGCAGTCTAATCTCATCATTCAACCTTTCGTTGTTCCTATAGTTCCTCTTTTAATAATATCCTGCTCTTGCTATTGTGTTGTCCACTCTCTGTCCTCCTCCCACCTCCAAGCCACACTACTAGGAAGTAAGAATCAAGAGCTCTCTTAGTGAAAGCTTGGCAGATGAAAGACACTAAGAAAAATGGACTCTCTTATGCACCCTGATCCCAGATGGGGAGTTGTGGGAATTATAGAACACAAGGGTCAGTGAGAAGATATGGTGCCATCATTTGCCCTGACCCACCTTATTTCTTCATCACAGAGAGCAGGACTGTGAACTTTTCTTTACTCCCCTCCCAGAATTGGCTATCAAGTGTTAGATGGCACAAATTTGGGATGCAGATGTAAGTATATGTACTTATCTCTTAAAATGATGGTCTGTTTGAGTAGAAAATCACTGAAACCATTGCAGTAATATTATTGAACAATCTGAGCTATGATACTGGAAAAAGAAAGTAAACTTTATCAGTACATCTTGACCAAACTTTCCTCCCTTAAATCTTTTTCTTTCAGGTTATATTCAAGAAGAATGTGTCATCCCATGCCCGTTTGATTGCAAGTTAAGCGACTGGTCTAGTTGGGGGTCTTGCAGTTCATCTTGTGGGATTGGAGTGCGAATTCGGTCCAAATGGCTAAAAGAAAAACCTTACGATGGAGGTCGCCCATGTCCCAAATTGGATCTCAAGAATCAGGTAAAGTGCCTGAAGCAGCAACAACAACACGGAGCTAAAAATTGTCCACTTGATAATTTCTTGTTGAAATCAGAGTCATTATCATGTTGCAAGTAGTTCAGGAGAGGGGTAAGGAGGACATGAAGTAATATAACAGTTAGTAATAGAAGACTTGCCCACTCCTAGGTAGAGACCAACCTGGTATTACTAGAAATAATAACGTTTACATAAATTAAATCCTCTTGATTTTTAAATGTTTTTGAAGCATAATTTGATTAATGTTATTATAAAAGTGGTGTGTGTATATATGTATTTAAATATAAATAATCTGGGAGAATGTCAATTACTTTATGGAAGTAAGTATAGTTAGTGGTCTCATACATGTACTCCAAAAATGGGATTCTATTTTCCTTCACCTAACTCTTGATCTAATTTTCCTTTCTTCTCAATGTTACCAAAGTTTCCAGATTTTCATGTCTTTTCTGAGCTATTTCTCTGTTTCCCAAAAAGTCAAAGCTATTTTCATAAATGGAACCCCAAAGGATACCCTTCCATATGGACATCTAATAAAATTGTCATCCTAAGCAAAGTTGATTAGAGTATGTTAGTTGGCTTTACCCATATAACAGTCTAAGATTTAGTTAAGAATTATAATAAAGACCTCAGATTTCTCCCATGATGCATAATGGTTATTAGATTAGGACTGATACATATGTTTTTAATCAATTGAATAAGAGGAGCACAAGATGGTGATAGTTGAAAATTCTTTATTCTTAAACTGGTGAAGGTTGTCTTATATGTGTAGTTATATCCTTTGTGATCATGCATGTATTTTAACAGAATAGCTACACAAGGTTCTATTACTAATTCTATTAATTTTCTGCGCTATGAACCCCCTTTTGATTAGGTTTTTCATACAGATTGTTTAATAGAAAGGAAATCTATGTTTATTCTTAATTAATTTGAATAGCATGCATATGAGTAGGTGTCATTTGTCAAGTTGAGGCCAGTATCTTTAGCTATTTTTTCCCTAAGTTTTGCTAAAAGACCCATAACTCACTGAAAAGTGAAATTACCATTCCATCCAAAAATAGTTCTGTTGTAAGATGACAGTATTCTAGTCTTGTTTTTTAAGGTTATATCATAAAATAGCGACCATAGTTTCTTCTCTCAAAGCTATTGTAAACCTATTGGGGAAGACAAAGCAGAAGATCATAAAATCAACATAGAGGTTGTGAAAACAAAACAAACCCCAAAACTCCACATGAACAGTAGTTTGGTGAAGGGAAGATTAAGATATAGGAGTAATAAAAACAGGAGGGAAATAATCAGAACAGAGATGGCATAAGGAGATCAGCCTTACTTTAGTACAAAGAAAGGTATAATACAGGTTTATGATTACAAGGAGATTTTTCAAGTGAATTTTATGTATGAGGACTATGTGACACTCCCTAGGGGATTTTCAGGCATTTAGAATGGAAAATAACTACAAAGCTGTAAAAAATGCATGGCAATTCTTATTATTTCTCAAAACTATCTATGGAAGCTAAGCCTTCATAACACTAGTGTTAAACACTAATTTCAATATGCTAATTTTATAAACTAAGAAATTATCAGGGGATTAAAGGAACTTCATTGGAATGCAGACTTTAAGACTGTATTTCCACTATGCAAAGGCAAATGTGTAGAGGTGTGTCTATCAAATTTGAGAGTATGAATAAGATAAGATAAAAGTACTTGTAAACCTGTTGTGACTTAAGGGACACTTGTTCAAAATGCTTAATTGACATATAAGACTGGTAACTTTAAGAAGTAGTACAAGCTAAAAAAACAAACAAACAAAAAAAAACAACAACAACAAAAAAACAACTAAATAAGTCCAGAGGTGCCTAGGTGGCTCAGCCAATTAGGCATCCAACTCTTGGTTCCTGCTCAGGTTCTGATCTCATGGCTGGTGAGATCAAGCCCCACCTGAGGCTCTGCACTAACACAGAGCCTGCTTGAGATTCTCTGTCTCCCTCTTTCTCTGAGGCTCCTCTCTCTCTCTCTCTCTCTCTCTCTCTCTCTCTCTCTCTCTCTCCCTCTCACTCTTTCTCAAAATAAAAAATATACATATTTTTAAAAATAATAAGCCCCACTTTAAGAATAATTTAGATAAATTCCATAAGCAAAAATTAAGTGAAGAGGGGCCTGTCTGCAAGAGGTGTTTCTAACTCTTAAGCTCAAGAAGGGAATTTTAGCATTCCAAAGACGTTCATTTGTTACACTCAGAAATGAATCCTGGGATTGAATGACAAGAAATCAAATATAGTGTGGCATATATGCTGCTATAAAGAAGTTTCAGATAGTTAGTATGTATGTGGCTTAATTCAACTTGAATTGAAAAACTTCACCCTAATCCACACTCTATATTTTAACCTAAGTTAATTGGTCCAGGCGACATGTAATATGTCTTCCCTCTCACTTGCAAGTCTGTTAACAGCAAGGGGAAATACTGCTGTAAAAAAAATCCTAAATGGAGAAAAAATTCTCCTCAGAGCAATTCCTTTTCTAAAGCAAGCATACTTTTACCTGTAAGTAGATTTGTGGAAAGTGATCTTGCTGACTTTATTACATATTTACTCTTAAATATGATAGCACCCCAGTGTGTGTGTATGTGTATGTGTGTATGTGCATTATATAATATATAGAAATATTTTTTGAAGTTAGCCATATTTTCTTAACTCATCTGAATATAAATTGACAGGAATTTTCATTGTTGAGGAAATATTCTCCAACTTCTATTATTTATGGCAAGTCTTCTTTAGAAAAGATCACTATTTGAGGAAGTATGATCTAGTGAGAGGTATAGTAAGGCTTTTTGGTAAAGCTCATTTTTACTACTGGCCTTAGGTTATTTGTCTACTTTCCAGTTGGTTTTCATGTTTGGATTTATTTTCCTGTTTTTAGAACCAGGTTATACTTCCTCCTCTATTCACATAAGAGCTTAAAAATAATAACCAAATTTTAGCGGTAAGAGAGGCACATATCTTTAGTACTTATGCAAGAGGAAAATTCTGTATATGTCAGATTGAGCCCAACATATACTTCATATATGTATATATATGTATATATGTATATATAAATATAAATATATATAAATATATATAAACATATACAACTTGGTGTATGTATATATAATACATATGCCTATGTAAATATCAGCATACCTACACATGCTTATTCATTCCTCTCCTTCATTTAGAATGGGAGGTCTTTTGAGGGCAAAGTCTTTCTACTGTGTAACTCATTCCAGCCACTAGTGCACTACCTTGTGTATTGTCAAATTATATTTACTGGATTCTTTATTTTAAAAGAAGGCTTCTCAGGGAGCCTAGGTGGCTCAGTTAGTTAAGTGTCCCACTTTGACTCAGGTCACAATCTCGTGGTTGAATAGGTAGCTAGTTCCATTATAAAAAATGTTAGAACCCTGATCTCTTTGCTACAATGTGTCATTCAAATACTCAAAAATATTAGCCCTTCTAGAAGAAAGAAATAAGAACCTCCAAACTATTATTGCCTGAATTTTTTCAAGATTCCTCTGAAAACTCCTGGATGTGGAATCCCTATTGAAACATAACTCTGCGATTAAAAAAAAATAAAAAAAAAAGGGTTGCTGTTATGTAGACAAGTTCATAAACTGTTCTGAATCTATTAATGGAATCAATTTTTATAATCTCTCATAAAAAGCCTCCCTTGTAAACTGAAACCTATCAACATGAGAGCTTTCTCTCTAGAAGTGCCAAAGCAACAGCATTACTTGAATAGCTTTCTACTAAGTATATTTGTGACCCTGCAGCTCCAGCATAGAGTTTACCCAAAACTCTTATCAAGGCAGAAACTTTGTAAATGGTTTATTGGATTATCAGGTCAGCTGGCAGGTACTTTGACTCTCCTGTGCATAATAAAATACATAATATATTTTAATTTTTTATAGTCTGTAATGTCTTGAGTGAATTACTTATGCTGTATACGTTTGTTATTTTTTCTTTTGAAAGTCTCCTTAATAGAAGATTAAGTATGGGGAAGTTAGAGCTCTATTGGACTTACATTTCCCCTTAAGAGTTCTTCACATGACTGAAGGCAAGAGTGTTCTAGGAAATTATATTTTGTTTATAGGTTGCAAATCTGTGTGTTAACAGTATGTATGGGCAAAAAAAAAATCATACATTGAGATTCATTACCTATACTTCTTAAAGTACATGCTATCTACTTAAATACAATTTTTTTTGTTTTTTTACATTTTTTTTTCAATGTTTTTTATTAATTTTTGGGACAGAGAGAGACAGAGCATGAACGGGGGAGGGGCAGAGAGAGAGGGAGACACAGAATCGGAAACAGGCTCCAGGCTCCGAGCCATCGGCCCAGAGCCTGATGCGGGGCTCGAACTCACGGACCGCGAGATCGTGGCCTGGCTGAAGTCGGACGCTTAACCGACTGCGCCACCCAGGCGCCCCTTAAATACAATTTTAAAAGAGTTTTCATTATGTTTGCAACTGAGTGAGAAGATATAAAATAAATGTGTTTTCTAGAAACAATTGCCATTTTAAAGGTGTGTTGTCTCACCAAAGAGGAGGGATCTAAATTTGGAAATAGAGTTACAGTGCATTTTATTTTTCACAGCAGTGTAATAATATTTTGAAGAATGTTTTCTTTCCAAAGAAACATAGAAATATTTTCACATGAATATTTCTTCCTTAGAAGACCTTTTAAGATGAAAAAAAAAAAAAAGGTTTCTATAGATAAATAGCTTATCCTCCTTTTAAATACTGCTTCATTAATTAACAGTAGCATGTTATGATGTGGGAATAGGATAACTGTCATTCTATCTGAATGTCTGTTTATCAGAAAAATATAGCTACACTTGAGCTTTAATTTGGCTTCACCAGTTTTGGCTTCTTGCTTCTTTTTGACCAGGCCAACTCCCACTCATCCTAGGCTAGTCCAAATCATTCCTGGCAGTGTTTTGCTCACTTGGGACTTACTATGTTGGCAGGAGACCCAGACTGTAATGGAGTAAGAAGTCTTGTTCTTGAGTATTAATATGGAAGGCAGCCCAAGCTTATTCATAATTAAGTACATTCAGGTATACCATTCTTGTGTGTGGTGTTGGTGTTTGCACCTTTGATGAAATCTTGTTTTAAGTAGGAAATATCATATGCCATAAATCAAGAGAAACAGTGATTCATCCCTCAGGGTTTTTTGGGAGGATTTAATAGGGCACATATTCCTAGGACATTTCACCTCTCCCCTACATAGTACTCATTCCAAAACTCAGGTATATGGCACCCCATCTCAGAGGCAGCATGGAATGGCTCGTAAGGGCTAGTGTTCTTCCATTTTTTTTTATCCTTTATGCCTGCCTGCCAATCCAGACTGCTCTCAAGTTGTGATATGTCACTGAGCTGAGCTCAGAGGAGATGCAATTTTTCTTCTCTGTTCTTGCCCTGTCATCATTTCCAAGAAAAATTGGTGTTCTCGTTATTTTTTGTTTATTTTGAGAGAGAGACAGAGACAGCAAGAGAAGGGCAGAGACAGAGAGGCAGAGAGAATCCCAAGCAGGGCTCGAACCCAGGAACAATGAGATCATGACCTGAGCCAAAACCAAGGGGTGGATGCCTAACTGAGCCACCTGGGTCCCCCCAAAATTGTTTTTTCTTAAGAGATTTCTCTCCCCCACATTGATGCCTCCACATAAACTATTATTGATCATTCCAAAGTAATACCCCCTAGGTTGTTACAATCTTTTGAATTTTTGATCATTTTTGAGAGCTGCCAGAATAACTCATGAAGGAAATTTTCCTTTACCTGTTGTCCACTTTGTCTTGTGTTTTACTGTTTTAATATTAGGCATTGCTACTCTGAAAATATTCAAAATCACTTTCAGTTGTTCAAGATATTCTTAGGTACTTCTAGAATGTTCTTTATTAGGCTGGCTTGGTAAATGTCCCCAGTGCTGTTGCCTGGGAGCAAGAATTCATGTCTTCTTCAAGGGTCCTTCCAGCTGGACTAAGACTGAAACTGACATGAGATGGATTAACATGAGAAAATCAAATTTAACAGTGCATGAATGGGAGATGCACACAGATGTGGAAATTCCAAAGACAGGCAAAATGAGGTATACAAGTCATCCCGAACTAAAGAGAATGAGGTGGGAGTCTGGGACTTTAGGGGAAAGGAGTGCAATTCATGGGGTGATAAGAGGAGCAAATGTTTGATAATTAGATGTTTGCCCTGCCATGTGGATGGATCACTCAGATAAAATTTATCTCTGAGAATAACCACTATTTTAGGAAAGAACTCCAGTTGAGATTCTTCTGTAGTTAAGGGCGGTGCCAACGTTTCTTTTGAGCCCATAGGGTCTTGATTGCTTTCAGCTTGAAGTAATCTTCATGCCAAAATGGCCCATCTTAGGGCATCTTGCCCTTAGCCCCTATACTGTCCCTAGGCAGGAATTTCAGGATTGGCTGCAGACAGCTATTAAATTATGAAGCAGGTAAATTTTGTCAAATTTTCTCTTTGTAACTCTTTCACTGTGTTCCCACACCTCCTTAGCTCCTTAACTCCTGAAGTCCTGAAATACTACTTTGGATAAGTCAGTTTTAATAGGAAATCACATGGTCTTTGTTTGCAATTTTAGAAAACTGTCTTCTTAACCAAGTACTTAAAGTAGAAGTTCTCAAGTATTTTTCTAAAAAATAGTGGCAGAACATACTTTTTAAGGTTTTATGAATCATTCTGTCATTTAAGCTTTAAATACAGAATGGAAACTTCACTCTTTTTTTTGTTTTTCATTTTTTTCAGGCATTGAAGGAATATGCTTTTGACTTTAACCACCAGATTTGGTTATATTAAATATACTTTTTAGAATGTTAAGTTGAACTTATGAACTTGCTGAATATCTGTTTTTTAATGGCATGCTAATTCTCCAGCTTTTTTTTTTTAAAGATATAATTGACATGTAACATTGTATAAGTTGAAGACATACAATATGCTGATTTGGTACATTTATATATTGCAGTGATTATCAAGGCATTAACTAACATATCTCTCATGTCACATAGTTATCATTTCCTTTTTGTGGTAGGAACAATTATGATCTAGTCTCTTAACGACTTCAAAGTTTGTAATAGAGTATTGATTATAATCACCATGCATTAAATCTTCAGGGCTTACCTACTAGTTAAAGTTTGTACCCTTTAGATTTTTCAAGCTTTATCCCAATATCCCAATATCCCAGAACACAAGTTACCTAGATCCTGACTGGATCTTGTGATAAATCCCTACAGAAAAGCATTTGTTGAATCATGATTTTTCTTTTTTTTTTTTTTCTGTGTGACTTAAGAGTCAAGATAAAAATGGTCTCCCTGAGAAGTTTATCTAAATCTTCTGAAATCCAGAGTTCATTGTTTTCATAGCCTTTATTGATCATAAGAATAGAACAATCACCATGGGAGTGGAGGGTGTTTTAAAAAGTTTCCCAGGACCCTGCTCTGGAGACTGTAGTCTACACAGTTAAAGGGATTCAAGAATGTGTATTTGCTAACAAAGTTTTGTTTTTGCTAGTTCTTTTGGTCAGGCAAGTAAGTGGGTGAATACTGCCAGAACTGAGATTCTTGCCACTGAGGCTGCCATTTCTGCTGAGATCAGTTCTGGAAAAGATTTTCTCTGCAGTTGCCTTTCTCTGCAAGGCTGCCCTTCCTAATCCAAACAGTTAAGACAACCACTATTTGTTTGGTACTAAAAGCAGACCTGGGAGAACCCTCCTGTTTCATAGAAGGGGAGACTGAGGCTTACAGAGGTGTAATGACTTGCCCAAATCCACCCTGATGTATATAGGAGATTAAAGAGACTATCAGGTATGAGGTAAAATGCTGCCCTGTCATCTCCTAGCTGTGGGAATAGGAGAAAATTATTTAACCTTACTGAGTCTCAGTTTCATAAAATGTCAAATGGGTATAATAATGCCAACTACCTCATATGTATTCGTTAATAGAAAATGAAAATAGAAACTTTCCATCTCTTTGGGCATACAGTATGTGCTTGAAAAATGTTAGGTAGAATTGTTTTTCCTTAGTCTCTAACACATAATTTCTGTTAACAACTCGCATTTGCTTTTACCTATACCATATTGCCTTTTAGAACTAAGTTATGCAGATTGTTTCTCTTTTTACATTTAGCTACTTGAACATTTGTAGTCAAATATTTTGGTAATAGTAACTCAGCTTAGATACATAGTAAAAGCTACTGTCACTGTTTCCTATATGGAAAGTCTATTTTATTGCTAAACATCCTGTTCAGCACTGCATTTTTTTTTTTTAGTGGTAAAAGGAAACATAGCTTTTTATATATTTGTGACTAATCTCCTATGAATTTGTGATTCTTTGGATCTTTATTTTTTTTAAACATTTTTATGAAAGAGTACAGCAGAAAGATAGCCAAATCATTCTGGATAGAGCTCTATGAATTTTCATAGTGAACATTTTCATTCAGTTACCACCAATGTCAAGAAATCCTACATTATCAACATCTCAGGTGGCCCTTTGGTGCTCCAGCTTTCTTACTACCTTCCTTTCACCAAGTAGAACTACCATTCACATTTCCAACACTGTTGTTGAGGAGGAGAAATTTTTACTTTACCTTTCAAGATTCTTCTGGCTAGTCGAAGAATTAAAATCATATGGGACAGATTAATATGACAAAAACAAAAGTTGAATAACCATATACTTCCTGTATACATGGGAGTGACCTTAGAAATACTGAGTAACTCCCTGAAATGGCCAGAAGTCATCACCTTAAATACCATCTTGAGCTAAAGACCAAGAAGATATTGGGACTGGGGAGTCAGTTATAGCAGGCTACCAGGAAAAGTGCAGTAAACACAAAGTTGTTATACATATTTAAGTTGCTGTCTTCTCCATTGATCAGAGTTTCTAGAGATTGAGTCACCGCCCCCCCCTTTCCTGGTACAGAGAATGAGGCACTCTTACAAGTGGAGATTTCCTTTATACATGTAAGTATCTCTTACAAAAGGGTAACTTCTACCTGGTTTTCATTTTCATTTAAAAACTTTCATTTAAAAAACTTTCTGTAGATGGATTCTGCACTATATATTCTTTGGGCCTGCCTTTTCCTCCTCAGTATTATGTTTATGACATTTTCCATGTTGTGATTTGTACCAGTATTTCATTGACATTGCTCTGTTATGTCCTTATGTATATCATACTATTGAATATACCGCGTCTTAACTATTTTTGTTGTTGGGTCGACATTATGGTTGTTTTCAACTTGGGGATATTAGAAATAACACTACTGTGACCATCCCTGTACATGTCTTGAGGTGCTCATGTGTGTGCATTTCTGTTTAGTACATACCTAAGAGTAGAATTTCTGTCATAGGACATGCATATACATTCAACTTCAGTAGAGAATTGATTTTTCATTTTAACTTGTAAATTATCTCAGATTATCCTAAATGCAAATAGTATATACTTCTAAATAATGACCTGAAGTATGACCTGTCTGATACTAATCAAAAGGGGTCTGGAAGTCATATGGATACATTAAATGTTTATCTCCACATGTGCTCTTTGACAGAATATCAGTGACTGGTGTCTACCCCCAAGTCTTAAGAGAACAAGTGTAGGATCACTCCCTTGTGGCTGAATTCTGCTCACTTGTCTACTAAAACAGCCATTATAACCATTACCTTTCCTCTGTCTCTAATCTCTCCTCTCTTTCCCTCCACTCAATTCCTCACACAGCAACCCCAGCGAACATTCTAAATCACAAATCTGGCCATAAATAAAACCTTTCATGGGTCTCTTGCTACCTTTGGGGTAACGTGCAAACTCTACTATAGTTTATAAGATATTTAATGATCTTGTCCCTACCACATGTCTCCCAGCTCAGAGTCCTTTTCAAGTCAGCAAATCACTCAGGCCAAGGAAACAGCTTATGAGTTAGGAGGAAGGAGCCACTCCTGTGTTTCATCTTCCCCATCAGGCCTCATACAATGCTTTCTTGTAGACAGTGAGAAGTCACATTTTCAGGCTTATCAGCTAAATCAAGTGACTGTCTAACGTGCTTTTAACAAAAATGGACTCAACTTACAAGTTACCAAACATTCTTTAATGAAGGTAGATGTTTGGATTTACTGTATTGCCTTTTCCCTGGAAGCTACTCCCCAAATTCCCTCTATGCTGGTTTACAATCCTGCTCCACTGCTATTTAAATATAGACCATCCAAGGCTGATTAGAGGTGTAGCTATCTTTCCTGAAGAGAAATCTTTCTCTTAGATGGCAAGGTAAGGGACACTGTGCTTATTACCTGTGCTGAAAGCATGAAAGTATGGAACAAATTGCAAAGTCTGTCTCAAAAGAATATTCTCTAATAGCAGAAGGGTTGTTCAAAACTATCTTCCACCCTAATAGACAACAATCTTGTTACCCCTGGAACTGAAGGTAAATTGATTTGAGTAGCAATATTAGAAAAGTTTGAATTGAAGCAATTCTCCAATGTACTGTGTGTCAAATGGGGGCCAGTAGGTTCCATGTGTCATAAACCCAAATGGTAATAACAGAGTGAAATTGCTGTTGCTTTGCTCTGTTTTGGAGCAAGAGAACACAATTGTATTTAAGCCATTGTTGATCCAAAATTTTACATTTTATTCCTTTAAAAAGACATTTGACATATGCATAGTATTTCTGTATTTTTAATTCTTTGCTCAAATTTACCTTCTAAACGTTTTACCTATTTATTTACCCTTGCTCCTCCCATTTACCCTTCCTTGGTTCTCCTTTTCCCACTATATGGTTTCCTCATTTATTCTTGTTTTTAATTTCTGGCTGCCTCTTCATGCCACCCCTAAAACAGATATACTGCCTGGTTCTAGATAAGCACCTTGAAAAGTGATAACAGTGTTTTAGGTTAGGTTCTCCCAGAAACAGAGCCTGAGATATAGGATTCAAAAACAAGAAGTATAGTTCTTAAGTGCAGGAAGCAACACTAGGGAAGAAAATAAGAAGTGCTTCCTCAACAAGAGGTGTGTTATTAAGCCAGAAACCATGGTGACCACAAAAGCTAAAGCTTTTTGGGAATTCTAGGAGACTTGGAAAATATATGCCCAAGGGTTATCAGACCTGAAGGGCCAGGAAGCTGGGATATTCATGGAGAAATGCAGTGAGAAATACCAGGGACACGGATGTGTACTACATGGTCATTATTCTATTAGGAAAACAAATAAAGGATACTCTGGCCTGAAACACTCCCTTCTGACAATCTCCCTGTACTGCTAAAGGGAAATGGCCTTACCATGAGGAAGTGACCTCTTGTGGGAGATAACTTAAATGAATATATGGACTCTGTGAAACTCCCTTTTCCTTAGGAATGAGGGGACATAACTGCTGGCTGTGCAAATACCCCTGAATACAGAGAAAAATATAAGATATAGCATGGACCCATGGTTTGGAGTGGTATGATATGGTAGTTAATATATTACACTTTGCGTTATTTAAATATTGAGTATTTCCATGCCATATAATTAACAACATTGGGAGGAGAGCTATAGAAATGTAGCAGGCAAAATTATGTTAAGTGTATGATATTGACAGGGACTTCTTGGCAATAGTAATTTTTAATGAGACCTGGTAGCTTTCAAAAAGAGAAGAGGTAAAAATAAAATGGAATTCTAAGTAATTATAAATGTGTTAGCAATCACTCATTCATTCAGCAGACACTTGGAATAAATGATATGCCCAGAGGAAACCTCAATAATGCTCATAGAAACTTTACTGCTCACTTTCCACTGGGAACTTGCCTTCTTGGAAGCTCAAGTGAGTGGTTGGATAGATTGAAATTATAGATGATAATGCTCTAGATGCTTATAGCATCAGGACTGCTTTAGCTTTGAAAATGCATGAAGAAATTTGGACACAATCAGCAAAATTATCCATTCCTTCTCTATATTAGGATGATTTGCAACTAACAGAAACCTCAAACTAAATTGGCGTTAAAAAAATATGAAAATCCATTACCTCCTGTAATAAGAAATCCAATGGTAATGCATGTTCTAGGATTGATTGATTCTGTGACTCAGCAATGTTATCAAGAACATAGTCGTTCTTAATTTCTCTTTCTCATCTTCTGTGTTGGTTTAATCCTCAGGATGTTAGGAACTGCCATCAGCAGTTTCAGGCATAGCCTCCTGTTACAGCAATGATCAGAAGAATAAGAGTGTCCTTTGGGGGCATCTTAGGAACAACAAAATTTTCCCAGAGCCTTGTTCACTCCCCCAAAAGACTGCCTCATTGGCTGAAGTTGGATTTTATGTCCATTCTTAAGCCATCTCTGGAAGGAGTCATGGGATGAACTTGATTAGCTCAATCAAATATTTTCCAACCTTTAATTTTTTAAACTTCACAGTACATATAGAAAACAGTAATATTCATCTGACAAGCTGGAATATGTATTGGAATTTGTCTGTGGCAAGAGTGAATGGTCTGAGACCCTAGATTCAGTGTCTAATACACACGTGAAATCAACCTAAGAGACCCTGGTGGTAGGGCAGTGCTTTCATGTGCATGTGAATCATGTGACATATCTTGCTAAAATGCAGGCGGTTGTCTTCCCAGGGGATAGGGACTGTGATTTTAACAAGCTCCCAGATGGTGGCAAAGCTGTTGGACTGTAGATTACATTTTCGGATGCTAATGTATATCAGTTGAGAAGGAAATCTTTCTTAGACCAGAGAATCACCTGGGATAGAATGTATTTTGAGGAATGAACTAAAATGTCCACTGTATACTCTTAATTTTACTCTTTTTGACATTGAATTTGATAAGAGTAAAATTAGTTTTAAGTAACATTTTTAAGCCTTACATTGAGATGGAAAAATTAATGTCTGTAATTGAATATCTGAAAGTCTCTCGTGTGTTAAGAAAAATGACTTAATACTTTCCCTATGAGGATATGAATTGCCTGTCCCTTCCTTGACACTTTTTTTGGAGAGCGGGGGGGTGGTGGGGACAAGGGTATCATTCCATTTTACAAGTTATTTGGCATAACCAAATTTCCAGTGCCTCAGTCCATATGATAAATAAGCGAGCTTGAAATCAGATAAGCAGTACATCCATACACCATTTTTGTTGAAAATTAAATTGTTAGTCTATATTTTCCACTTTTTTAAAAAAAGATACATTTTGCACATGTAGTGACTAAAGTTATGTCCATATGAAGCTAAAAAAATGATAAGTTCAGTAAAGTCCAGGGAAAATCATTTACCAAAATGAAGCATTTGGTGACATGAACCTAGACCTATCTGGATTCTCTTGTCCCCTTTACCCCAAAGCTCTACGTATTAGAATTGAAGTCCTCTATATCTAGGAAACCAAACAAGAAAGATAATTGAGTAAAATACTGAATGTTTGTGAGGAAACAATCGGTCAATTTGGCTATTTAAAGCAAAATAGGGATAGCAAAGATCTAAGAGAAAAACTGAATTGAAACAGCTTTGGAATGTAAAAATGAAATATGAACATCTTGAACTCAGTATATGATCCTCTTTGCATGAATTATTGCCTGTCATTTGAAATGCACATTATTCAAAACTACCAAAAAATCTGTTCTGGCTTATTACTTAATTAAAAGTAAGT
The DNA here is from genome assembly GCF_028018385.1 of Neofelis nebulosa. NCBI lineage: Eukaryota > Metazoa > Chordata > Mammalia > Carnivora > Felidae > Neofelis > Neofelis nebulosa. Next base: position 93,204,381 of record NC_080783.1, on the reverse strand, counting down.
TATGAGCATTTTCAATCTTTATATAATTTATATCATTTGTAAGTCATGAATTTCCCATAATTCTGTTGGCCTTAATCATCAAAAAAAAAAAGTATCACTATGCTTAAATACAGTTGCTATTCATCTTTTCCACTCTCTAGCAGATGTTACAAAAGAAACTATCACAGCTGGTGAAAATTGATATTCAGAAGTATAAAACATGGCAGTGAAAAGATTAATTTTCTGTACTCAGTGCCCTTGAGTCTTGAAAACTTTAAACTTTCTTCACAGTAAGGCCAGTGGTTTCATTGTCTGGTTGGCAGTGGGCAGATGATAACGTTCTGCTCTATTTTACTTTATGGTGAACCAAAGAGGACTGGTTGTTTCTCTAATGAGTTTGTAAGGGATGCTTCGATGCTGACACATTAGCTGCATCCCTTGAACTGCTATGATGAGGAAGTGAAACGTAGTTTTAACAACTTGCTAAAATTATCACCATTAGAGTGAATGAAGCACTAAAATATATATACCAGATGTTTAAAATGGTTAGATTTGGGAGAAAACCTACAATTAATTTACATTTTAGTGCTAAGTACAAATTTTAATTTATTCTGATTAACTACTTTATAGCCCATCTAGAATACCATTTGAAGGAGTTATGGAAAAGCTATAAAGGAAGTCATAATCAAGAGATGACATTTTATTGGCATAGAAGCAGAAGAGTTTCATGCCTGATGCCCATATTGCTCAAAAAGGTTCAACTTTCACTTGCCCAGACCCTGTTATTGAATTACAGGCTTGGAATCAATATGGAACCAGATTAACTCACTTAATTACAATTTGTGCCAAGATTTAATCCCTCCACAGATCAGGTAAATTGCTCTAATCTACATGTACATACTTTATACTTGCCACAGTTAAGTCACCATGCAGAAGCATAAATAGATTTCTTGATGCAAATTATTATAAAAGGGACTGGCAAAATGAAAACTGACAGTTGAGGCCGAAAGCTTTCCTATAGATGAGAAAACCTTTGAAAGTATAAATGCTGTTAAGACAACATGGTCAACAATAAGTGCCTGGCTTTGCATTAGGCATTATATAAGTAGTAGCTGTCACTATTAACATCATTCTTGATTATGTTGCTGGTGAGGATTTTGGGGAAGGTTTTTGGAAACCACACCATATTACAAACTTTCTCCAAGTCCAGATCATTTAATCTGGTGATCCATTAGAAAGTTATAGACTGCTGAGTTCATTACTTAGACTGATCAGTGTTTGCCACCAGGTCTGTCTTTGATTAATTGTTGAAATTTTAAAAATAGGAATTTTTGCCTTAAAATTTAGATTCCTAATATCTCTGTGAAAATAGTAATATCTGGCAAATATGAAGTGAATCTGAGAATGCCTGTCCTCTTTAGACAGACTCTGTCAGTATAATGGTTATCTTCCTTCCCTGTACCTAGTCGGGCATCAATAGCCAGGTTCATCCCTTTATGGTTGTGGTCTGGAGAGAGCAAATAAACAGTCACCTATATCTCATGTTTGGATAATTAAGTTATAAATCAGTGCAACACACTGTTATGTAAAATATGTTGTATCCTTCTACCTTAAAAAATAGACCTTCATAACAACCCAGAAGACTAGGCTTAAATTTGGGATTCTCAAAGTTTCGAGTGGAATGTGGGGCTGTAAGGAGAGCCCATCTTCAGCCTATGGTTTGTACTTGTTCTCTTCCAGCCCACACTCCCACTATCTGTACAAGCTCTGTCCACTGCACACCAGCATCCATGTCCACACTTCAGGCCTAGGGGTACTTCTGTGCAGGCAGAGGTGCAACCCATCCTCCAGGAGGATACACCAAGGGAAGAGACCCACGCAAGTCATGAAGGCAACTCATACTCATTTGGCTGGGGAATTTTTTTCTTTCTTTCTTTTTTTTTTTTTTTTTACTGTTGTATATATTTGTTTTATTTTAAATTATACTATTGTTAACTTCTAGTTCTATATTAGTTTCAGGTGTACACTATAGTGATCCAACAGTTCCGTATGTTATCCAGTGCTCAAGACCAGTGCATTCCTAATCCCTTTCCCCTATTTCACCCATCTCCCACCCACCTCTCCTCTGGTAACCATTTGTTGTCTATAGTTCAGGATCTGTTTCTTGATTTGTCTTTTTTTTTTTTTTTCCTTTGTTCATTAACTTTGTTGCTTGAATTCCACATATGAATGAAATCATATGGTCTTTCTTTCTCTGGCTTATTTTGCTTAGCACTATACTCTGTAAATCCATCCATGTTGTTGTAAATAGCAAGATGTTGTTCTTTTGTATGGCTGAATACTATTCCCTTGTATATATGCCACTTCTTCTCTCCCCATTGATCTAATGATGAGCTCTTGAGCTGCTTCCATAACTTGACTATTGTAAATAATGGTGCAATAAACATAGGGGTGCATAGATTCTTTCAAATTAGTCTTTTCATATTATTTGGGTAAATGCCCAGTAGTGTGATTACTGGATCATAAGGTAGTTCTAGTTTTAATTTTTTGAGGAACATATGGCAGACAATTCTAGAGTTCAGGCTTGTGGAATGTGGTCTAACAGATTCTAGAAGGAGGCACAGATCAGACTGTCCATACGCATGTCCCTGGTCTCTACAGATGATTCACCATAAGGAAGAGACACAGTGGGAACAGGGCCAGAGAGGGTTTGTCTGTGCTCGGGGGGAAGCCAGAGGCAATAGTCAGTGGCTACTTATCATGAGATTTGTGCTCTTGCTTTCTTATGGTAGTTTTACAATGAAAGCATTATTCTCAGAATTCAAGTCTCTATCAAAAATAACATGACTAATGGAAAAATAATGTGGAGAATTTCAAGAAGACGGAAAGGTCCTTGTTTTTAGATGGAAATTATTTTATGTATTTATGTCACGAGCCTGCAGTCTGCAGGTGTTGGAGTTCAAGGCCTTAAGTTAGTCATCCTGCTGCCCATTTTGTAATGCTTTGTTTATGGTACATAGTTGTTGTTCATGAATATTAATTGCTTGCCTTAATGCCAGAGAGTGAATTTGTAGAATGCTTATTTCAGTTGAAATAGGGAAGAAATTAGAGTTTAATTTAAAAGCCTTTTAGGAAAATGCCCTTAAAACAATGACTTTCAATTTTCTGGTTTTAAGGTCCTTTATATTGTTAAAAACGAGGATCCCAAAGAACTTTTGTGTATATGGATTGTATCTGGGTTTACCATTTTCAATATATAAAGTAAGGAATTGAAAAAAGATTTAATTTGTTTAAAATAATTAAAAGTAAATCCATTACATGTTAATAATACTTTAATGAAAAATCAGTATATATTCCAAAACAAAAAATTTTAGAAAGTAGAAATTGTTAGACATTTTGCAAATTTTTTTGATCTCTAGCATCATAGAAGATATTTGTTTCTGCATTCAATTGTTTGTAATAGGTTTTAGTGAAGAATAAGAAGAAATTCCAGCCTTACACAGGTAGATAGAAAAAGTTTGTGGTAGACCTTCTTAGATAACTCTGGATAGTCTTTGCTATATACCAAAATTTGAATAATAGTTTATCAACATTCAATTGCAACGTAAAATCTGAAATCCAACAATCCACTTGTTATAACTTGTTACCTTAAAATCCAGTGAGCTGTCTGACATTTTGAATAAGTCTTTAATCCATGATTTTGTAACATCATGCACTGATCATTTAGAATATATTTTTGTCTATTGAGTTATGCTGAAATGTTGACATACTTCACCTCATAATATTAAAAATTCATATTAATATCACCACTCATCTTTCCAGAAAAAAATTAAGTATAGAGAAGCTCTGAAGCATTTCCACAGTTTTAATTTTTCCTCAGAAGCTTGATATTATCACTGTGAACAATTACTGTTACTTTCCTTCACTTTGATTTTTGAGAATTTATTTTTTATTTATTTATTTATTTATTTATTTATTTATTTATTTATTAAAGTGTACTTACTTTGAAAGAGAGATAATCCCAAGCAGCCTCCTCACTATCAGCACAGAGCTGAACGCGGGGCTTGAACTCAGGAACTGTGAGATGGTGACCTGAGTCAAAATCAAGGATCAGGCACTTAACGGACTGAGCCACCCAGGCTAACAAAAAATGTTTTTATTTTATTTATTTTTTAAATATAATTTATTGACAAATTGGTTTCCATACAACACCCAGTGCTCATCCCAACAGGTGCCCTCCTCAATGCCCATCACCCACTTTCCCCTCCCCCCACCCCCATCAACCCTCAGTTTGTTCTCAGTATTTAAGAGTCTCTTATGGTTTGCCTCCCTCCCTCTCTGTAACTTTTTTCTCCCCTTCTCCTCCCCCATGGTCTTCTGTTAAATTTCTCAAGATCCACATAAGAGTGAAAACATATGGTATCTGTCTGTCTCTGACTTATTTCACTTAGCATAATAACTTTCAGTTCCATCCATGTTGCTGAAAATGGCCAGATTTCATTATTTCTCATTTGTCAAGTAGTATTCCATTGTATATGTAAACCACATCTTCTTTATCCATTCATCAGTTGATGGACATTTAGGCTCTTTCCATAATTTGGTTATTGTTGAAAGTGTTGCTATAAACATTGGGGTACAAGTGCCACTATGCATCAGCACTCCTGTATCCCTTGGGTAAATCCCTAGCAGTGCTATTGCTGGGTCATAAGGTAGTTCTATTTTTAATTTTTTGAGGAACCTCCACACTGTTTTCCAGAGGGGCTGCACCAGTTTGCATTCCCACCAACAGTGCAAGAGCGTTCCCATTTCTCCACATCCTTGCCAGCATCTAGTCTCTTGCTTGTTCATTTTAGCCACTGTGACCAGTGTGAGGTGGTATCTCAGTGTGGTTTCGATTTGTATTTCCCTGATGAGGAGTGACATTGAGCATCTTTTAATGTGTCTGTTGACCATTTGAATGTCTTCTTTAGAGAAATGTCTATTCATGTCTTCTGCCCATTTCTTCATTGGGTTATTTGTTTTTTGGGTGTGGAGTTTGGTGACTTCTTTATAGATTTTTAGATACTAGCCCTTTATCCGATATGTCATTTGCAAATACCTTTTCCTATTCCATTGGTTGCCTTTTAGTTTTGTTGATTGTTTCCTTTGCTGTGCAGAAGGTTTTTATCTTGATGAGGTCCCAATAGTTCATTTTTGCTTTTAATTCCCTTGCCTTTGGAGATGTCTCAAGTAAGAAATTGCTGCAGCTGAGGTCAAAGAGGTTGTTGCCAGCTTTCTCCTCTAGGAGTTTGATGGTTTCCTGTCTCACATTCAGGTCCTTTATCCATTCTGAGATTATTTTTGTGAATGGTGTAAGAAAGTGGTCTGGTTTCATTCTTCAGCATGTTGTTGTCCATTTCTCCCAGCACCATTTCTTAAAGAGACTGCCTTTTTTCCATTGGATACTGTTTCCTGCTTTGTCAAAGATTAGTGGGGCATACATTTGTGGGTCCAATTCTGGTGAGTCTCTATTCTATTCCATTGGTCTTTGTGTCTGTTTTTGTGCCAATACCATACTGTCTTGATGATTACAGCTTTGTAGTAGAAGCTAAAGTCTGGGATTGTTATGCTTCCCACTTTGGTTTTCTTCCTCAATATTACTTTGGCTCTTCAGGGTCTTTTGTGGTTCCATGAAAATTTTAGGATTCCTAAACACCCACACACTACCAAAATTCAAACAGGAAGAAGTAGAAAATTTTAACAGACCCATAACTAGTGAAGAAACTGAATCAGTTACTAAAAATCTCCCAACAGATAAGAGTCCTGGACCAGATGGCTTCCCTGGGGAATTCTACAAGACATTTAAAGCAAAGTTAATACCTATCCTTCTCAAGCTGTTCCAAAAATAGAAAGGGAAGGAAAACTTCCAGACTCATTCTATGAAGCCAGCATTACTTTGATTGCCAAGCCAGACAGAAACCCAGCAAAATAAGAGAACTACAGGCCAATATCCCTGATAAATATGGATGTAAAAATTCTCAACAAGATACTAGCATATCGAATTCAACAGCATATAGAAAGAATTATTCACTATGATCAAGTGGGATTCATTCCTGGGCTGCAGGGCTTGTTCAATATTCGCAAATCAATCAATGTGATATATCACATTAATGAAAGAAAAGATAAGAACCATATGATCCTGTCAATTCATGCAGAAAAAGCATTTGACAAAATGCAGCATCCTTTCTTGATGAAAGCCCTTGACAAAGTCGGGATAGAAGGAACATACTTAAACATCATAAATGTTTCATAAATGAAAAGCCCACAGCTAATATCATCCTCAATGGGGAAAAACTGAGAGCTGTCCCCCTGAGATCAGGCACATGATAGGGATGTCCACTCTCACTGCTGTTGTTTAACATAGTGTTGAAAGTCCTAACATCAGCAATCAGACAACAAAATGAAATCAAAGGCATCAAAATTGGCCTTTGATGATGTCCTTGATGGCCTTGGTGAAGTCAAGCTTTTACTTTTCGCAGATGACATGATATAGGTGGAAAACCCGACAGACTCCACCAAAAGTCTCCTAGATCTGATACATGAATTCAGCAAAGCCGCAGGGGGCAAAATCAAATTTCAGAAATCAGTTGCATTTTTATACACCATAATGAAGCAACAGAAAGAGAAATAAACTGATCCCATTCACAATTGCACCAAGAACCATAAAATAACCTAGGAATAAACTGAACAAAAGATGTAAAAGATCTGTATGCCGAAAACTATAGAAAGTTTATGAAGGAAATTGAAGAAGACCCAAAGAAATGGAAAAACATTCCATGCTCATGGACTGGAAGAATAAATATTGTCAAAATGCAATACTACCTAAAGAAATTTACACATTCAATTCAATCCCAATCAAAATTGCACCAGCATTCTTCTCCAAGCTCGAAAATGTTCTTCGAAGTGATAGTGTTATCCCATGATCAAAGGAGCTAGTTTAGCTTGAAACTTAATTGTGTATAATTGCCTTTTGTTCAGAGAACCATCCAACCTCAATATGCAGTAGAAGAGTTACATACACACTTCAAAATTAGTCATGCAGCATATTCTAAGTATATGTAGTCATGAGTGGAGTGGAGAAGAATGGAATGACTATAATACAGTTTGTCCCACTTCTTGATTCATTTTAGGTAACAGCAGTTTTACCCTCATTGCTTTTGCATCATCATTACAAATACTAGAAGAGTTTTAAAAAAAAATTAAAAAGCCAATGACATCTGTATTATTATTATGAAAATAGTTTTGACCACTATACCCTCTGGAGGTGTCTTAAGGACTCCTTAGCTGTCCACAAACTGCACTTTGGAAACAATTACCTTAAAAGTAGTAGGATGAGTATAGAATTTCCTGAAATGAAAGAGCATTTCCCTCTTAGATTTCCTCCTTAGTCATAATAAATCCATTATCTTTTTAAAGTTTATTTATTCTGAAAGAGAGGATGTGAGCAGGGGAGGGGTAGAGAGAGAGGGAGAGAGAAAATCCCAAGCAGGCTCCATGCTGTCAGCTCAGAGCTGGACCCCAGGGGCTTGAATTCTGGAAAGTGAAATCATGACCTGAGATCATTCTAAGGGCTAAATCCCTTTTCTGCTCACTTTTATTCTTAGTTCTTTGTAATTCTGTCCAAGTGTTAAGTCTCTCTAGGACTGGGTGTTGTTTTTCAGAGACTCAAAGAGGGAAATAAACTTTTTAGAAGGGCCAGTGCCCTCAATGGGCTTGAATGATGTCATTTACTCTCCATATGTAAGAGTCATGTTGGAATTCATATGTATTTAGATGTACAATCGCTGCTCAGGTCTTCACACTTACTACTTTCAAAGTACTTTTGGATTGTTCTTTAATATTTGAGACAAGAATGCAGTATTATCATTAGTGATTCTACAAAGAATATGCTTAGGCTATTTTTAGCAATTTAAAATCATAACTGTTATCGGTATTTACAAAAAGTCTGTGACCATGTTATTTGAGAGTTTTTGGAAACTCATTTTTATTTACAGGATATTATGCTAATTTAAAATACCAACACAAGGTGTTTATCATAGTACCATTAGGTCTCATCAAATTCTGCAATTCTGTAAAAAACCAGCTATAGGTATTAGATTATTTTATTCAATTTACATTAGAGTGTACTGAGCAATAACTCTGAAGTTCTATCTTTATTGAGAAGAGATGAGAATTTTCACTTTTGATTAAACTAAATTGCATGTTTCAAGAACTTTCCAATTAATTATAATTCAAATAGAGATTTTCATTAGTGTTCAGAAGAGGCTAAATTTAAGTGCATTAATAAATTAACAAGATTAAAATTTTAACTGTGTGAAGGACTATGGGAAGTGTCTGGAGTTTTAAGAAGGCAACTTAGTAAAGCTGTGAAAATTAAGTCAATTTTGAAAAAAAGGATTTCTCTAAGTATGCAGTTCTTAGTTATTTCTCAAAACACTGAGACTGTATGCATGCCATGACTTTTGCACTCAGAGAGAATGGCCAGTTTTTGATGTTTTAGTTTTATATCCATGACAGTTTTAAGGTTTTTTTTTCCTGGCACTATATAAAGTAATTAAACAGATATTTTCCAGAATGAATTAATATGGAGAATAAAGTCTGTAATCCTACTTTTACAAAGAGATCTTCTCATTTTAAATTAAATAATAATCCTAGAAGCTGGAGTCGGCAAGCTTCTTCTGTAAAGGACCAGATAGTAAATATTTTAGGCTTTGTAGGCCGTATGATTCTCTGTCAGGACTACTCAGCTCTGTTGTATGGCAAAGTTAGCCATAAACAGTAAGTAAGCAAAGAACATGTCTGGGTTTCACAAAAAATTTTCTTTACACAGACAGGGAGTAGGCTAGATTTAGCCTATGGGTTGTCATTCACCAGCCCTCATGCCCCCTGTAAATAGCTTCACAGAATATCTCGAGTTAGAGAAGATAGTAACAATCAGATCATGTAAATAAAATAGTGCACCCCATTAGCCTTTTACACATCCAAGGGCTTTCAGGAACAGTTCCCCTAAAAGCGAAGAGTGCATTTCCTTAGACTCGTGGAAGTATCATTCTGTGCAAGCTTAGCCACAGGGTCCATTTTTGCATCCAAAACCTTATTCATTGACTAGTTATTAGTATAGGCCAGCTTTTCAACCATATCTCACATGTTCACCAAGAAGTTACTTAGTGTTCTAAGGTAAAAGCAACTGTGTAAATTCTCATGTTCAAATAATTTTCAGAAAAATAGAATTAAACTATTTTTTTATTTATAAAATATTTAATAGACTTATATATAATGTAAATCTCCAGATGACAGGGTGGAAATATTTCCCAAACTTATTTAACCCTGAAAGCCCCCTTGAACAATCATAGGAGATCCATTGAACATAGTTTGAGAGTTGCTAGTTCTGGGCTTCAGTCTACCTATCAGCATTCTTAATTATAACTTGCCATCTGGAAATAGCTTCCATGGCTGAAGGGCTCAGTAGACTCCTACAGATAATTATTCCTTTCCTCAGCCTGCACTTAGGGCTTTCTCTTCTCGGCACTACCGTTTCCACCTTGATTGTGTCCTGATTTCTTCCCTACTTCCAGAACAGGGAGAAGTGACAAGAATTGGTGAAAGTAAAGAAGGATGTGGTGGATCTGTATGCCCACCACAGCTCAGGTTCTCTGAATTATAGATCAATGGTAATTCAGACTCCTGGAACATAAAATCATTGCACTGCACTCTGGTTCTAGCAAACAGCTTGAGGAAGAAAGAATGGGAGGTTATTAAGTGACAGAAGGCCTAGATAAAAGCTGTGAAGGTTTGTTTTGTCCCACTTAGGAATGAGAAGTATCCTCAACAGGATGCCTTGGGATCTATGGCTCCTCGCTGGTGTTGGCCTTCTGCTGCACCAAACCATCATTTGTTCTGATATTCTGCTGGGTCTCTTGCTCATGGAAATAATATCAAGCGTTCAAACTGATGAGCAGGATGCTTTACCCGTGTTATCTCATTAGTTCTTGGATTAATCCTGTGAGGAAAGTAGTACTCTGTTGCCTTTCTTTCTTTCTTTTTTTAATGTTTATTTTTGAGACAGAGAGAGGCAGGGCATGAGTGGGGGAGGGGCCGAGAGGGAGGGAGACACAAAATCCAAAGCAGGCTCCAGGATCTGAGCTCCCACTCACAAGCTATGAGACCATGACCTGAGCCAAAGTCAAACACTTAACCAACAGAGCCACCCAGGTGCCCTTCTCTTGCCTTTCTTAAAGCTGAAGAAAGTCTTCAGAGAGTGATCTTCAGAAGGTTTAAGTTATTGCCCTAGGTGCACAGCTGGTAACTCAGATCTAGGACTAAAACCCAAGGAAGCCTGTCTCCAGGTCTGAATTAATGCCTTTCTCTACTGAGTCAGTATGTGAGGGAGCAGAAGCCCCTAATCCCATCTGAAACCTTTAATGACCATTGAATATACTGGAGCAGTACACTCAGAAGTAAATATACTCTAATCCTTACCCTGAATGCACAGTATCCACTTCTTTGATTTCTAGTTATTGTGTTTTGTTTTGTTTTTTTATAGTTGGATTTCCAGAAGCAGTGAGTAGGGAATCAATTAATTCTAGGAAATTAAGTTAGGGAAGTTTCATAAAGGAAATTACAACTTACTTGAGCCTGTAGGATGATATTAACAAAAATAAAACGGAAAAAAGGGCTTCCAAGCACAGGAAAACACAAAGGTCCTCAGCCACTGGTGGGGGCTGGGAATAGTAAGTTGTTGGGTACAACTGGTTATAGCCTCAGGAGTCATTTCACAGACAGAATTTACAAGACGTGTTGATGGATTGGAACTTGAGGCAGAGAGGGCTAAGGAAGAATCATCTTTCAAGCTGGATGGCTAGTGAGATGCTAACACCATTAATGGACAGAGAAAACCTTGAGGGTTCGATGTGATGCTATTAGTTCCAGACATGTCTAGTTTGAGGTTCCTTAAGGTAGTTAAGCGCAGCTTTCTAATCCAGTAGTTTGATATTTAGATCTGAAGCATTGCAAAACACTCAGTACAGGGCAAACTGGGATAGAACAAAAAAGGTAAAAATATTTCAACTGATATTAACTTTTATAATCAGAAGTAATTTATCAAAGTGATGTAATACTAATTACCTAGATAAGGTATTCACATATATAGGAGTACATATAAATATATATACAGGGCACCTGGGTGGCTCAGTCGGTTGAGCGCCGACTTCGGCTCAGGTCACGATCTCGCGGTCTGTGAGTTCGAGCCCCGCATTGGGCCCCTGTGCTGACAGCTCAGAGCCCGGAGCCTGTTTCAGATTCTGTGTCTCCCTCTCTCTGACCCTCCCCCATTCATGCTCTGTCTCTCTCTGTCTCAAAAATAAATAAATGTTAAAAAAAAATTTAAAATAAAATAAATATATATACATAGTATATTTTATATGCTGTATATATTTATACAATTAAGATGCATGTTTGATATGTGTATGTATGTATATATGTATATCTTCTATCTTCTCTAAATGTGTCTTCTATATGTATATGTGTGTGTGTAAATATATGCATATATGTGTGTGTGTATACATATATGTATATACATATACATATGTGTATATACATATACATATATGTATATACACACACATATATGCATATATTTATATATATATATATCTTCTATGAAAAAAGGCACTTAGAATTTCAAAACATTGATATAGGAGTAGATTTGGGGGTATGACTTTAAAATTGGATCTTCATAAATTGTATCTACTGCTTACAATATAAGATTCACATTTTCACTGATTATGAAGTTAGAAATAGAGGTGCTGATGACCCAAATGTTACTCACAGGGAGAAATAATGATTGCCATGCTAGGGCTGTGATAATGATGATGATCTCTAAAAGCTGTTAACAAAGTGGCTCTGTCTCTATGAGGCTGAGAACTCACAGTTTTTTCCTAACATTCTCTTTTTCTCTATTTCACATATGTACATGCACACAGTATATTATTAAGAATAACAAATCTTCTGAGGTGAAAAAACTAAGACATTGCCCACTGAATTTTAGAGAAGGGAGCACTCACTTGTGCCTTGCTTAAGAGAAGAGAGTTGCATATCACTAGAACTGAATGGACAGATACTGAGTTTGAAATTGCTAGATGCTAACCAGGAAAGAACCTTATCCATGACAAAGTTCCACCTGTCCTGTAGCATGAGCCACAGATATGTATAACATGATTTTCCTAGCATGACGACCAAATCCGGGACTAACATTCCCAAAGCAACACTCCTTCTGGCTGCCCTCAGTTCTCTGATTTTAGGGATAAAATTGAAATTCTGTGCATGTTAACCTAGTTTCCTATACTTGTTAATAGTTGATCAAGGGAGGAACTTTACATTTTTGTGTGTTTGGCTTATAAGTGCTAACAAATAGAAAAGACTCATCTGCTCTCCTATTTCTCCAACTCTTAAGAAAATACTAATCCACCCAATCCTATAACCAATGAAAAAAATTAGGTTTTATTTATTTGGTGCTTACCAATTTAGTCTTACCATAAATTGTTTTATTTTTGTTTTAGGAATTATATTCATTGAACTAAAATCAAATGTATATTTGTGGGGCACCTGGGTGGCCTAGTCAGTTAAGTGTCTGACTTCGGCTCAGGTCATGATCTCACAGTTTGTGGGTTCAGTCCCCATGTTGGGCTCTGTGCTGACAGTTCAGAGCCTGGAGCCTGCTTCAGATTCTGTTGTCTTCTCTCTCTCTCTCTCTCTCTCTCTCTCTCTCTCTCTCTCTCTCTGCCCCTCCCCCACTGGTGCTCTCTCTCTCTCTTTCTCTCTGTCTCTATCTCAAAATTAAACATTAAAGAAATGTAAAAAAAAAATCAAATGTATATTTGAAAATTCTTAATGTAGCTTTGAAAATCACTGTGTCACTCTGTAGATGTTGTGAATAGTTAAAAACAGGAAATCCTGACATAGTGACTATACGTAAAAATACGGTGCTGTACACTTAAAAAAAATAAGTGTGTAGATCTCAAGGGTTCTTAACAACAAAAAAGGGACAGAAAGAAACTTTAGAGGATAATGTACATGTTTGTTACCTTGATTGTGGTGATAGGTTCATGGGTTGATAGGCATATGCTCATGTGTATGTCAGACTTAACAAATTGTATATATCAAATGTGCAGGTATATCAATTATACTTCGGTAGGATTGGGGGGCAGGAAATCCCAAATTGGAACTCAGCATTATTCCTGATGTGTGTGTACACACACACACACACACATCCTAGATACATCTTCAATCTAGAATGTTTTTATGTTTTGCTGGCTGAAATTACTAACTGTATCTCAACCATCACTCACAGTTTGCAGAGAAAACCTTGTCTTCGTTGTATGCTTCCCGCATCACTACATGCACACCCCTTGATGTACACCACATGACTGTGAAGTCCATAGAACAACATTTTTTTTTCTGTGTGGTATCATGTGGAGGAAACACTTGAGCAACTCAAGAGCAACAGGTATTCGTTAGAAAAATCCATCAGAGAAATCAATGGTAATTTGAGTTTCACCAAGGAGAAAATGCAAATAGATTGAGCAGAACATAAGATCAGAGTAATCACCAAGCTAGCATGGATGATGATGTTATAAACCATGGTAAAGGAAGTACAGCTAAAACGTGTGTTTCCTGGCCATTAGCATCTGCCAACTAACATTCGAAAGATTCTCATTAAGTACCAGCTAAGTGTCACCTACAGTGGATCACTGACTGTCAAAACAGTGACAGTGACTTTTTAGAAGTTTCTGCTAGATGTGATAGAATTCAAGGTGTAAATTTTAATTATGTTTTTTACTGACGACAATTCAGTTTAAATACACAAGACTATATTTTTATAAATCCATTCCAAATTATGATAGAAAGTAAGGTAAGTTAAAGATTTTAATAGGGGCTGGAGTTGTGTTTTGTTTTTGTCCCTCGGGAGATCCTAACAGAAGCATTGTTGTTGAGAAAGTGATAAATATGCTAATATTTTACATAAAAGTTTATCCACCTGGGGTCTGAGGATCTCCAGGAGATAAAGGACATAGTTTAGACAGCCCAGAAGTGGTTTAAAAGAACCATCCATGCACGTATTTGTGATTATGTTTTATTACAAAGATAATTCTTATAAAAAGAATGAATTTAAGTATATTCTGGATTATTCAAACAAATGCTTTATATACTAACATATAATATACTTGAACCTTTATTTATATTTTTCTTGTCATACTAATAACAAGTAATTACTTCAAAGGTTTATTTTATATCTGAATTTGAGATCCATGGACTACTGACAATTAATTATTCAGTTGACCCCAGTATCTTTGTGGCAAGAACACACAACATGAGATTTACCTTCTTAGCAAAATTTTTTTTGTGCAATATAGTGCTATCACCTAAAAACACAATGTTGTATAGCAGATCTCTAGAACTTATTCATGTGAAATAACTGAAACTTTACTATTTGATAGTAACCTCTTCTTGCTCTTCCTACTCCCTGGCAACCCCTATTCTATTTTCTGCTTTTATGGGTTTTACTCTTTCAGATACCTCATAAAATTGGAATCATGCAGTTTCTTCAGTGGCTGGACTGTCTCACTTAACATAATGTCCTCAAGTTTCATCAATGTTGTCAAATATGGCAGGAGTTCCTTTTTTAAGGCTGAATAATATCCCATTGTATGTATATATCACATTTTCTTTATTCGTTCTTCTGTTAGTGGATGCTTAGGTTGTTTTCACTTCTTGGCTATTATGAATAATGCTGTCGTGAATATAGAAGTAGAGTTTTTTATGCTTTTAAGCTAATGACATATTGTCTCATATTATCACAAGGATGTATTCTGCAGTAGACAGGCCATTGTCTAGCTGAGTATTTAATATGTGCATAATACTGTGTAGTATTAAAACAAAAGGGTAGCTTTTCACTGGATCCTTGAAGCAAAATACACACACACACACACACACACACACACACACACACACACAGTGATTTTTTTTCCCCTCTCAACTAGATTTAGAGTAAAAAGAGAAAGAAGGGTGAAGAGGGAGAAAGACAAAGCACATTAATCTTTTTTTTTTTTTTTTTGGAATTAACTACCAGGAAAGACTATAAGGAATTATGTATGTGGCAAACTTTTTTTGATAGGACTATTACTACTGACTGTATCCATTAGTCTAGATGTATGTAACAGCTAGGGACTAGGGGAAATCTATAAACTCGAATCAGCTGCTCAGTTCAATTTACATATTGCCAAGCAATGCATTTAGTAACTTTTACTCCCCTATTCTCAATGTGTTTTAACTAGATAAACCACCATTTTGCTATCATGTGGATACAAGTTTAGATGCAGACTTGGCCAAAAGATTTAGTTCTTGACAAGCTTCGTCACCCCCAGGCTGCTGGATGCCAGCTTGCCACAACATGAAGCCAAGACCTGTTACATGCTCTACTGTTTGAAATAATATTCCAGTTCATTTGTAAAAGATTTTGCCTTCATTACTTTCAACTTCAATTGAAAGGAAGGTAAATGATATAAGAGTTAAAAGTGAAAGAAAAATTCCTTGAAGGAAGTGAATTAAGTTGTTTCTAGAAAATTAGTGTACAATGCCATTAATTTCCAGATTGTTTCCAGTATCCTACATGCCATGATTATTACCTGATTTTATTAAGCATTTCTGTGCTGTGTTTGATCTTTGCAAAATCTAAAGTGTTTTCTTCTCCCCTGCCCCCACCTTTTTTTCCCCCTCAAGAATACCACTCCTAATCTGGTCTTGGTTTTAGCTAATCTCTTTGCACTTCAATTTGGAAGACAAGAGCAATTTCTTGATTAGCTCTGTCTTCAACTATATCCATCTTTTATTATTTTACATTTAACCCTAAATTCCTTTTCTGCTGCTTTAGGATATAAGTACATACCCAATACTGCAATGGAAGGGAAATGAGACTTTATATGCCAATTTTCAGAATACATTCCAACCTCAGTTAAGTAGGGCCAGGTAGCAGCAAAATGATGAGCTTAATTTTTGAAACTTCCTTTCTTTCCGTCTTAAACCTATTTTCAGTGTTCAGTGTTTCCACCCATGAAATTTCTATCATACCCATGTGCCTACTGGGACCCTTTTACCATCTTTAGGTACCTCCAGACTCCGATTTTTGCATTAAGGAAACCAACTCTAGGGAAGAAAACATCTGAATTGAAACAAGTTACGCTAAGGTGTAACTAAGTGGCTGATAAGCATAGTATTGTCATCTGCCCAATATAATCTGTCTTGCAAAAGAAAAATTCTTTAAGTAGAGAGGAGATAGATGGGCTTAATGGAAACAGCTTGAGATTTGGTGTCAGAACATTTGAGTAGCCATTCTGGCCCCATTTATTCTTCAGTTTCCTCCTCTGTAAAAAAGGTTTAACAATGACCAGTTTGGAGTAACCTTGCCATGATGCAATTAGATGATGTATTTAAAGTGCCCAGGATAATGTCAGAGAAAAATTAGCAGCTAGTAAATAACACAAGAAATCAGCTCTTAGAAATGGGGCTATTTCAAGCACTTTGGCAATAGACTAAAAAAAATATTGTAGACAGCCATTCTTTGTTGTTTTCATATTTTATCTGTAGTGTTCCTCAAATCTTTCTCGTTTTTCTGAAAAGAGATTTATACGAAGTTGAGTCAAATTTACTGAGGTCTTTCCTTTATACTTTAACAATTGCTTTCTCTAACAGCTTGCAGAATGATCTTATTTTGGCCACAAAGATGCAGGTTAAATGTCAGCAAAAGATTAACTTTATTATATGTAATCAAAGAACATTCTGAGGTAATAAACCATGATGCAACTCTGCCTGTCTTCTGTTGTCCTAGGGGCTGCTGCCTCCTGTCCCCCCACTGTCACCACTTCACACACTTGAAAGGTATGATAAGTGAGGGCTCTTGTGGCTCAAAACTTCCTCCATGAGGAAAATCCATTATCTTCAAATAAAAGAATGGCCGGTGGTAAAGGTCAGCTCATGAGTCCAATTTTACCTTTGGTTTGTGGATTGGAGAGAAACAAAGCCACCCAGATGTGAGGCAAGATGCTGACAACCTTTAAAGTCTGAAAGTTTCTAAAAGGACAGAGAATAGTAACATCCTGGAAATGTGTTCTCCCCTGCTTCTATTTCCTTTTTAATTTTTTTTTTTCATTTTGATCAGCATGTAGTTTAAGAAGAGTAATACCAACACTCGGAAAAATGTACCTACCATTGTGCATAATGCCCTTTACACCATTTGGAAAATGATAATGTTAAAATTTAGAGCTTAAATCCTCACGTTTCTTAGTACCTCACCCTTTTTTTATATGGAATCATCTGCTTAGTAATTAAATTTGATGCGTGGAGTTTTTGAATATAAAATTTTACTAGTAAGTAAATTGAACAATAGCACATCACTTCCCCATGAGAAATCAATCTTCCTGACTCTTGATTAACTAAGATGCATGGAGAGAGGGCATTCATTATTAAAATTTAAAGCTGTGGTTAACAGAAAGTAACTAATCTTTGCTGTTGAAAATAGCTTCAAAGTATTAGTCTATTACCTAGCCATATTAAATAGAGTGTGCTATGATGAATAATGAATGGATGTTATCTGATGATTAGATCTGTTTTATTTTCTAAATATTATTTTGTACCTGAGAGTCCAATAGATCAAGATTCATAAAATAGAGGTGAGTAGATGGGATGAACTATAAATATTTCTGAGGATTTACTTTTTTGAGAAATAAATTGGTACTTATTGCCAGTTTCCTCACCTTTCTCTCTTTCTGGATGTTAGGTACAGAAAACCATGAGGATAGTATTTAGATGAGATCCTATTTATTGTGCTTTCATTCTATACTCAAATCAGAAATGAACCTGTGCTCATGTGATATATGGACAGGGAATAGAATCTAATTTTCCTGCCCTTTTTAAACATCTAGTTTAACAGGTAATGCAAAACAGTAATCTTGTTGTCCTTAGAAAGCATTTATGAGATGTCACTTGACCATCCTTGCCCCTTTCCCTATTACTCTTCTGCATTTTTTTCTATCTTGTACCTACTTTTGGCTTCTTAAACTATATTTTGCTTCTAGAATAATTTTTGTAGCTACTATTTATTATATCAAAAGAAGGTTTATCTTCCTTAGCTTTGTAATCATGACTTTTACAGTACCTCTATGGTCAAGTCAGTCATCTAGAATTTCATTCAAATCTCCCTTCTTGACAACAAACAGTCTACCCTTTGTTTAATTCCCATCCTACCTACCCAATCTACCTCTCTGTTCTCCGCCTTTATAACCCCCACACATACTTTAACATCCATGCCTTGTGTCCTCTCCTCCAAGAGTGCAGGCCTGATCACCATCACCATCCCAGACCACTGTGAGTCCTGGTGAGTTCTGAAGGAATACAAGGGTACCCTCTCTCAGTCATCATTTCCCATATTGTAATTATTGTTTTTTTCTCTATATAGGGTAGGTAGACTCCTTAGTACAGTGCTAAATACTGTGTACTTAAAATGTTTATTCGGCCAATTTGTAATCTTTTCTATTTAGTAGTATGTGGGGGACATGCATAAAAACTTCAGTGAATATTATCATTTCAGATTAAATAATACCCAAGAAAAAAATGGCAGGTATAATAATTATTGTGGGCAGGAAATAAGACAATAGGCTCCTTAACCTTGACTTCTTTTTTTTTTTTTTTTTTTTCTTTCAAAGCTGCTGCCATCTGGTCCCTGGCTGTTAAAAGCTACTCTACCCACATGATTCCTTCTTCCCTGATGGTGTTGGTGGGGAATCAGGTCTTACCTCCCTCATTCCTACACCCATAATAATTCCAAAATCTAGGGAGGTTTACTCTGGGGTTAACTCCCTCATCACCCCAAGTGCTATTGTGGGAATGACTCAAGAGTGAGTGAATTAGATATTTAGAATGTCCAAACCTCAGCTCTCATTAGCATCTCAATGATGAGTTCAGGGGCCTGCCAAGGGGTCCCAAGAGTCCAACTGCCTACCCCCTTCTCCAGTGTCCTTCTACTTCATACCTTTCTGAGCAGTGAATGGCTATGTAACTGAAAGAGACTATGCACATGGTTCTTAACAAAGGTCTGCTCTAAAATATCTTTGTTTATTCTGCTCTAAAATATCTTTAGAGAGAGTGTGAGAGAGCATGAGCGGGGGAGGGCAGAGGGAGAGAGAGAGAATCCCAAGCAGCCTCTGCACTGTCAGCAGAGTCCACTGTGGGCTCAAACCCATGAACTGTGACATCATGACCTGACCCAAAATCAAGAGTCAGATGCTTACCTAACTGAGCCACCAAGGTGCCCCTAAAATATCTTTGATATCTATACTTAGACAAGATCTATGCCTCTCAGCTTTTAAATGATGTATTCTGTCCAAACAAATTTAAAGTTCTACCTCCTTGAAGCCCACTACATTCATTTGCACATTTTGTGTTTCATTTTTTTTTTCCACATTTAAAAAATCAAAAGCAACAGTTATCTTTCTAGGGAGTCAAATTTTAATATATACTTAACTCTTTACAATTCACCTTTTTTATTATTTTTTTTAAAACTTTATGTATCCCAAATGAGAGTCACAAAAATTTAAGAAAACTTTGAAATTGGTGAGTTGTGGTTTGAACATCCTTTGAAATTCTGCAATTAGGAATGTATCAAAGTTACAATTTTAAAGCTTACCAAGACATTTAAGCTCAGTTAATGAGACCTCTTGTCTTGCAAGTAATGGATAGATTCCAGACCAACACTCACAGACGATTTTCCTAAGGTCTCCTTCTGTATCCAAAGACTAACAGATTCAGACCAGCACCAGGTTTCCAGAGAACTTTCCCCTCCAGGTAATCTAGGTCTGTGTAGTTTCACATTTAAATTTTTTTAAATTTGTTTATTTTTGAGAGAGAAAGCACAAGTGCGGGAGAGGCAGAGAGTGAGAGGGAGACACAGAATCTGAAGCAGGCTCCAGGCTCTGCCCTGACACCTCAGAGCCCAACTTGGGGCTCAAACCCATGAACTGTGAGATCATGATCTGAGCCACAGCCAGACATTTAACCAACTGAACCACCCAGGTGCCCCTGTTCTCTCACATTTTAAAGATAAACTTAAATTCAGAGTGCCTGGGTGGCTCAATTGGTTAGGCATATGACTCTAGATCTCGGCTCAGGTCATGATCTCATGGTTAGTGAGTTTGAGCCCCACATCCGGCTCTGCACTGATGATATGGAGCCTGTTTGGGATTCTGTCTCTCCTTCTCTTGTCCCCTCCACCACTTGTGCTTTTCTTCTCTCTCTCTCTCTCTCTCTCTCTCTCTCTCTCTCTCTGTCTCTCAAAAATTTTTATAATATTTTAAAACAAAGATAAACTTAAATTTGGATTTATTAATCTGGGATCTCCGTCAAAAGTTTCTCTCCTCCTACCCATTTCATACCTCTTAGAGTCCCCTTTGTTTTGTAGTTTTCCTTACAGTCCCAAATGTATGACCAGCTTTTATTACATGCTGATTTCTCATCTGTGGCCAGCTGTTTTTAAGTCATTGCCCATTATAATTACCATTATATTCTTAACTTCTGTCCTTCAACTTCACTTCTAACAAAAAACAAAGAAACAAACAAAACTGGGCAATATTTTATCTCTTTGAGTAGTATAAATCTCTGATCCACTTATTTATAAGATAAACTCTTACAATTGGAGGAGTTCTAAAGTGATTGTGATGTTGTGGATACCCGGCGAGTAGGGGTGATGTAGATGGGAAGCTGGTATCCAAGTTGTCTGCTGTCCAGTCCAGGTGAACAACCACTGTGGTCCCTCCCAGCTTCCTCACTCCTTTGGCTGCCATAGAGCCAGTGGGGGAAGGAGCTGTGCAGGGGAGCATGGGGAACAGGAGACCCACGTAAGGCTCCGCCCCAGTCCTCAGCCTACCTACCGTTAGGGAGAGGCTACTGCTCTAGGTGTCCCCTCCTGTCCAGGCCCCTAACTAAAAGCCAATTCAAGTGTCTTTTCCCTAATAAAGCCTCAGAGAGCTCTGCCACACACACCCCCAATCCAAATGGCCTTAATTTCTATCCATTTAGTTTTGACTTCTCTTTATTCTTTTTTCGTAAAGACAGTTTTTAATTCAGCCACAAGTTTTGAGTATCTACAACGTACCTGGCCTTAGGATTTAGAAATTAATACATTCAGCAGTTAATCCTAAAAGGCTCTAATCACCTAGTCCATGTATTCTTCTGAAAGTATAGGAAAAATTCTGTGTGATTATTTATATGTCCTTTTTTTTTTTTTTTCTGCAGAGAACAGTCATAGTCTTCATTAGGTTTTTCAAGGATTTATAATACAAAAAATTGGTTAAGAAATACTCATCCAGAACTATAATGAAGTAAATTCATACTCCCAGAAATATTGCTTACTTTGTTAGGCATCTTACAGGTGAATCCGTGTACACATACATACTAGCTCTTACTTTAAGCCTCTTTCAGCTTGTTAAAGAAGATGAAGTTCTGTTTATTAACACTGATGGTACACTAACTTTTAATAGAATTTTTCTTTCAACTACTTGCTGGCGAAACAAAAAAATATTTTAGATCCTAAAAACATTTAATGTAGACCTAATTTTTTCAACTTGGTGGTAAGTAGTTTTAGATCCCTCTGAATTTACTATTGTTAACCATGGTTATTTTATCCCTGTTTTGAAACTAGATTCATTTCCAAATGTAGCAACTGCATACAACCTTTGTTTGATCAAATATAGCAAAAAAAAATTATTTCCTGAATGAAGAATTTCCTCTGGAAATTAATTCCTTTAAAAAAAAAACTCCCTAAGAGCAGTATAACTTAATTCCTACTGCCAGTTACTACTAACTAAAGTTACCCTCATGAAATACAGGCATTGTTAAATAGCAGGAAGGTTTCATGACTCCTTCACTGACTCCCAATTTTAAAGTCACACATGTGCAACGTTAAGAAAGTAAACTAATATTGGTTTTCATGGAGAGCTGGTTTCCTTCTAAGGCTCAAAAATCTCAAATTGAATATTTTCCACCAAGGTGAAACAAAATGTAAACTTAATGTGGAGAACCTAGATTCAATGGTATTTTATTTCCTTGCAATCCTGGATTTTAACTAAGCACCGTGATAGGACTCATTGTACCATAGAACACCAGCTTCACTACCATTTCAGTTGGAATTTTCTAAAGCATAAAGAACTTAGCCATATATAAAATGGTAGCATAATAACTAATATTTCTTGCGATTGGTTAAGTATTTTCAGATAAATATGAAATGAAATCAATCTGGAGATTATACTGTCTTCTCTTTGACTTCATTGACGATGTATTTTTTGAGCCACCCTGCCCCCCAGTTCCTTGTGTGTTAAGGTATTATGTAAGGCACAGGGGGGAGAAAAGTGAATTACTACTACTTAGTTCAGTATATCCATCTCCATAAAAGGACAATGAAGTCTTTTTTCACATGTAGAATTCATTATCATGATGTAGACAGTTGGAATTGATTTCATGACTAGCCCAGAGACTTTGAGCATGCTTATTAGGACTCAGTTGCCTATCGTTAAATGAAAATATCAGACCAGGTGATCCTGTGTATCTTCTCATGTTAAATAATCTGAAACAAGGTGCCCCACCAATCCCAAACTAAGGTTCAGCGTTAACAAAGTTTATTTGCCAGTGCTTCTTTTTTTGTATCTATTAGATGGGGATACTTTATTGATGAAGAGATGAGTAGAAGGTGTAGGGGAAGGCTGTTATTTGCTTGTTGGTTATTTTGTAGTCTCCTATAAAGATCATTCATTCATAGATAAAGGGGAGAAAAACAGGAAGGGGTAGGAGGAATTGGCCACTTCAACTAGTTGTTAGTGGAGAGAGAGGTGAGCATGATATCCCAAAGAGATGATCATTATGGTAGCCTTTATGAAACTCTAGGAGAGAGCAAAAGAGTGTCAGGGCCTAAATGAAAATGAACTGCACCCTGATGGGGAAAGGGATATACTCTCAGGTTCTTCCAAGAATCCTATGTTGTTCTGACCTCCAGAGAATCAAGACAGACTTCACATTTGACCTGAATATAGGCATGGTCACCTGTGCCGGTGGTTTCCCAGGTACAGAATATGGACAGGGGAGTTCTGTAGCTCCTATGTAAGACTGTGATTGAGAACTTGGCTCATAAGCCTCTGTGGATACCTGTCCTGGATTACCAGAAAACTTGGGGTATGGTGGGAGCCTCTTTTAGGAGACCCTAAAATGGGAAGTCTGGTGATGAGACAAGGCTAAAAAATCTCATTATTGGTTTAATGGAGTGTAGTGAGGTCCATAGAACATTTGCTTCTTCAGTCTGTTCTATTCCAATCTAATCTGAGACTAGTTCTTTTTGTTTCAATTGTTCATTATACACATAGATAGTAAAGAGGTTGTAGGGACTTGTCCAACCTGCATAGTTCTGAGAAATTTTAAATATATCTTGGTGCTTGCAAAAAAAAGGATATGGATATTTTTCAGCTTGGTTGAAGCATAAATGCATTCTAAGCAGTGGTTGCATAAACTACAGCAAAATAATTGCCTTATTCCAACATTTCATTGTCTTCTCTCCACTCATTCTTCTAATTTTGCATCCATTCCCAATTTTGCAGTGGGGGATCCACCTCATCGTCTTCTACTTATGCTCCTTCAATGTTTTATGTCAAAGAGTAGCACCCTATGAATACTGAAGGGTTTTCATATGATTCCATTGTCATTTATGTATGACAGGTATTGAATTGCTTACCTACTCACCAAATTCCCATCAGTGATTAACAGTGCTCTTTCCAAGGGTTCCATGAGCTATGTCAACATCACAACCCTTTCAAGTGGCTTCATGAATAGAGTATATCAACAATGAGAAATACTATGTGGTGATTGTAGCTGAAAGTGATCAGGTCTAACAATTCCCCACTCCCCTCTTCCAACTTCCACTTGAAGACTATCAGAAATTCATGGAGAAGGAATATGTTGCAAGAGATCAGGCAATATAGTATTACTTGGAAGCAATGAGAAGGGTATTGGAACTATATATAAATCCTGAGAGGAAAGATGAGGTTATAATATTCTAAAAAGGAATGCAGCTTATGAAGAAAAATAGGGTAGTAAAAACTGCAGTAGTGGCCAATCCTGATAATATAGGGGGAAATTAACAAAAGCAGATGGATTTCAAGACACTATGTAAGCATGGAATTGAGACAAAACTCCTCAGTTCCAGGTGAAGACTTTTTTTTCCTTGGCAACTATCACTCATTAGTGAAATCGTGACCTAATTAACATACCCATTTTGAAATCTCAGAATCAAGAATTGAATGTTGAATAACAAAACCTATCTGGTTGTATAAGTTGGGATAATTTAACAACCTGACATAAGCTAAGAATGAGTTTTGAGTCTATCTTTAGATCTGCTATAGAAAATACAAATTAACTGATTATGCAAATAATTCAGAAACATGTCTTGTTGGCTCAATACCAAAGATCTAGATATTACAGATGTGCATATTGAGGCTGATGGCCCATTTCTCATTTTGATTTGATAGGTGCTAGTTTGTGCTTTAGAGTTTCCAGGGCCTAGAGAGTTAACACAACAACAAAGTGAATGACGCAAATTAGAAAAGCCTGTTTTAAGTCAGGTTCATTGATGTTTGCTTTCCAGGTTTGTTGCCTACTACCAGTGCAATCTTGAAAGTCACACTCCCTGAAGCTACTTCTTAAAATCTGTAAAATATGTATACTAATATGTATTTATGGGGGCCTCTGTGAGGATTAAACAAAAATATTTGTGCACCTTATGGAAGCGTCCCTTTAATCAATATGAAGGGTATTCATAGACGGAAGAAAGGAGCTACAATCTAGCAGGCAGGAGCAATGATCTCTCTTAACAGAATATGGTGCATCTCTTCTCACAAAGTGCCTGCAATAAAATGCAAGCTCAGTCAGTATAGAATGCTGAATGAATTCATCCTTAATATCAGAATCATTTCAGTATTACCTCGAGGTGTTCTGCATCTATTTTCTGAAAGAAAACAATAAATTGGGTAAAGGTATTTTATTGAAGAGTTGAAATAGATCATCTCGAAGTCTCTGATCAGATTTTATTCCATGTTATGAAAATGAATCCATTCCTCCAAGCATTTTTCTTTACTCATATTAATTGATATGTCCTTAGATTGTTTCAGAGATGGAAAACTTGCCTTTAAAGTAGAATAAAATTTAGCACCCCCCTCCCTCCACAACACAAGAGTCATGGATGCATTACTAATAAGATTGTACTTATAGGAATCACTCCAGTAATTTGCATTTCATTCAGTATTTTCTTAAGAAAATTGCCTATGATTTACCCCTCTAATTGTGGGTTAACAAGGAAATTAACATCTCTGAAGCCACAGAAGAGCAGAGGTAAGTTAAATTCAGGGCCTAATCGTGAAGGTAGTTACAGAAATCTAAGCAGGGCTTTCCCTCAACGAAGAATGTTGAGCTTCTCCTGAATGCAACTGGAAGTGTTTGTGGCTGTGGTCTGTCTAATGAATTGAGTAATTTAAACAGGAAAGGATTAAATGGGCACTGATGATCAATGCACAAACTAAAAGTGTTGATTTGTCAGCTCTCACTGCTTATCCTAAGCCTAAGTGCAAGAAACTCATAAACCAATAAATGATGCATGGTGAAACATTTTAGCATAACCTGAAAATGTATTAGATAAGACCGTGAAACCCATGATGATGAAATCAGGTTCCAGGCATTAAGGTTAGGATCCCTGTGTTAGTCTTTCAACAGTAACATTCTTCCATCATAATCATTTTGCCCTTTAGCAGTTCTCTTAGTAAGTCTGAACAGGTCACTGAACAATATAAACCCTTAAACATAGGTAGATACGTATGTGAGCATATGTGTGTTTATGTGCTGTGTTACGTATATATTGTGAGACACAGAGAATAAGAAACAACTCCAACATTTAACATTTGAAAGGGAGTGCATTGATTCTATTAATGAAACCTGAAGTGCAAAATGAATACAATCCTTGGTAAACTTGACTCTTAGCACTGAATAATGCTTCCAAATCAACTACCTTACTTGTGGCCTAAGACTAAAATGTGGTCAAACTAGCCAACTCTGGGGAACTAAAAATTTCATCACAGCTGCAATAGATATTAGCTGACTAATTTTAAACCAAGTGGGATTTTTACATTGTGGGACGGTCCCCACTTGGGTTAATGCAGTGCTGACACACCTTGTCCTCAAATTGCCCTTACTTAGAAGACCGCTTCTAGTCAATCTCAGACTCGTATGATATCTCTGACTCTCTGGGTCATACTTGTAATGTTTCTTGTCAGGTTGTTGTATTTATATTCTTAGGGTACTGCAGAAAATCATGCAAATATGTTCATAGAATATAACATAATTGGAAAAAAATCCTTGCCCTGTCTAATTTTTAGGAAATGATACCTATTATTGCATATTGCACACATAATAGCCTGTATACAATAAGAAAATTTCAAAAAAAGTAGGAGGGAAAAATGGGTATTTTAAAGCAAAACCTTCATTCTATCATTGCTGTTTGCAGAGTATCATGTGTCCAAAGGGAACATATAATCTGTAAGCAGATCATCGTTACAACCCTAGGACATCTTTTTTAACTCATAAAATCAACTTCATTGATGGTTTAATTTCTATATAATGCATTCCTGAGTGTACTTTACAGTCCAATGAAATATGGCAAATGTATACACTCATGTAACTTCCATCCCGTTGAAGCATAGAACATTTCTATACATCATTCTCTATAGGGAATATGCTTACCAAAAAAGGTTTTCTCATGTCCTTTTTTCAGTCACAACTCTTGCTTCACCCCCTGGGGCATGGTTCAAAATCAAGGATATTCCCCATCTTAAGCTTGTCACCATACTTACTCAGTTCTAATAAGCATGCTGTGCTCTGGGGACAGAGAAGAGTGAAAACATTTTAAACATTCTACATTGCTGTATATGTAGATACTATAGTTATATAATATGTTTATGCCTTTCTCCTGAGAAGAATATTAAGCAATGCAGCTGGGGAGTGGTAAAAATAGCACTGGGCCTGATACAAAACAGACCTGCTTTCAACTTTAAGATTACTGGTCTCTTGATGCATAGTTCCCTTTCAAGTTACATAACCTCTAAGAACTCTGGTTCCCTCTCCTGTTTAACAGAGATAATACTCACTTACAGAGTGTAGAAAAGAGGAAGTAAGATCCTGCAACAATTTCACCCTGTGGTGGTACTCTTTATGGTTACTGAACATACCTGATCTTCAAACTACTTTTACTTTGAATACCCCTTCTGGTCAGTTTCAGTCCCGCGCAGTATCTCTAACTCCCTGGGTCTTGTTTTGTAAGGTTTCTTTTCAGGGTGATGAATTTATGACCTTCTTAGAGTACTGCAGAAATACATGCAAAATCTATATGCTCATACACAGCATACAATGTAATTGAAAAAAACATTTTGTGTGTATTTTTTAGATGATAATAGTCATTATTACATCTAATTTAAAGCCTACCTACCCATTCTTCCTCAATTCCCACCACTCTGCTGAGACATCCATCAGCTTCCAGGGTTCCTGTTAGATTATTTCCCTCCCATCTCCTCCATGTAGGGTGACTGCTTTTCTTTATGAACTTGCTCAAAATGATAATAATAATTCCAATAATGTCTTCAATAAGGAGATTTAATACTATCTTTACCTAAAATGGTTGATATAATACAAATCAGATTGAGACCAACAAAAATTGGATCCCCACCACAGATTTGGAAAAGTGCCTTTTTTTTTTTTTTTTTTTTTGTCTTGTCTTTGTACTCACATTGGGTCCAACGTTTGTCTGATATTCAGTCTTGGATCATAACTTCAGGAAGGGCTATGTGCAACTGCTGCTGGTGAGGAAAGAAATATTTATATCCACAGAATTGCAACTCGGCCAGTTTCTTTGTGTCAGTTTTGTAGTTTTTGTCTGCAAACCTGCCCCTTGAAATAGTATAGAGTGTGTGTTAATCCAGATTGTTCAAAAGGTAGACTCTCAGGGGTGCTTGGGTGGCTCAGTCATGTAAGTCTCCGACTCTTGATTTCTGGCTGGGTCATGATCTCGTGGTTTTGTGGGTTCAAGCCTGGCATTGGGTTCTGTGAGCTGACCTTGTGGAGCCTCCTTGGGATTCTATGTCTCCCTCTGTCTCTACCCCTCACCCGCTGATGCTATTTCTCAAAAAAAGGGGGGGCGCATAAAGAAAAAGAAAAAGGTAGACTCTCAGACAGGATTGAAGGTGCCAGCAATTTATGGGGGTCATGTCCTAGGGAGAAAATGCAATAGTACTGGTAGAGCCATTGGGCCACAGTGCAGGTCTGAACAAGGTCATCAGAGTCCTTGAGCCAAGTTTACCTGTCAAAGGAGTCCCAGTTTCCCAAGAATGGGCTTGCATAGTATCCCTGCTGTAATCTGTCACAAACTAGGAGTGGCTGGTGGGAAGCCTGGCCTCAGCACAAACACACTGAAGGATTTCACGGTTCAGCAGCTTGTGGTCCTGAAAGATTATTCTCAGGACCACCAGAAGTGGTCCCTTTTCAAGTGTTAACGAGCATACAGCTTGTTGAGGGATTTTTGTTAAAATTCAGATTCTGATTCAGTATGTCTTCCAAGGGATCTGAGATTCTACAGCTCTGGTGAGCTCCCAGGAGCTGCTTTTGTGCCTGGTCCAAGCACCACATGTTGGGTTGCGGGGGTGGAGAGCACTCAGTTGTTGATCAATCCACGTTTGTGATTCTATTACTCCTCCACTTGTAATCAAAGAAGTTCAGTTTCCATAGGACTTGCATCCCATACTGACTCATAGGCCATTGTCCACTCTTTAGATGGTTGATGTGTGCTTCATGATCATCTCTGGATCAATAATCTGTGACCAGCCATCTGGGATAATGTACACAGAGTTATAAACTTGCCTAATAAATACTAGATTTTAAAATAGAGTGTATGAATAGAAAATTGGAGGTATAGTTAGGCCAGCACATCAGGAGTTGACTATCACTGAAAAGGTAGTCTGTTATTCATCAGTCCCAAGAGGAGGGAGCACAACCACACAGGGTCTTACTGGAAAGTACTCAGGAGTGGGGGAGTGTGGCAAGGGCCTTTATTGTGATTTTCACAGGAAGGAATGAGTGAGGTAGGTAATCAGGTTTAGGATTGGCTACTTTGAATCACTTCAGTGGGCTCTGGACATAGGGACTGTCTTTGGTTGGGTACCGGGTCCTGGGTGATCAGAGCAGGTGTATAGTGGCCCCAGAGTGTGAGAGCTCCATAAAGGAGGTCATTGGGTGTGGGCTCTGGATTGATTGGTTTGTATCTGAAAAGCATAGCCCTGGGAAGCAGATTCCCCTAAGGAATGGTTGGGTCAGATGATGGAGGCAAGAGACCATGGCAATGTGACTCAGACATTTTATTAGGATGTCTTGCATATGTAGAGTAGCTGTTAAAGTATCAATTTATAGAAACTAGAACTGTGGTTAAAACAGCCAGTAGCTTTGTTTCAGAAGTGACTTACAAGTGTAGAAAGCACTTAGATGTCTCTTTATCATAAGTATTATTGGTTCCTTCTGAGGGCGGTTTGCTCTAGAGATTTGTAATGTCCATGGGAGAACCATTTTCTAGTCAAAATAGACCTTTTTTAAATTTCTTCTTAATTTCTTCAATATTGCTGGATAAAAACTTATCCAAACCCTTATTCTTATACTAATATCAACCAGCCTTTTATTTCTCTAAGAAGACTAAGTCTACCTGTCTTTGACTTTCCATACTTCTGACTCTCAAAGGTTGCTTTGTAGAGAGGCAAGGGGATGTGGAAAGTCTTAGATAAATACTCAGGTGGGAGGTTCAAGAAAACCCCACAAACAGATTATCCATTAGCATTTACCACACAAAAAGCTTCAGAGTGGGCATCTTTCACTCGCTTTTACAATGTTCTTTCAAGTTTCTGATGACCTCATGATAAAAACTCCATTCAGTGGTAATAGATTTTAAGCCTTTGTTCTGTGGGAATGTCCTGGAAGCTACTGCAAGGCTGTCTGGCTCCTGAGCTCAGGAGGCAGCTAATAGTGAAAACACCTGAGTCAGAGGGGAGTCCTGTGCAGCAGATGGAAAGAAAAGTGAATTGACAACCTTAAACTCAGCAGACAAACTCCTCTCCAGAGGCTTGCAAGAAATAATCACATAATTGGTGTTTTCTGAAGAAAGTAGTGTTTACTTTAGTATAACAATACGAACTCAGCTGGCAGACTTGAGGTACTTGAAGATATTTGGGAGGGCAGCATGGTACATAATTATTTCCTTGAAAGGAAAAGAGATAATCCTTCTGGGAATACAGTGTTCTTATTCATCCAAAATCTGGCCTGTTTGTCACCAATCGTACAATGTCAGCAATTGGAGGGAAATTACAAATAGGTTTTACTTCAATGCCAGAAAGTAACATTCCTACCTTGAGGCTTCCTTTTAAACCACTGAAAATAGAGCTACCTCAACACAAAGTCCAAGAATTGCCAGCCTGGGGGAGGTCAAACTGCAATCATGCATTATGGGTTTGGGATTCCAGAATACAAATCATACCAGAAGGGAGGTGTCTAGCTGGCTGAGTAGAGTGTGCAACTCTTGGTTTCTGGGTCGTGAGTTCAAGCACCACATTGGGCGTGGAGTCTACTTAAAATAAAAATAAAATTTAAAAATTTAAATTAAATTGCATTAAATTCCATTACCACTAAATGGCTGTGTAAACATGGGCAGTTTACTCAACTTTCCTGCATATTAATGTTTCTTCATCTTTAAAATGGGAAAAATATAATAGCTACATATTAATGTATGTTAATGTTTCTTCCTGCATATTAATGTTTCTTCATCTTTGAAATGGGAAAAATATAATAGCAAGTACCTCACAAGGTTGTTACCATCATGAAATTGGTTAATATTTACTAAACAACTAAAATAGCAACTGGCAAACAATAATCACTATGTTTATTAAATAGTAGTAAGATATCCTAAAGTGAAACTGATGAGTTGAAACCAAGTTTAGATTTCAGTTGTTTCATTTTGTTTTGTATTTTTGTTTTTAGAGAGAGTGCACATGCAGGAGCAGGAATGAGGGGCAAAAGGGGAGAGAGAGAGAGAAAGAAAAAGAGAATCCCAAGCAGGGTCCACACTCAGTGCTACCCCTATCCATGGCTTGATCCCATGACCCTGGGATCATGACCTGAGCAGAAATCAAGAGTTGGACCCTCAACCAACTGAGCCACCCAGCACTCCTGAAAGAAATGATTTTTAAACTGAATTAGCTAAATTGAATTTATGTGTGTACGTGTAATCTCAATACTGTGCTTAGTCCTTGGCATGGTGGTCCTGCCCCTTCTCAAGGGATTTTGAGCTTTGGAATGCTCTCCTTGATAAAAAATATCCTGTGCCTAAAATCATCGAGGCTCAGCAGGGCTATCTAGAAAGGGTACTGAGCCAGACCTAGACCTATATGGGATTGTGTCTTGTTTTCTATCTCAGGAAGATCTTGGGCACTCTATTTTATGCATGTTAACTAAGAAAGTCCTGGGAATTACTATTGTCTTGGGCACCATGGCAGGTCCTGGTTCCTGAGAGGCAATGTGGCCAGTGAATCATTCTTAGTGACCACAGCGTTATTTGCAGGATCATAGCAGATCAGGTTCCTAGGAGAGAGTACTGTGACATTGATTTCAGAGCACCAAATTGTTTATATAGACAGCAACATTACCAAAAGTATTTGCGCACGGCCCTGCAAACCCTGTGTCAGCCCTGTGGGGTCTAAGGTCATTTTCCTGTCTGAGTCCTTTTTTCTTTCCTCTTTGATATATTTTGTATAGCTTTATTAACAACAAAATTCAGCCATTCTAAGTTTACAGTTTTCGCTACTTCCAAAACAAGTTTTAGAACACTTAGGTTCTCCTCCAGATTTCCCTCATGCTCCTTTGCCATCATTCCTGTGGTTAATTGATTTTACTTTTAAAATGATTATAGGCTTGTGATCTATTATTTTTATCATTAAATATGAAGTTCCTTTCTCTAGTAATATTTCTTCTCCTGAAGTCTGTTTTGTCTGGAATTTAATACAGCAATTCCAGCTCCCTTTTATATGACTTAACTTTTTCCATCCTTTTAGTGTCAACTTATTTACATTTTTTTTTAATTTTAAAGTGTGTTTCCTATAGACACTATATAGCTGGTAGTTTCTTTCTTATCCATTCTGAAAATCTCTACTGTTAATAAGTTAACATGTAATATAATTGATAGGGTTGGATTTAAGTATGTAATTTAGCCACTTGTTTTCTAGCTTTCTCATTTTTTATTCCTCTTCCTTTTCTCTTATGAATTTTAATAGCCATGTTACCCTCTCTATTGACTTTTTAGATAGATTGATTTATTATTTGTAAAGTTGTTGCTCTAATAATTATAATATCATCTTTACTATAATTAAGTTTAACACTGGCTTCTGTTAAAATATAGGAACTTTGCACAAGTATAGCTCCATCTCCCCTATCCATTTTGTGTTGTCAAGTATATTACATCTGTATGCATTATGAATCCCAAAATAACATTATAAATTCGACTTTACACAATTCTGAGACTTAAAGAGATTAAGCAAAAAAGTACATATATATCTGTCTGTGTGTGTTTGATATATTTGCCCCACATTTACCATTTCTGGTGTTCTTCGTGTCTTCCAGTGCAGCTAAGTTAGCCTTTTGTGTTATTTTTCTTCAGCCCAAAGGCCTTATTTTACTATGTTTTATACACAGTTCTCCTAGCCACAAATTCTTTCTGTTTTCTTTATTTTGGGGAAAGTCTTTATTTCACCTTCATTTTTGAAGAATGATTTTGCTGGATATCAAATTCTTCATTGAGTTTTTCCTGTTAGCATTTTGAATAGAGTTCCAGTGCTCTGCCTTCCACTGTTTCTGAAGAGAATTCTGCCATTAATTATACAGTTTTTCCTTTGTATATGATTTATCATTTTTCTTTTGCTACTTTCAAGATTACTATTATTTGTGGGGCACCTAGTTGGCTCAGTCAGTTAAGCATCTGACTTTTGATTTCAGCTCAGGTCATGACCTCAGTTTGTGGAATCAAATCCCACATGGGGCTCAGTTCTGATAGCTGGGAGCCTGTTTGGGATTCTCTCTCTCCCTCTTGCTCTGCACCCTACCAAATAAAATAAACTTTAAAAAAAAGATTTATTTGCTAAAATATTGATTCTCATTTTCCCTCTCTCATTTTTTGTGGAACTTCAATTACATGAGCAATGGAATGCTTGACATCAGGTTACAGATTTCTGAGGCTTTGCTCATTACCTTTAAAGGTTTTTCTCTCTCTTTGAATGGGATATTGACCTGTTCTCAAATTTATTTCTTTGCTCATTATTTCTGTATTTCCATATGTTTTTAATTCTTTGAACATATTTGCCTCTACTTCTTTATATATATTTTTTTAAGTTTGAGTGGACTTAACGATAGCTACTTTGAAGTTTAGCCAAGTCCACTCCAGGTCAATTTGTATTGACTGTTTTTTCCCTGTGGATTGATAACTTTCCTCTTGCTTTGTATGTCAAATAATTTCTTTTGTGAGAAACTGGACAATGTAGATGATATGTTGTAGTTACTTTCATGCCAGCATAAAAGGCTGTTGTGCTGTTTTAACAGTCAGTTAAGTTTTCTGGATTTAAACTGCAAAATCTGATGTGTACAGAGTCTGATGTGGCTGTTCAGTGTTGATGTGCTGTTTTAACAGTCAGTTAAGTTTTCTGGATTTAAACTGCAAAATCTGATGTGTACAGAGTCTGATGTGGCTGTTCAGTGTTGATAGCCTGGTGCTCTTGCAGAGTTTCATGGTTAGCCAGTGATATATACAGAGGTTATGTTCACACAACTCCATCCAGTCAAGTTTCCATCTTCTATCACCTGAGTTGTATGTTGGTTGACTTAACAGCATGGCAAATCCACAATTCTCCCCACTCTTTGATTTTTGATCTGGATGGATCTCTGTCTGGTATGTAATCTAAGAGTAAACCATTATTTTTTTTAGCCTTTCTATATCTTTCTTATTTTCAAAGTTCCTCACTTAAATTTCTGATCACTTTGCCACCTGCCCTGAACTGTTAAGCTATAGTATTATGCCACCGAACTGAGGTAATAGGAATGTATTCAGCAATATGGCCACAAAATCTCTGTTCTTGTGGATGAATTAGCAGTGTTTCACAAATAAACTTTTGCAATTTATTGCCTACCTTTATTTTTCAATGTCCTGAAATGATTATTTTTAATAATTTTGATCAACCTAAAACCTGTTTTCTGTAGAGTATAACCAGCCACATTCCTCATTAAGGCATTATTTGAAGTGAAATTATTTTATTTTAAGTGCTTTCATAAATAATTTGAAATCATTCATGAAATCTGTATTTAAGTGCTTTTTTTCCCCTTTAAATGATGTTAGAGACTACATTTTAAAAGATCTCAAAGTCTATGATAAAATATTTCATGTATTTAAAGATTAACTTAATGCAGTCACAATTCTTAATTATTTCAGTATAATATATTTTATCTTCACAGCACTCCTGTGAGGCAGTATTATTATTGACCTCATTTTAGATGAGTAAACTAAGCACAAGCAGGATAAATGTCTTGCCGAAGATCATCTAACCACTAAATGGCAGAGCCAGGATTTAAATTCAGGTACTCTGGAGTAATCACCAGCATATAGAGTCTCTTCTTTCATAGCATTTGAGAAACAAACCTAGGATAATATCAAAGTTTCTCAAGGACTGACACGGGCTGAAGTATACTTAAAAGACAACCAGTGAGGTTTTAAGCAACACCATTGAAAACCTCAGCAGGGTATATTGTATGGATCGCTGATATTCCCCAGTGTCTTCCTCAAGCTTTCTCACGTTGAAAAGCTCAAGGTTGTTTAAGCAATCAGGGCTTGTATATCATATTTTTAATAATGCTGTTTGTTTCTCTGATTCACACCCCATACTTAGTACAGTCAACTACTAAAATAATTATAAGCAGTAGGTTACGTTGTGATTCTGCATGAATTTTTTGAAGTGAAGAATTGTGAGGAGATAGGAAGTTTTGCCACAACACATATCTGAAAGGGCATAATAAAGTGAACTGTTAAAAAATTGATGATCTCTCTATAGCACTGATATTTTAATTGGAGGTAGAGGAAATGGAGAGTGCAGGATTCAGCTGCACATAAAAATTTAGGCTTGGCCAATGGAGCAGAAAAGCAGCTAAAGTCTTTTAATAATTTAGAAGAACTATGATCCAAATATTGCAAGTAGACTAAATAAATTTGATAAATTTCAAGTCTTCAACAACATATGAAGTATATGGTCACATATTAAATTTAACAAAAATATTGTAGTATCAATTTAATAAACCTAGACAATTTTTTCATTGAGGTAAATTTTTCAAATAGGTAAATTTTTCATTAAGAGTGATTTTTCTTGCCTTCTGTTTTACTCAGGGTTCCCTAGAAAACAGATCCTGAGGCAAAGCTAGAGGAAGCATGGTCTGGGCTGTTAGGAAACTAGACCCTTAATTGAGGTTGTCCAGACAAGGAGCAGAGTTTGAAGATGGAACAGTGATAGAAGGTGGGGGTCTCTATGACCAAAGCTGGAGTGTGGGAGATGCATGATATCCAGAGGCTCTGAGAGGAGACCTAAATTGTGCCATACATAGAGTTTGACTATATCATTCCATTTACCTTTATAAAATACCATTTTTATGTGTCTCAAAGTAGTAATCCAGTTACTCTCAATCTCTGTCCCTCACTGTTTTGTTTTGTGTTCTTTTGCCTATCCTTTCTATGACTGTGCCTTTTCATTATTGATAGCATTTC
Organism: Neofelis nebulosa; assembly: GCF_028018385.1. Classification (NCBI taxonomy): domain Eukaryota; kingdom Metazoa; phylum Chordata; class Mammalia; order Carnivora; family Felidae; genus Neofelis; species Neofelis nebulosa. The sequence goes on along the minus strand of NC_080783.1, from coordinate 93,168,356 downwards.
CCACTAGAAATCAACTGAGAATTGATGGAAATCTCTAAGTTGACCTTGCACCCTCCCTTACTGCTGACATATATGACATCATATGTGATATATGCTGTATTGTATGTGACATCAATTAAAGGCTAATGGGGGATTATCAGAGCACTGCTCAGTTCATTTGGAGACTCAGAAGGCAATGCTTATTGCTTGTATTTTTCCAAGTTTTATAAATTTATTATGTACTGTTTCAAAATTAGAATGAAATACATTGAAAATTTTCATACATTGCTTAGAGGCGCTCAGTTAAGCGTCTGACTTCAGCTCAGGTCATGATCTCACAGTTCATGAGTTCAAGCCCCACATCGGGCTCTGCGCTGACAGCTTGGAGCCTGGAGCCTGCTTTGGATTCTGTGTCTCCCTCTCTCTCTGCCTCCCCCATGGTCAAATTCTCTCTCTCTCAAAAATAAACACTTAAATTTTTTTTCCATACATTGCTTAAATAGGTAGTTCTTAACATTAAATGGTAAAGGGTATCTGAGCTCAGTAGAACTATAGTTCCAATTCTTATTCTTTTATTTGTTAGGCTGATCTCCCTGGGCATATCACTTAACTTTTCTAAGAATTATTTTTTCATCTGTAAAGTGGAGTTAACAACCCTGGCTTGAAGAGTTATTGCAGAAATTTGGTGTCTATATCAGTCGTTGTCCAGTCAGGAAACCAACACCAATCTAGACCAAGCCAGAGAATTATTTTTTTTTTCCCTCATGGGAAAGCTGACAAAAGTATTATAAGATTTGGAAAAGAAAAAAGAGAAGAAGACATTTCCCAGATGTCAGGAAGATGACACCATCTCTGGGCTGATGTCCATAAAAGCATTCTTGCCACTAAGATTGTTAGAACAGTTATCTTTGGTTCCACTGTAATCATGCAGGGGAACATGAGCAGGAGCTGTTTTATTCCTTTTGATGGAGCTCCTTGCTTCTGCTTTTAAAATGCTTAATTAGTAGTAGAACTTGGATACCGTCTGCTGCCACCACTTCAGGAGGGTCAGCCTGAAGCTGAATGTCTTAACTTTCCAGTAATTTCCATTTTGGCCTGAGTAACAGAATATAACCAGACATTTGCTGGCAAGGAAGCCTGCAAAATTGTACAATGCAGGTTTGAAGGTGAAAAGGTGAAAGTAGAAGGAAATGTAACGGGTTGAAATTTAATAGGTATATGTGTAACACATCAAAAGGAAACAAAATACAAAGCCTCTGCCATAAAGTAGGGGTGTTAGTGGTCCTATTTTTTTATACATGCAGACCCTATAGTTTCCTTCAAATTCTTAGAAAAAGTTCATAAATACTTAAAATATACGAACAGAAACTTAACTTGGTCACTGGAACTTTTGAAAGAGGACCTATCTCAGAGAATGAGTGAATGTCAGCAAAACAGTATCAAAACTTTTCATAATCTGTTACCTTTTTTGTTCTGACATTAAAAGACAGCTGAGCAGCTATAGAAAGCCAGTCTATGGGAATGGAAGCTTTGTCATAGGAACCTTGCAAGGGAAGATGCTAAGAGGTAGAGATTCCCTGTTTCTGATGTTGTCCGTTACCCTTAATATCCTGAAAACAGTGTACATTATTTCATGGTTGAGTGAAAAAGCTCTTGGCTTGGAATAAGGATGCATTCTCATTTTTCTTGCTGATTCGTTGAGTGACTTTTATAACACATTAGCCATCAGAGTATATCTTCTTTAAAGAAAAAGGAGAGTGTAGATTAATTAATTCTCTTAAGGTCTCCTCAAACATTGTTCTGTTTTATCAAAAGATGATGATGATGATGGTGATCATGATGATGGCATCTTCTATAACTAATAGAATCTAATTGTTATTGAAAGCTAACCATATGCCAGACACCAGAAGCACTCTATGTCATCATCATCATTAGTATGTTGAAGTACCCCTATTTAACAGAGGAACAAATGAGGTATATGTGAACAAGTTACTCTGTTTATGTAAGGCAAGCTGAATCCAGAACTAAAACTAATTCTCAACTCTCCATTGAATGCATTAAATGTGTAAAACAGAGATGCCTATAAAACCTAGGTGTGTTGGGGCACCTGGGTGGCTCAGTCAGTTAAGCGTCCGACTTCGGCTCAGGTCATGATCTCACAGTCCGGGAGTTCTAGCCTCGCGTCAGGCTCTGTGCTGGCAGCTCAGAGCCTGGAGCCTGCTTCCGATTCTGTGTCTCCCTCTCTCTGCCCCTCCCCTGCTTGTACTCTGTCTCTGTCTCTCTCAAAAATAAATGAAACATTTTTAAAAAATTAAAAAATAAAATAGAAGACATTGATGTGTAGGGTTTTTAAAAAAGAAAAAAAAAAAAAAACTATGTGTGTTTTAGGTCTGAAGTCTCCTGGGTGGCCCTGTGGTAGCAGCAACACTTGTAAGAATAGTAAAGTCATTTACTGCTTGATTTCTTTTTAACCAGTCCATTCACATGCTATTCTTCAGTACAACAAACTTTTGTCTTTAGCATCTTAGTGGCATAGTAGATGTACGAGGAAACCAATAAGCATGCCAATGCTTCATATTAAATTGCAATTATATGTTATTGCTTTCATAATGCTAGAGGGTGATGAAATTTCTACAGAATTATATTTGATAATTTAATATGCTGGATTAATCATGATTAATGCATAAAAATCAATAGCACTTAGACTTTTAACACATCTCAAAGTTGTTGGAAAGTTATTTGTGATGAACTCTGTGGTCAGAGAGAAGTAAAATATTAGCCCCCTCCCCTTTCTAATCATTTGTCTGAGCTGGAGTGGGAGTGGGCTGGGTTCCTGTTCCTGCTGCCTGTCAGGCTGCATAACCAACCAGCAAGGGGCAAAACTGCTATAAAGACTGATAGCCGGGGCGCCTGGGTGGCTCAGTCGGTTGAGCGTCTGACTTCGGCCCAGGTCATGATCTCGTGGTCCGTGGGTTCAAGCCCCGCGTCGGGCTCTGTGCTGACAGCTCGGAGCCCGGAGCCTGTTTCGGATTCTGTGTCTCCCTCTCTCTCAGACCCTCCCCTGTTCATGCTCTGTCTCTCTCTGTCTCAAAAATAAATGAACATTAAAATCAGCTGAAGAGCTTTAAAAAAAAAAAAAAAAAGACTGATAGCCACTTGGGTGATATCTCCAGGATGGTGTGTAATTTGTATGAATTTCTGGATGAGGTGGTTTTCCTGGGATCTCAGGGCCTCATACAAATTTCACAGCCCAGGGCACCTGGGTGGCTCAGTTGGTTAAGCGTCTGACTTGGGCTCAGGTAATGACCACGTGGTTTGTGAGTTTGAGTCCTGTATGGACTCTGTGCTGACAGCTCAGAGCATGGAGCCTGCTTCAGATTCTGTGTATCCCTTTCTCTGTACCTCCCCCACCTGTACTCTGTCTCTCTCTCTCAAAAATAAATAAAACATTAAAGAAAATTTTTTTAATTTCAAAAGCCTTTATTTAATACATATTTTATCCCAATTCATGACCACAGCATCACTGTTAACAAAAATAGCAGAACATGTTTGTTGAGCTCTCACTCTCTGCCATCCACTGTGCCAGGAGAGAGTTGGGACGGCTCAAGTCAATGAGACCGTCTCTGTCACCAGAAAGCTTGTACTCTAATGAGTAGGGAGATTGTGCAATAATGAATAGGAGGATTGTGCAATAAATAAATTCTAGAAGGCCATGCAAAGTGCATCACAAACTTGTCTAAGGAAAATAAGCCCAGAGGAAGGCACAACCCATGCCTCTTGGCCTCCTCTTTGGACTTTTTCCCTTGACCATTAATTCATCTCTCCCAGGAAGAGCTGTGCCAATACAGGAATAGAGCTGTTGGTGGCTCAGCTCTGTTTGTTTTCTGTGATCAAAGCATGGTGGGAGGAGGTGGAGATTCCAGCTGGCAAGGCTGTTTCTGGTAGATCAGGGACAGTAGAGGGGCTGCTGGCATCTGCCTGGCTTTGGAGGCTTCTCTAACCATCCGGCTCCCCACAGAGCAGGACTGCTCCTAGCATATGGTCACTGTGTCACACAGTAGAGCATCAGAGGGTCTGTCAGTTGCAGAATGTCCACACAGCAGGGCCAGGATCTGCTCCAGGATCTGCTGGCATGTGTCCTTGAGCTGTTGAGTACCTCCACTCCTTATTCTGTGTTATGTTCAGGCATAAGACACTGGGTGCTCCAGTCCCTCCCCGATTGTCATGCAGCACCACCCTGTGTGACCCTGAACTTTGATCCCTCTTGGGGCGATAACCCCAAGGATACCCTATATAGACAGCATTTAGGTATAAAACAGCTAATCTTAATTCCTAGTTTTGTACCGGTTTCTTTGGTAATATGAGTAAGTTAGGTAACGTGTCTCAATCTGTTTATCTCAAAAATAGAATGCTATCTGCCTAGAAACTCCAGAGTTGTGGCTGCCTCACAAGTTTCATTTTCTTCTCAGTGTTTAGCATATTTCTTGCTACATAGGAAGTGCTTGATGGATGTTTATTGAATGGATTGCTGGTGAGGAAAAGAAGGCAATTCTGAGTGGCTGTTTTTTTGTTTTTTTAAGGAGAGGAAAGAATAAAGATGGGGCAACTGTGGAATTCTTTAGCAGTTAGAAACCCTAGCTCCAACTCCTTTTGCCCTGGTTTTCCACTGCTTTGTATTACTTCATTGACATTGTTATAAATCCAGCTTCATAAGGGCAAAGTTTTGCAGCAAACCTACCTGCTACATGAATGAGAACAAAGCAGGATATGATTAGAAAACTCTCAGCAGAGCAGAACCGAGCACTTAGAATTCTATGTTATGACACATATACTTGCTCCAGATAGATCATTTCTTCATTTAAGAGTCTGCCAATTACTACCATTTACGCTGGGTGATTGCATTCAAACCAGTTGTTTATCTGTCTGATGGCAAGGATTGCATTTCATTCATCTTTAAATATCCCTAACACATGTGGTGGAGGAAGTTCCACATAGTGGCTACTGAACAGAAATGTGTATTTTGAATGATTACTCTGGAAGATTAATGTTTGACATTGTAAATGCCACAATCTAAAAATGCTGCGAGGAGTAATATACTTTCCTTAGGCCAGTGTGGTGATATATATATTATTTTGGATTCACACACGTAGAAATGGACTATGCATATATTCAGTGACATGATTATAGGTTGCAGTTGTTATTTTGTTTTGTTTTTTATTATTTTTTTAATCTTTATTTATTTTGAGAGAGAGACAGAGTGTGAGCAGGGGAGGAGCTAAGGGGAAGGAGACACAGAATCAGAAGCAGGGTCCAGGCCCAGAGCTGTCAGTACAGAGCCTGATGTGGGGCTCAAACTCACGAACTGTGAGATCATGACCTGAGCCCAAGTCGGACGCTTAACTGACTAAGCCACCCAGGCGCCCGCAGTTGTTATTTTGTTAATAGCCCTTTCATTCATTCAAAGTTTTATTGTCACAGGATTTTATTTGCTGATACTCTCTTCAAATATTTTCTGTGTGTCCTGATATGTCTCCATAAGATTACCATATTTTCTGGGCCAGAAAGCTCGGTTTCTTCTCACATTTGGAGTTTCCCGTGGTTAGTCTTAAATCATGGGCTTTTAAAGGTAGAACAAAGCTTAGGGATTATTGAATCCAATCCCACATTTTCCTGAGCCATTGCCAGTTATTTCTGTGTATTGTACTCACAAACGAACAGGAAGAATACCAAAAGAATTGATATGATAAATACTATTATTTTCAAATTATGCTCTGTTAAATTTCCCATCTCACTCTGAAAATTTCTGAGAACAATTTGAGATGCTTGGAATATATGGCAGACACAGTTGATTGCCTGCCCTATAGCCATTCTTCCTTCCATTCCTTTTTTCATATTCATAGAGCCCAAATGTGTTCAGTCAGTTATACATCCAGCTTTACTGAGTTCATAAAGATGGGCCTAAGCCAGTCATGGTTAATCCGTTATGCAATTTTAGTCAGCCCGGGACCTACTTCTTACAACCTCTACATACAGATCTCTAGCTCTTTGTAAGCTCAAGGGTGCCAGTGAGGCAAATTCATTTTTTTAAAGGATTATTTTGTGATTATAAATGGAAAGCCATGTTTGAAAAACCCTGCTGTACATATTTTGGACAAGTAAGTTCTCAATACATGCCTCTTACTTAAAAAATACATCGGAGTGATTTAATTTTATGTCAAGGTAGTGGTTTATGGATTTTTCCCCCATTAAAATAGTCTACTAATCAATTCCTGGGTTTCACCCAATTCTATTTACAGTCTACTGAGTGAAACTGCATGTGTGTCCACTGCACTGAAACCCAAACAACAGCAATGACACAGAGTCCTGCTGCTGTGAGTCTGTGTAGCCTGTCAAAGTGTCAAAAGATTTGGCATCAAAACCTCATTTTAAAAGAATGCCTTGAGATACTAATAGGATATTCAATAAGCCACTCGAAAATCCCAAGTCAGCATGGGGAGGCTTTGCAGTTAGCCCAAGAGACATTTTCCAACTCATGAAGAAGTCTCTCATGTGGAACCGTGTCCTCACCATCCCTGCCATGGGCCACTAGAAATTGCTGCTTGGCTGGCAGAGCATGGGAACCATGCTTGTTAGAGCTCACTGTCCATTTTTCTTTCTTTCCTGTTCACTACTATTTTTGGGTCCAAGCTATTTTGGAGTGCAAGGTGCCTCATCACTTTCCTACACAGGGCGGAGTAGAAACCTCTACAATTTTAATACGTGCCTGCCCCATTCTTGTTTATATTTGTCAAGCCAATGTTCTAGAATCAACTACCCTGTACAAAATGTTGAATAAGAAACAGTCCCAACTCTCAAAGAGTTTAGATTTTGTTTTCTAAGTACTGAGTATGCAGGAAAAGAATATGTTTGCTAAGTTAGGAAATTGACGTGCAGTGATCTGAGGTCAGCTTCCAGTCTTAGGTCATTCCGCCTGGGGGAGCCCATTCTCTTAGGATTGACATTCCATGGATATGTACCTGTCCAGCTCACCAACTAGTCCTCCCTCTGGTTGTTTGGTGACTTTTCAGGTTGGTGTTTAGTAGCCTAAAGGAAAACTTAGTCTACCCGTAAGACTCTGGCACCAAGTGTATGTGGGTGCTTTCCCCACACCAACCAATTCTCCCAGTCTCTGAACACCAACTTGATGTTGTCTAATTTAATTCCACTTGACACTGCTCAGAATTAGTGTCAAATCCCATAAATTGAAGGGTTCAATCCCATAAGATTCTCACTTCAGATGCCAGTCATAAGTACTGAGTCCCCAGGGTTACCTGCACTTCTATCTGACTTTGGCTATAAAGTCAGGTGTTCCCACAACCCGTCTCAGGTTTGTTGGTTTTCTTTTTTTAAAATTTTTTTTTTCAACGTTTTTTATTTATTTTTGGGACAGAGAGAGACAAAGCATGAACGGGGCAGGGGCAGAGAGAGAGGGAGACACAGAATCCGAAACAGGCTCCAGGCTCCGAGCCATCAGCCCAGAGCCTGACGCGGGGCTCGAACTCACGGACCGCGAGATCGTGACCTGGCTGAAGTCGGACGCTTAACCGACTGCGCCACCCAGGCGCCCCGGTTTGTTGGTTTTCTAGAACAGCTCACAAAATTCAGGAAAATATTTACTTACATTTACTGATTATTATAAAGGATATTACCGTAAAGGATGCAGAGGAAGAGCTGGATGAAGAGGGACATAGAGTGAGGTCCTGAAGGGTCCTTTTGTTCCCTTAGAATTAGCATGTGCCACCCTTCAGCACAGGAATCCAGAAGCTCTCCAGTCCCTATTGTTCAGGGTTTATGGAGGTTCCATCACAAGACATGATTGTTTAAATCATTAGTCATCAGTGATTAACTTAATCTTCAGCCCCTCTCCCTTCCCTCCAGGTCAGAGATTGGGGCTGAAAGGTACAAGCTTCTAATCATGGCTGTGCAGTAGCCAATCAAGAGCCACCTCATTAAAACAAAATATGCTCCTCTTACCTAGGAAAGTCTAAGAGATTTAGAAGCTCTGTGTCAGGAACCAGGGGCAGAGACTAAATATGTATTATGTATTATGCCACACAGCCACACAGGTTGTTAAATATTTTCAGTGTCTTCCCTGCTTTAGAACATGTATGCATTTGAGTTCTGGACAGCATTGTTTGGTGTTTTCTTGCTTGCTCTCTTTTTTCACTTGTGCCAACAACTGGGATTGAAGACTTCATACTGTGTATTCTATGGGATCGCTGTCAGTTTTTCTTGGTTGTTGTTTGTCTGGAGTTTGATTAGTTTCCCCATATGCTTTGCATATCCTTGGTCCTTACTATGAAATACATATATATTTGTTGTTTGGTTAGGACTTCAAAGTACTCAGAGTAGTGGGACCACTCATCAATGTTCTGTTCACATGAGCAATATACTTAATGAATTAATAAGGAGAAAATAGAAGACCCACACCATGTATAACTTCTACCACTCTTTCTCACTGACCCCAGACATCCTAGTTTATTCTAACTCTTAACACCACAAAAGAGATGGTGATAGCTGAGGCCAGGAGCTTCCACCTCTTGGTAGTAGCTACTGTCTCCTCACTGAGGCAGGCAGCTCATCAGCATGTCTTGGGACACATATTTCATGAGGCAAACCTTTTCCAAGAAGTAGTTACTTAGACTTGTTCATCCATTTCCCACCATGTACACTTCTTCTCTCTTCTCTGAAAACTCTTTTAACTGCCACTCGGGGATAAATTTTAAAATACGCTGTCATTATACAGCTTAAGTAGCGTTTTGCATTTGTAATTTGTTGTGTTGATCCACGTGGACCACATTTTACAAACATAATGGTGCAGTGTAATCTGTTTAAATATGATTAATGCCAATATTTCATAGTGCACCATGCTAACAAATGGAAATATTGTAGTCAGAAAATGGAGCAGCTAATGAGAAGAAAAGCTGGAGAGTAAAGAGCTGCTGGTGAGTTCACACATTGATAAGCATTGGATGAGTCAGAGAGGGCTGGATAAGTGTCTGTGTGCCCAAATTACTCCCTTGTTCCTAGCCCTTAATGTAGTCCTATGTCCCTGCTTAGGAGTCACATCAAAGCTAGCTTCATCCAGCCTCTGTCACAGTTGGTATGCCAGCCAGCCTCTTCCCTCCTTCACCTGTAAGCACCTCTTCTCTGGCGTCTGGGTCTTTTGTTTCCCAGCTCTGACTCTTCAGCTCCAGATATTCGTGCCTACCTAGCTCCTTCCAACCCATCGACCATTTGATCTATTTTCTCTGCCTCATTTCCCCCTCTTCTCCCCATTCTCAGTACATCCACTACCTGGAGAGAGGGGGATGGAGTCGCATCTCCCACCGGCCTCCACCTTGAGGAAATAAAACACCTGGATACTGAGTACATTACCTTCCTAACCTTTCACCCAGCAGGGTAGAGCAAAATCAACTTTTTGGAAAAATCAAATATTCACTTACTGCATGACTGCTTATAATATGATCATTCAGACAACATTTAGTATTTGCAAGACACTATACTAGAGGCTGAAAATTCAGGGCTATGACTTCATTGAGCTTTCAGTTTCTGTAGGAATAAACTGATTTTCTTAGTTCGATTAACTAATTTTTAAATTGTGGAAATTTATTATGGTATTAATACTTAGTAATTGTGGCACATTGTGATAAATGTTTTTTTTTAATATGAAATTTATTGTCAGATTGGTTTCCATACAACAGCCAGGGCTCATCCCAACAGGTGCCCTCCTCAATGCCCATCACCCGCTTTCCCCTCCCTCCCACCCCCATCAACCCTCAGTTTATTCTCAGTTTTCAAGAGTCTCTTATGGTTTGCCTCCCTCACTCTCTAACTTTTTTTCCCCCTGCCCCTCCCCCATGGTCTTCTGTTAACATATGGTATCTGTCTTTCTCTGTATGGCTTATTTCACTTAGCATCACACTCTCCAGTTCCATCCACGTTGCTACAAAAGGCTGTATTTCATTCTTTCTCATTGCCAAGTAGTATTTCATTGTGTATGTAATGTGATAAATGTTTTGAGTAAGGGGATGTTGGAGCTTAGAGAATTGAACTATGGCTTGAAAGATTAGGAGGCTGAAAAATAAACACATATACTAAAAAACAAAAACAAACAAAAAACTAAAATATCACCAAAGAGGAAAACTCCCAGGAATTTTGTACTGCTCCTCCAATGTGAAACAAACCATCAAAGAGATGGATCAGTAAAATCTAACGCTTTCTTTAGAGGAATGAATGATTTTGGAAAGGGAATAAAAAGATAGGAATTTCTGGAATAAAGTATTGATTAAAGGATTAAAAGAACCAAGGTACCTTGGCTGAAGAATGAGTATGTCTATATGTGCACAGAAACTAATTTCAGGGTTTTTCTTTAAGTGCTTGGCTTCAATTGAGCAGCAGGTTATTTTGAAAACAAAATGACAGAATTCACTTGTTTACAGAATAATCTTATTTGAATGGATTCAATTTTTAACCAAATAACCTTGCAGAAATCCTTGTGTGTGTGTGTGTGTGTTCAAATCATCTCAAAACAGACTTGTTATGAAAATTCCATTTATTTTTGTAGTGTGTTATCCTAAATTTCTTAATTTTAGGTAAGTATTTTCTAATTCATCGATGAGTTTAATTGCTCTGTCATAATAATAAAAGCCACAGTCCATTATCTTCTTTTCTTTAGCTGATTGTGGTGGATATTTGCTAATGTTGCTGCCCCAAGTCGAACCCCCCTTTTTTGTACCATCAATCTGATTTTATTTTGAGGAACCCTTTTCCTCTACTCATAAGTTGTGGTATGGAGTGTAAGCTGGAGCCAAAGGTGAATAATAGACTCCCACCTGGAGCATCAGAGTACTGAGCAGCCGGGGAATATGGTAGGTGACTTGGGAATAGCCATGTGACCCAGTAAGGACTAGAGTTGTTCTTTGACAGAAATTTCTGTAGGAAAAATGTTCTCTTTTCCATTACACTTGACTTTGGAGGATATGATCCTGGAGTTCTGGAGGAAGCCATCTTGACAGGACCAGTGGAACTATATGTGGAGATAGCAAAGAGCATTCAAGACATGGGAAGGGAGAGACTGGTTTCTAGAGTCATTTTTGGTTCCCTGAATCAAATGACACTTAGCGTCTACCGTAGACTTTTCAGCCATAAGAATTAATGCATTCTCACTTTCTTTAAACCATTTGGGCTCGGTTTGTTGTCATTTGCAATAAGAGGAATCATAATGCAAAGAAAGTTTGGTACCTATATTTTGACCTTCAGTAATGTTACATTTGTGTTCAACTTTGTTGAGCACAAAAGTGATACTGTTGTATATCATTGCATACTTTAGAAGTGACTTTGTAGTCATTTGGAAAGGCAGCATGGTGTAGGAAAAAGAATCATAGACCTAGATTTTTTTAATTGCACACAATATTACATTAGTTTCAGGTGTGCAACATAGGGATTTGACAAGTTTACACGTTACCCAGTGCTTGCCACAAGTGTAACTACCATCTGTCACCACACAAGGCTATTACAATACCATTTACTATATTCCTGTGCTGTACCTTTCTTCCCTGTGACTTCTTCCATAATCAGAAGCCTGTATCTCTCACTACCCTTCACCCATTTTGTCTACCCTTCACCCCCTCCCTTCTGGCAGCCACCAGTTCTGTGTATTTATAGGTCTGATTCTGCTTTTTGTTTGTTCCTTTCTGCACTTTTTTTTAGATTCCACATACAGGTGAAATCATAGGGTATTTGTCTTTCTCAGTCTGACTTATTTCACTTAGCATAATACCCTCCAAGTCCTCTCATGCATGTATTGTGCAACAGTGTCATTTCAACTCTCTGAACCTTTGTTTCCTCGTCTGTTAGAGATAGTAATAAATGCCTCATGGAGTTTTTATGAGGCCTAAGTGGGTAATATGCTGTGTTTAATAAGAGAGGAGTAATACATGCTGGAGTATCACAAATCAAACAAAAGATACTTCAGTGCCTTTACTATAGATCATTCAGAAACAGTCTTGTGTTCTGCAAGAATAGGAGCAACTAAGCAAATAAAGCTGTTTGTAACTATCATCATTAAAATTGACCCCCTTTGCCTAATCTAGTGCCAAAGCCTGCAAGCAGTGGACAAACTCCCCAGTTAATCCAGCCCCCACACAGCCTATTTAATAACCGCCTTAGGTTTCTCATTGCATACACATAGCGTTTCCCAAAACTTCCTCTGAAGTTAAACTTTATCAAAATCACTGGAGATGTTACAAATACTTATTCCCAGACTCCACTGTAGACATCCTTCTTCAGAATCCTTAGCAGCTTCTGAAGTGCATGCCAGAGTATGAGATCTCCTGGTCCACAGGGTAAGACCACATTAATTGGGATGACACAGGAGACGACTGACTGGCACTTTCCAGACTTCTTTTTCTAACATGTAGTTCTTCCTCCACCCTCTACATTTCAGCCACTCCAAAAGCTCTTGGCATACAATTATCTGTAGTTATTAAATTTTCATACAGGTCATTTTTTTCACATGAAAAATCTTTTTTTTTTTTTTTAGCAAATTCCTATTTATCGCCAGTGATAGAGGTTAAAATAAATCTTTCAGGATTCTCCCACTTTCACAGAGATAGTCCTTTTCCTTTTGAAGACACTTTTCACTTTTATGAAGTATTCATTTTTATGTGACTGTCACCTCCCTCCCCTCCCTCATTTCTCTACTGAAGTATCAGCAATCTAGATATTATTATTTAATGGAGTCCTCTGTAGATGTTTGCTTAATGAATGAATGAGTGAAAGGAAGACTGAATGATTCATTGGGACATGCATTAGAAATACAATGACATACAGAAAAGTGGGGGTTTTCAATACATCAAGGAGTTAGCTCTTTGACCTAAAATTCATTTAACATCCTAAGGTTTGCATGTGCTAAGGGACTAAAGATTATCGGAAAGATAAAGCCTGAATAATTTCATTGTGCTTAGGGAGGTCTCACAAAGAAAGTGAAAGTAACAGTTGAACATTGAAGGAGGAGAATAAACAAGAATTAAAGACCAGCAAGTGTAGTATGGAATGTCTGAGAACTCTGGATATTTCAAGGAATTTAGAATCCTCCAAAAAAATAAAAGACATCCACAGTGCACCTGTGCTCAGAGAAGTGCTAGCCAACTTCAGAAATTCAGATTGAAAGTTGAAGCTTTTTGAGAGCTGCTACGTGTTTTACATGGGGAGAATTAAACTGCCCTTTGGCTATCACACTTCGTTTTCCAGCTGCAGTTGAGATGAGAGATGGGAATAGCGACACGTGGGTTTGGAGTGTAGCCATGTAACTACCAGGCAGCACTTGGAGGAGTGTCCTGCCATGCATTTGAAATTTGAGCGACAAGGGGATGGTGATTCAATTAACATTAAAAAGGAAGGAAAGTGCCTTTTAAGTAGTGTATGCGAAAAATTAAGAGGAAAGAAGTCTTTAAATTTTTTTTTTTACTGCTCTCTCTAAATACTGCTAATTGAAAGTTACTGTTAGTGGCACAGCATGTTCTGTAGTACACCTGAGAGAATTAGACTTTAAAAGCTGTGCAGATCTGTAGGAAAAATCTGCATTCTATTGCTCTTGCTATAGAGGTGTGCCTACCTCTTCCATCCTTTGCAGTAGTCAATTATTGACTAATAGGTAAGGAAGCTCTGGGGATCCAAAATGAGTAAGGCATGTTTACAGATGCAGCTTTTGAACAGTGTTTTCCAGAGCATGTCCCAAGGATGCTATGAAGACTCTTTTCCCAAAGAGTTTCATGTTCAAATAAGTTTGAAAAACATGAATTGTAACAAATGTAAACCTTTTTTTAATCTGGAAGTCTCAGACTTCTGATACTTAAATGTGCATTTTGAAAGAAAGGGGACGGATATATTCTGTGTATCTGTATGTTCTATACAGATGTCTCACAAATAAATTTGACTACTGAACTTATTAAAAAGTGAATGTTTCACAGATTTACAGCTTATTCTTCGACTGCAAACATGCTGCAATCTTCTGTGTTAAGCCGTTTGTGAGATTTGCGAAGGGCTATTTCTGGGCATGGCTAAATGACCCGCCGGGCCTCACTGTGTTTCTCCATGACGAGGTGTGCTATTCACACCAGTCCTTGTGGATGATGTTGCCAGAACACAACAGAAATGGGACTAAGCTGTAATATGAATGATACTTCCTGGATTTGTCGGGCGATACTTACAATGAAAAGATAGAGCTTCAAGGCAGATTGACCATTGGCCTCTCTTGGATAATTGTGCTGTTTTAGCACAAGGCTCTTTTAATTACCAAGATGGGAAGATGAGCCATCCTGCTGCAGACCCAGTTGGGAAATGCAAAGAGGCCATATTGAGGCACGACCTGGAGATCATTATTACAGCCCTGGTCTGAGGGCTCAGGATGCAGGACAGGACTCCAGGAGGCCTGGAAAGAGAAAACAGTTCTGGAGAGCACAGAGTAGGCTCAAGCACATGAGAACAAGGGTAGGACCTATGACCATAATTGCCATAATTAATGGCTTGGGTCCCACAAGGAATATGGCAAGAGCTTAGTGTCTGGAATTAAGACACAGGCACACATAGGTAACCAGCTGGATTCGTTAGTTCTCAAATATCCACACATGCGGTATTTGGGATAGATTTTCTAATAGCACAAAGCATTTTTATAGCCTGAATCTTACTAAATGCACTGTTTGCATATCCAGAAGATTTAACAAAATCACAGTGAGCAAGCTCATTTTACTGAAGGAATACAGGCATTGTACCCCACAGCAGTAAAGTGAGATCATATCCTGCTAGTGAGATACATACCCTGCTTTTCTCTGAAAACAACACTTGATTGTATAATATTTACAGTGCTTGGGCTCTGAAGATCAGAAAAAGCAGTCTTATCAAAGTATAATGTTTTCTGTAATTAATGATGGCATTTATACTTGATTCTGAACCCAAGAAAATATACTGACTCAGATGCCCTTGCTGCACCACTTTATTGGACAACGTGCAGGTATGATTCAAGTAAACGATGACTGACTACAGGGGCAAGCACCCAGGCTAAGAACTGTTGGTGCGGAATTCAGTTCTAAAGCACTGAAACTGAAAACACTCTAACGTAATGAAAATTTTATGACAGCTTACGTGAATATCTTATTTTCTGCACTAGAGTTTTTAAGGCAATAAAATTATATGGAAATTCATATAATTATACCTGTAATTACCTAATAATTGATGTAATTAACCAAGGACTCTCTTGGGAGTGTGTAACTGACCAGTTACACCGGCAGTCAGCTAATTTCAGATGCAATTATATCCACATGTAATTTCATACACCTGCAGTTAATTGCAAGGGCTAAAGGTGGACTTAAAACAAAGGAGCCTATGTGACTATTTCCCCTTAATGCTTGTTTCCTTTATTCCACTACCTAGTGACTTATGCTTAATTCAGTATTATCTTAAATTCTTAGTAGGTAAAGTGTCTTCCTGGAGTGATATGGAGACTTTGGGTGAGTTGTGGTATTCTCACAGAATATCAAATAGTGCTTTCTTGTTGGATAAATGAGCTCAAGTCCGGGGCTCATAGCCAAATAGAGATGATTAAACTCTTCTAAAATAAACAGAAAGAGTGTATTTGATGGAGCAAGGTGTACTTGAAAGAAAGAGTTCATTTTAATTGTATTTTTCAAGTTGAATCTTAAGGTAGTGAGGATAGTAGCTCTGATTTACCAAGTTAATTGCTTAGCATAATATTGAGAACACCATAAGTGTTCAAGAAATGTTTGGTGAATGAACGAATAAGTCTTGCAATTGCTTTAGGACCATTTCGAATCTGCATCTTGGGGTATCATTAAAACCATCTTGATCAAATGTATTATGCCAGTTTCTCTGCATTTCAAATGCCAGCAAAGGATGTTTTTCTAAACAAATGAGGTTATTACTGACTTAGCTCCTTAAAGGGAAATTCTTAGATTTTTGGTATTGCTAATCTTTGAAGAAACTAGAGATAATCTCGTTATAGAAGAGGAAAAACTTTTAGATTGCAGGGGGGGGAAATTCTAGATTATTCTGTTTCTATGTGTTTTATAAGTTAATAAATTCCTACAAAACACATTTAATTTGGATTTAATTTGATGAGACCACAGCCCTTGGGGAACAGTGAACATCCCTAAGGTAAGATTTTCTTATTAGAGAATACAAGAAATTAAATTATTTCTTATAATGATTAAACTGCATGGTTATGCAATAGAGACAAAATATGTTTGTATCCCCCCAGAGTTTGTCTCAAGATACAGAGTATGGTTGGTTTTCTCCTCCTTCTTTCTTATTCTGACTCTGCTCTTACCTGCCAGGTTTTATGATCTTGTAGTTTAATTATTAGTAACTTAAAAATTTTATAACTTGCTTATGAAAACAAGTCTATAAACTAGCGGATTAGTGACTATACAGATCAAATGACTATCATTAGGACAAACAAGTCTGATGCCAGTGAATCAAAATAGTGGATAAGCCATGGTTTTGATAATAAAAATTAAGTTGAGAATCTTAAAATATGTGAATCAGAAAAATAGGCAAGTATTTGACCATATATTGTTTGCTCAGATAAAATAGGTATATAGATACATGTTATAGATACATATCATAGTTACATAGGTATATATGTTTATGTAGGTATATCTATATATTTGTATATATCTGTATATTTGTATATTTATGCATACATATCTATATCTTATGTGATATAAATGGTATGTAATATTGTATATAAATATGTAATGATACAGGCATACATAATGAAGTGGCCTATTTTTTAATGGTATAGCCTAGAAATAATAGATGGAGAAGACAAAATATATTTGTTTTAACTCACCAAATTTCTTTTGAATATAAATGGCTCCTTATTGTTAATTTAATTTCTTCAGAATGCATTATTCCTGAATTATTCCTCTAGTATTAGGAAAAGTCCAGTTCTTCATAACATGAATGTTCATAAATCTGTCCCATAGGAAATAAGTAGGATACAGAGTAAAACCTGTTATTCCTATACTGGTTAAATCTATCTCTCTTCTGTACCTCTGCTTGGAAAGAACTTCTTCCTCGTGTCATTGTACAACTTTCAGATTTACCTTCATTTCACTAACTTCATTATTCCTTCATCTCAGCACACCTACCTAAAAAAGAAAAAAAAATATTCTTGTTCTTCTGATATATAGCAAGAAGTTAAGCAAAGCAGTTGGAGTGTTAATTGTTATTGCTTTATGGTTTTGGCTTCTTTATTTTAGATCTTCATTCCAAATGAATTTAGTGACCTAGTCCAGTGCTGTGGAAAGCAGTGTATTGTAAATGTTACATAAATAACTCTCTGCAAAAGAAAAAAGTAGTGAAATCCCCAGATAGAGTACTATATTTGTTTTAATGTAACCCTAGCATGCACCTCCTTAGCCTGGGCTGCCACTGGGCTTTCTAGCTTATTGAGATTTCAGCATGATGCATCTGATTAAAGGACTCAAAACCAGTAATTTGCCTCTGATAATATCGTTTGACTGCCTGATTCTTTTTTACATGGAAGCACAATGAAAACCTTGACAAAACACTTGATTTAGCAACTGCAGTCTTAAGAGCTTTCTCTTTCCTATCACTCTCGGTTATTCAAATATCCTTAAAGTATAAGTAACTCTACACATGCACACCTGCCCACACATACACACACATGCATGTGTGCACAATTAACAGTGTTAGAGGAGCTTGTTTTGTTCCAACTCTGATTTTCCACAGAATTTGAAACACTGATTATTTTCCTAATCCTTGTATTTCCCCCTTTGCTTTGATTCCAATTTATTCCTCCATTTTTAGTATCTACTTTCTGTACCATCAAAAATAAAGTCATTTCTTTTTCTGCCTTCTTACCTATTTTTGGAGGATTTCAGAGGATTCATGATAACTAGAGTTCTAATAGCATTCATCTATTTTTAGAAGTCAGTGGTGGCTATTAAACAATGCATAGCAATCCATTTTATGTCAATGTGAGTGTAGAATATCATTTTATGACCAACTAGAAGTTGTACTCTGAAAAATGTCACTGAGGAGATTCCTGAAGAATGTATTTTTTTTTCTTATTTAGTCTCTGAGGAGACAGCAAAATACAGATGCCCTGTGGAAAGAGGAGGCAAGTTTGAGTTATGTCTGTGTCACAACTTTTCTCTTTCTTTAATTGTAAAATCTATATAATAGCTAATTCATTTGTACCTCCATGCAACTAAATACAGAAATATGTATCGCTTATGGCAAAATTGTGTGCCCCTCATTAAAAATAAATATGTCAATAGTTTTCTTTTTCCCCAAAATTTTAAAGTATGTAGAAACATACACAGAGATCTGAGTAAAAAATATGTCACTAGCGTCTCTATGTGAGGTTGTCCATTAAGTGAAAAAACACCGCTAATGATCACAGTGGATAACTTTAATATAAAAATCATATAATAACATATCATTTTATGTGGTTCCATATTAAAGTAGTAACAATGACTACTGTGGCATACCTTAGTTTAATTATATTTCATAAGAAAAAAAAAACATTCAGGGACACCTATGTGGCTCAGTTGATTAAGTGTCCCTTGATTTTGGCTCAGGCTGTGATCTCAGGGTCATGAGATCAAGTCCTGTGGAGACTGTGACAAGCTCCACACACTCACTCTGTCCCACCTCTCTCTCAAAAGAGAGTGAGAGAGAGAGAGAGAGAGAGAGGAAGGGAGACAGGAAGAGAGAGAGAGTAAAATCCTCCTAGAATTGAAATTTGATTTTGTCTATTGAAATCCTAGCATTGAAATTTGGTTTTGTCTTTTGAAATCCTCCCTATCTATTCATAAAAATGCTCGATCTTCTCCAATTTTTTCTAAGGTAGATTTCAAATATTCTTCAGCATCTTATTTAATTTTATGGTGTTTGGGCCTATAAAAAGTTGTAAATAAAGCTAACACTATGGAAAAAACTTAAGATATAAAATTTGATAGCAATTCCATTCATTTTTACTTATGGTTCATATTTCATATTTACATTTCCATCAGTTAGTATTCATTATTTATATGTCCATACAATTTTTCTTCATTCATGTTAATGCACTTGGCTGAAAATTCATTATTTGTGGAAATGCTGAGGGGGTCTGTGCAAGTAAAAAGGAAAGAGGTTTCTGTCTCCTAGAAATCTGTCTTAATTACCATGTATATTAACTGTCATTGATATGTAATTTAAGATAATGAATAAATCATATTGCATGAAAATAGAATTCTAACATCTATCCCTATTTAAATTTACTGACCACATTGACACTTAAAACAGAGCTACAAAGTATCCTTTTACCAACTTCTCTTATTCTACAGTTGCCAATGCTTTCAGTCCACTCTTAAGACATTATACCAGGTGCCTAATGTATAAAAAGGAAATTACTCATGAAATGAATAACTATCTAGTACCTCCTATTGCCATAGGCTTAGAATATCGCTAAGGACAAGAAAGCCAAAGGCTCTGCTCTGATAAACTTATATTCTGAAGGAAATAGTTTGCAAATAAGTAAGCGTATAAATAAATACTTGCAGATAATGATGGGTAGTGTGAAGAAAATAAACAAGGGTAGGGAGATAGAATGATCAGGGAAGATTTCATTGAGAAGGTGACATCAAAGCATAGTCAAGATTGATATGCAAAGGAAGCATGGCAGCCTAAACAAAAATGTTACAACAGAGAGGAGAAGTAGGAGGCACACAGACCCAGCAGCCGACTTTCACTTTCTTGTTTGAGGACCAACATGGAAGGTGGCTATGTGACTGAATGGAAGGAGCTTCAGAGAGAGACTTGGAGATAATTTTAGAGAAATAGACAGGATGGGGTCACTTACAGCTCCATGGGCCATGAGTAAGAGGACCACAGGTATGATTCTGAGTGCACTGGGAGTTCCAGCAGTGTTCTGAGTAGCCAAGTGAACTGGTCTGAGCTTGTCTTATGTATGTGCCATGGATTCCAGTCTTAAAACAGACTTAGACTCTATCTAGGAATATAGAATATATATATTCATATATATATTCATATATATATTCATATATATATTCATATATATATTCATATATATATTCATATATATATTCATATATATATATTCATATATATATATATTCATATATATATATTCATATATATATATTCATATATATATATTCATATATATATATATATATATATATATATATATATATATATACATATGAAAAGGCAAATCTGTGGGAATTTCTGTTTGTGTCTCTGGAATTCAGGGAGTGTGGAAGCACAGATTTGGGAAAACTTGAAAGGAGAGAAACTAAGACCTGAACTGAGCTTTAAAGACTGAGTAGTATTTAGGTGTATGGAAATAGAGTTGGTCCAGAGGAAAAGGTAGACAGTTTCCGTTTAAGCACATTACAGTTTACCCCACTAGTGGAAGTTTAAAGTAGAAAGAGCAAAAAGCAGCTTGACTAAAGCTCAGGAAAAAAAGTAATAAAAACTGTTTATAGAGGTGAGAACAGTTGAAATATCTGAAAGAAATTTGAGCAAGAAGCATAGACGATTAATCTTATCCAAAAATGATTAATTCATTATGGTACCATGATTAATTCATTTTGGTACCATAATTTTTTAAAAGACAGAAGAAGGAAAAGTAATATATTTAACTTCTGGAAAATGACTTGGTTCATCAAGTACAGTCACATTCCCATATCTGATTTGATTTTTAACACATTGGAAACTTCTTCAATAGATATCCTGAAAAATAACAAAAAGGTTCTTTTGATTATTGTTATTTATTGCCCTTTAGAAATTTAACCAACTATATTAAAGAAATTGCCCATTATTATTCCCTGAGAGGATTCTTGGCCTTTAATATTATACTGCATTTCTTGGGGCTCCTGAGTGGCTCAGTCAGTTAGGCATAAGAGTCTTGGTTTCGCCTCAGATCATGATCTCACAGTTCCTGGAATGGAACTCCAGGTAGGGCTTTTGTGCTGACAGCAGGAGAGGCCTGTTTGGGATTCTGTCTCTCCTGCTCACTGCCCCTCCCTTGCTTGTGAGCTCTCTCTCTTTATCTCTCTCTCTCAAAATAAATAAATCAACTTTAGAAAAAAATATTTTAAAAAATAATGCATTTGTTATTTAAACATATTTTAACATATTTACTGTAGAAGTACAGTTAACTGAAATTGAAGAGTTGTAATAACCCTCAAACTATGGAGCTGTATTCATAGAATCCTACTAACTCTAAGTTCTGGACAGGCCAAAAAGCTCAAGGTGTCAACACAACCATAGGAGTGAAACAGACAATATGCCCAAGTCTCTCTTCATTGATGTAAATTACAGTCCATGGGGAACAATCATCAAGATTGGGTAGTAATATTAATTTAAATATTAAAATATTAAGTATTAAAGCAAATGAGTCACTTCCATAGATGTAATACTAATGTCCAATAAAATAATTTTGTGGACATTGTACGTTGTTCACTTTGCATTAATTATATGTAGCCATTATCATGAAACGGACATTTCTCTATCAGGAATTTTCCTAAGTATCTTATCATTAACCACTTGTAATGATTTTATACTTCCATCTAAAACCAAAGGTAGTCCCCTTTTGACCTATATAATTTGTAGCCAGCAAATCAATTTTCATAGTATTTTTGAAATAGTGATACTAAGTCTTGGCCACCTGCTATGTTTGTGAAGTGACTTCTGGTTGTAAACAACCAGTATTTATAGGCTGTGGTGATGATGATGAATTGATTGAAATATGACTAGAATTCCCAAGATACCAGGTATATGGATGTTTAATTGACCTACCAAACTTAGTTTCTTTGGAACTATTATGTTCTGTAAGTTAAGATTTTGGATATTTTACATAAAAGAGTAAAACTTGAATTCAAATTGAAAATTTGTTTTGGAGTTGAGTTATAATTTTTCAGATATATCATAAGATTTTTAATTTGTATTGCCTCGGAACTACATTAATTCATTTTTGTATAAATGGTTTTGCAGTATCTACTCTATGCCAGGCACTAGGTAACTATTGAGAATACAATGATGAATAACAACAACAACAACAACAAAATGTATTGGCCCTGCCCTCAAGGAGCATACAGTCTTACAGACTAGTTGTAGAAATTACGGTAATTAAATAGTCACTTAAGTAAGTTCAAAATTAAAATTATGGTGAGGTTAAGGAGTAAAGATACATGGTGGGTAAAAGTGGGCAGTAGGAACAAGTGTCATGGAATCCACATTCTAAGAGTTAGTCTGGTTTATATGTGCTGTATCTTTCAAAAAAAAAATTTTTTTTTGCCATGATTGATGACTGTGACTGGGATACTAAGTGAGTTTGACCTAAGCTTCAGAGATTTAGTGTATAGTCTTAGGAATCGGCTCTCAAAGCCAGAGGACAGCTGGGAAAAATCTGTCCGGCTTTCTCAGATTCGTGTATTCTTTATTCCCATACAATCATATGTTTCATATTTACTAAGAGGAGGCATTTTGCTTGAAACTTGGGAGGGAAACATTCAAATTCTAGCTGAAATGTAAACCATTAATTTTGAATAACCCGGGAAAAGGATTTCTACTTTTTTTTTCAATTTTGCATTATAATAGCAGCTCAACTAATGCATATATAATTTTCTTTCCCTTTTGCTTGTCATGCATTGCCAACATGGACTTCTACAAAGGCTCAGGTTGGTGTTGCAATCTGTTTTGATCTTTACTGTTTTCATTTAGTGAAAAGAAGCTTTGATGTTTTCCTTCACAAATCAGCTTTTTTTCTCTTTGTAAATCCTGATCAAAACATTGTTCACACATGAAAGAAAAAAACTCTTCCCGTAGGAGAGTCAGTTGCCTATATGTCGCTCTTAAATGTATACCTTTACATCAGCAAAACAACTATTTCAGAAACCCAGAAAATTGATTGATATCGGCTTAAATTTGTCATGCCTGGCTTATTTTATGATATGAAGAAAATAATGCCCTAAGATTTTAGAATCAGCAGAGTATATCAGGCTCTGAAAAGGTTTCTGATACTAACTCTGCTCTCTATTACTTTCAGAGTGTATTAGATGACATTGTACTGGATTTCTCTATCCCCATACTTAACATTGGGAGTTCCATGCACAGCATCCAGCAGATTTTAGGGTCACCAAATTTTTAGCAAATAGCATTCAGAATATCGTTTTCTCTCTTTCTCAATCTCCCCTCTTGTTTTTTTAAAGGAATTAATCTTTTTTCAGGTTTACATCAGTATGTCCTATAAATCTCTAGTTCCTTTATAGTTTTAATAAATCCACATGCTATTTCTGTCCATCCCAATTTTGTTTGAAATATTGTTGGTCAGATAATGAAAACATCAGTAAAGTTTTCAGAGGCTAACTGTATAGTAGACTGGAGTGATATTTATGATGCATTATCTGCCAGGAGCTAAGTACAGCTAAAGTGAGTTTGTCAGTCACAGAAGAATCCAGAGTTTTTTCATGTGCAAAGTTTTACAAGGACTATCAATGAAACATAATATGGCTAGGTAGTTTGGATCCTGTGCACTGGGGATGGTACAAAATGTACAACTCCAGTCCTACCCAATCTTCTGTTAACTGGGGTTAGATAGCTGACTTTCAAATCCAAAGAACTTTGCAACGTGGTACCTTCTGTTATGTCTAAGCTTCATCTAAATGCTCAAGTTGTTTTTTTCTGGTCAAATATATATAAAATCATGGCATGACATTCGTAAGGTTGTCTCCCATTTCATGCTCTGGGCATACACTAACAGCTTATGAAGAGGACACATTTGCTAAAATTAAAGATTCATTTCATCTTCTCATATTTAACTCCAAGATTGCTATAATGATTTGTAAAGATAAGTTCTTAGAGTCCTATAAAAACTTTTTCTCTGAGTAAAAATAACGACTTTTTGCTAACAGGGCCATATACCATACTGCATGGCACATGCAACTTGGTGTATTGTTTTAGCTCACTGACCCCCAAATGCATTTTGTTGGCATAAAGTCGTTTCCTTTTTGTAGATTGAAAATGGTATACATCCTTCTTTAGTTCATGACATATTTATTCCTGAATAACCAATCCTTTATCTTATTGATTAGTGTATTTCACTTTTATTTAACTTTATACCAAAAAAGGCACTCATTTGAAGACTTCCCCCAAAACATGTTCATAAAATTTCAATATAAAAAACTAGAAGATTAGAAGTTTAATGTAGATTATAACATAGAGAATATGTTCCAGAATGGACTGAGATGTAAAGAAAGGGTAAGCAAATATAACTTTGCAGGCAGTAAGATCTGGTCACGACTCCTCAGCTCTACCATAGTAGTACAAAAGCAGCCATAGACAAGACACATATGAATAAGCATAGCTGTGACTCAGTAAAATTTAACGAAATAGACTGGGGTGCCTGGGTGGCTCAGTCAGTTAAGTATCAGAGTTGGGCTCAGGTCATGATCTCACTGTTCGCCACATTGGGCTCTCTGCTGTCAGCTTGGAGCCCGCTTCAGATCCTCTGTGCCCCTCTCTGTCTCTCTGCCCCTTCCCCCACATGTGCGCACTCTCAAAAATCAGCACAAAAAATATTGTAAAAAAAATAATACAAGAATTAGGCAATGTCAGTGAAAATAGTAGAGAAAAGATCTCCAAAAATCCTCTTCTGCATAAAAGCAACAAGAACACTGGCAAAAATTGTCCAAATAACATTTCTCAAGACTGTCCATTAATCAAAAGCTGCAGCAATATGGGAAGCATTTATTCAAGAAAAGTAGGTGAATCTCAGAACAGAAATACTTATTACATTTTAACTTGTCTTATGTCCATGTTCACAACACCAGCTCCATAATGTCCTTGAAAGAAGCTGCCCACAATCGTGGTGTAATAATAATAATAAACAGCCTGGTAGCTACTGAGAGGGCTGAGCAAGGTTGGAGCTCCTTCAGAGTTCTGTTCTTAAAGAATTGCCTTTATTTAACTGTCTGGTGGCTCCCTGGAAGTACCCACTCATAAAGCTTTGTTTTATTTCACCTGACTCAACTGACCCAGTGTGAAGAAGCTTGGGGACATTACTCCAAAATAATCAGAAGTAATTGTTTAACTTGCAGCTACCTGAGACAGTAGCTAACCATTGGGGCAAGCAACAGAATAACAAAAAGCTTAAAAGGAAAAGCTAGGGAATAAAAAACATGTCCATAGGAGTTTTGAAAAACTCTGACATATTGCTGGGAGTTAAAACACCTTGGACACGCAGATAACTATGGAAAGCCATAACAGGACTCTCTCACCTGGGGCTAACCATGAGGCTCCGTGCAAGCAGAAAAATGAACACAAAGAGCTGTAAATTGCTGACGGAACAGTTAAAAGTGTGCCCCAACACACAGGCCCTCAGCAAAGACTGGAGACATTTTGGTCCTAGGGATTAAAGGGAATCTTTGTCAGATCATTACACAAAGACATCATTAGGCATAACAAACTCAGACTTCATAGAATTAGTTTAAAAAAGTCAATAAACAGGGGCGCCTGGGTGGCTCAGTTGGTTAAGCATCTGACTCTTGATTTTGGCTCAGGTCTTGATTTCAATGTTCGTGGGATCAAGCCCCGCATTGGGTTCTGTGCTGACGGCACGGAGCCTGCTTGGGATTCTCGCTACTTCTCTGTACCTCCTTGACTAGCGCTCTCTCTCTTTCTCTCTCTTCCCCCCACCCCAATATTTTTTAAAAAGTCAAAAACAACAGGGGCGCCTGGGTGGCGCAGTCGGTTAAGCGTCCGACTTCAGCCAGGTCACGATCTCACGGTCTGTGAGTTCGAGCCCCGCGTCAGGCTCTGGGCTGATGGCTCGGAGCCTGGAGCCTGTTTCCGATTCTGTGTCTCCCTCTCTCTCTGCCCCTCCCCCGTTCATGCTCTGTCTCTCTCTGTCCCAAAAATAAATAAAAAACGTTGAAAAAAAATTTTTAAAAAAAAAGTCAAAAACAACAAAAAATAGCAACAATAGCAAATACTAGAGAGAGGGAAGAAGTTGGTCTCCAGAGTTGCCACATTATATTAAGTGTCTAATTTTTCAACAACAACAAAAAAAAGAGCTATGTGAAAAAGTAAAAATAAAGTATGGTCCATACACAGAAAAATTAATTAAAAATGGACAAAAGCCCAAAATATAAGGGCTAAACTATTACCCTCTTAAAAGAAAACATCAGTGTAAATCTTTGTGACCTGGGATTAGACCATGAATATCTGAAGCTCAAGCTAAGACAGGGAAGAAGTGGTAAACTGGATTTCATCAAAAGTAAAAGCTTTTTGTAATTCAAGGTACATCATCACAAAAAGTTCAAAGACAGTCCACAAAATGAGACAAAATATTTGCAAATCATCTATCTGATGAGAATCTAGTATCCAGGAAATATAAGGATATCTAACAACTCAGCAATAAGAAGACAACCCAATTAATCAGTGGGAAAAGGTCTTGAGTACACATTTTTCCAAATAAGGTATACAAATGTCCAATAAACACATGAAAAGATGCGCAGATGCTAAACATCATTAGTCATTAGGGGAACACCAAGCAAAACCACAATGTGGTATCACTTCACAGCCACTAAGATATCTATAATCAAAATCAAAAAGATACACAGTAATTATTGAACGTAGAGTAATCATAACCCTTGTACATTCCTGATGGAAATGTAAAATGTTGCACTTTGGAAAACTCTTTGGTAGTTAAAAGGTAAATGTAAACAGTTTCCACATGACCCAGCAATTCCATTTACTCCTAGGTATACAGCCAAGAGAATTGAAAACGTAAATCCATGTAAAACCTTGTATACCAATGTTCATAGCATGATTATTCATAACCAAAAGATGAAAACAACCCAAATGCCCCTCAGCTATCCAAACCTGGATAAACAGACTTGGTTTATCCATACAGTTGAATGTTACTCAGGCATAAATAATAATGAAGTATTTATTCATGCTACAACATGGATGAACTTCGAAAATATTATGCTAAGTGAAAGTAACCAGACACAAAAGGCTACATGCTGTATGTATATGAAGTGTCCAAAATAGGCAAAAAAAAAAGGAGGCAAAAAGTAGATTAGGCTTTGGTTGTTGTTTGTCAGGGGCAGGGGGTAGGAGAAAATGGGTAGTGACTAATGGGTATAAGGTATCTTTTCAGGATGATGAAGATACTATGAAATTAGAAGTAATGATGATTTCACAGCTTTACAAATACATTTAAAAAAACTGAATTATACACTTTAAAATAGTGAATACTGAAGTGCCTGGGTGGCTCATCTGGTTGAGCATATGACTTTGGCTCAGGTCATGATCTCACCATTTGTGAGTCCAAGCCCCACATCAGGCTCTCTGCTATTAGCCCAGCTCCTGCTTCAGATCCTCTGTCCCCCTTTCTTTGCCCCTCTTCCACTTGAGTTCTCTCTCTTATTCTCTCTCTCTCTCTGTCTCTCCCCCCCCAAAATTAATATTTTATATTTTTTAAGTTTTTATTTATTTTTGAGACAGAGACAGAGCATGAGCAGGGGAGGGGCAGAGAGAGAGGGAGACACAGAATCCGAAGCAGGCTCCAGGCTCTGAGCTGTCAGCACAGAGCCCAATGTGAGGCTCGAACTCACGGACTGTGAGATCATGACCTGAGCCGAAGTCAGACGCTCAACCAACTGAGCCACCCAGGCACCCCCCAAAATAAATATTTTAAAATTAAATAAAGGAGAAACCTACATATTTTATGATATGTAGGTTATATCTCATTTTTTAAAAACAGTGGCAGGCCATTTTTGGCCGCAGGCCCATAGTTTACCAACATGCAAAAGAAAAGGATTTGTGTCATCTTTATTTATCTAATGTTTAAGAAGATTCTGGGTCTTATGTAGTAGAGCATCAGTAGTATCCAATGAATTCATGTGTGAGTGAATGAGTAAGTATAAGAAATCTAGCTTCGGGGCGCCTGGGTGGCGCAGTCGGTTAAGCGTCCGACTTCAGCCAGGTCACGATCTCACGCTCCGTGAGTTCGAGCCCCGCGTCAGGCTCTGGGCTGATGGCTCGGAGCCTGGAGCCTGTTTCCAATTCTGTGTCTCCCTCTCTCTCTGCCCCTCCCCCGTTCATGCTCTGTCTCTCTCTGTCCCAAAAATAAAAAAATAAAAAAATAAAAAAAAAAATGTTGAAAAAAGAAATCTAGCTTCAACTGTTAAAAGATTTATAACTCCTGTTATCTACAAACACATATCTTTAATGAAGAATAATTCTTATTATATTCATTCTATTTTCATGTTATTCCTCATCAATGCTTTATACTCTACTTTGTAAGTGATCACTAAACTGTTAGTAGTTTTTCATTAAGTCTTGCAACATGGGGCACTTTATACGTCTCAGCTATAAAAAGACTTTACCTTTTTAGGAGGAATCATTTCATGCTCAATAGAAAATGTCAAAAACTGATGTGACTATGGAATTGTAAATACTCCTTGTATCTTTATCAGAAATAATAGTGCTTTTTTTGGAATGACTGAAGTTGTTTTGTTGACTTAGCTGTCACTGTACATCTCTTTTTCTCAGCAACGTATTAGGTGCTGTGGAGGATGAGGAAGCATAAATCTTCAAGGCATTTGTCTCTTGCATTCTGTCATCTCTCCCAGGTTTTGAGCTTGTAATGTTGGAAACTATTCAAAAGTTTATTAGGTTAATGTACGTGGAAATGCAGGTGTGTTTTCAATGAAGTGATGTAGTTGAAATAGATGATCGTATAGATTACTTCCAGCTTCAAAGTTCTTTAGTCCGTGTTTCAGTGCTAATCTTACTCTAAACAGGTATTACTTACTAAAGCGAACTCTCTCAAACTTTCTAAAGCTCATATACCATTATTGTTCTTTTGAAAGTAAATATTAAAGTCAGCAGATGAGAAAAGCTAGACCCCGAGAGGCCTTTAAGTGAGCTACCAGGAAATCAATGCCAGAAGCTGGTACAAAACCCCTTTGTTACAGCTTCCTTCTTGGCTCACTAGACCACAGATAATTTTTCATGAAGTATAAAGGATCATTTCATGACTGAAATGAAACCACCCCAGAAGAGGACCCCATTATTAACTTAATAGGTTCCCACCAAAGAATCCAATAATGGAGAACTGGAATCCACTACAAGTAAAGTAGCTGATGCTGCCCATCCCCTGAATTGCTCTACACTTGACATTTAATCAGTTCAGAGAAGTGTGATTCCTGGTAAGGAAGAATATTTTAACAAGACCCCACTCCACAAGTGAGATGTCAGCTCAGATCTAGAACTATAGGTCCCATACTTCCTACAGCTTGATTAAGTTCAATATGAATTTATTATGAGTCTATCAAGAGCCTGCACATGTCAGATGCTATGTGCAACATAAGAGATGTGCAAGGTATCACCTCCATCTTCTGAGAGATCCAGTGGTCACAATGAACCTGGCTCCCTCATGCCATCAGGCTCTGCTTTTAGTCAAGAATGGTGAAAACTGACCACCTTGAGTATTACTTGTATGTTTCTTAATTCAAGGCAGCCATAATTGGGATAGGCAAATGTGGTAGTACTGTCTGTCTAATTACTAGCATCTTTATTTAGAGATCAGAAATTAGAGAATTTTAAAATCCTACAAACCTAAAAACATATTAGACTCTGAATTTATTTGTAGATCTACTTCCAAATCATGGGACCAGAGTACAATTATAAGCAATTAGATTTGAGTTATTAATGCATAATATTAAAATTCTTGTAAAAGTAATTATAAAGAGAGCAAAACTTTTAGCTTCAGGTGATGCCAACATCATGGTTTGGTCTAGGTGTATGCTTTTCAGGAAGCACGCCCAGGGAAATATTTCTGCACTCATTCATTCATATTGATGTCAGTATACATCTATTAAGCACACAGTATAAACTAGGGACACACAATAGCTTTATGCCCTATTTATTTATTTTGGTGGGATGGGGAGTGTTGTTTGCACAAAATAGGATTTCTGGAATTCTTAGTACAGACCCCAGAAAGGCTGTTGTTAGACACACACACACACACACACACACACACACACACGTATTTATGTTTCAACTGTTTGTCCAGGTCAAATTTGTAGAGACATGCCCACGTTATGTAAATGGGTTAACTGATCTTTCTATAACACATTTTAAGACCTTTATTGTCAGGTTTTTCAAATAACTTTGTGTTCTGCAAGTACCCAGGAATAAGTTAGTTATTTGTGTTGTATATAGCAATATGCTTGTTAGACGTGATTTCTATCTCACAATCAGCTGTCTTTCTTTTGGTCAAAATAAGGTTTACTAAAACAGGGGCTAGGTACAGGTTTGCCTTAAAATACCATTTTCCTGCAGAATCATCTTGTTTTTATTTTGTGAAGAACCAGAAAGGTCTGCCTTAGTCTTGTCCCTTCCTCACTGACTCTGAGGAAGAATGTTTGCAACATGATATTCTTTATTCCATAAAGTAGCAGCTTCCAATTAGTCCCTAATAAGAGTCTCCAACTGATGAAACTAGGGTGGAAATCAGAGGCAAGATCCCAATTTATCACAATGTAAGTGAATGGCAGGGATTCCATTAACCAATCAATCTTGCTCTCTTTTCCACAAAGGTCAGGCTGTGCTGTCCTGGGTTATAAAACATCATGTGTGGCTCTATGTTTCACTTAACTTTGTCCCAGATACATCAGGTTTGTTATGGGAGGACTCACATGAAGAGTTCATATTTTAAAAAGCTGTTTTATGCTGTGACTGGCCTTGTTTCATAGCAGAGAAAACTGTTAGAGCACAATGCAGTCTGAGAACTGCTGCTTTATATGTTTATGTACAGAAAGATCACTCTGTGTCTATAACACATAACATTTTTGTGCAAAGGTCTCTTTAGAGATATTTTGTAATTATTATCTTTGGCTCAACCTATAAGGAATTAATAATTGTATCTGGTTTTTGTTGAATGAAAAGATACTGTGATCCCCTCCTCTCCTCCTGTCTGTTATAACAGGATCATTTAGAAATTAGCCAAATTAGGAATGGATTTTGTAGTCGGCAATTCTTACCTTGTTCCTTCTTTTTAAATTGGTTCTACTAAACAGAAAAAAAAATGGCCATTTTTTTTAAGTTTTTATTTAAATTTTTGATGGCTCCTTTTTTTCTTTGACTTCCTGATTAACTTTGAAATAGTGCTATATGAGAACTCTTATACATTTCAGAGCAGGAAAGGTTTATTTGTGGTAATGATTAAAAGGCGATAGCCTGGTGGGTTTAGAGCTCTCCTTGCCTGTGAAACACCAATTATGAGGCTTTCCTTTTTGTCGTGAAGCCGGAAGCCAGTTTCGTGCTAGCCTACTGTGAGTATTGGTAAGTTCTGAGCAAACCTTGCAAAGACCACATTGCTTTTCAGGTCATACACGGCTTCTGATTTATCCCACCTAAGCCAACTTAAGACGAAATAAGATGGTAAATATGTCATGAAAAGTTTTCTTGGCAAATACCCAAGAGTTTCTGCTGCTCTGCTCATTAGTAATACTCCCTGGAATTTAGGGCTCTTGGGAAGCTGATGCCTTGTCTTTTTCTTCACGGTTCTGTTGGTGAAAAAGAGGAAGTTTTCTTTTATCTGTCCTTAGGTTCTAGAATACACTAATCTTAAATGATTTCAAAAAGTAGCACTGATGTTTGAGTTGTCTCTTTCATTTTCAGTTCCAAATCCTGGTGTCTCTTCTACCACATTGAGTTGGAAGCTTTGTGGAGATAGCAGTTAAGAGGATCATTATTCCCAAACTGTAGCCTCCTACTGGGACTGCTGCCATTTCCGCCTTGCTCAGAGCTCTCCTGTACTTTCATCTCTCTCCTGTTTGAGATGACTTATGTTCCCCAAACTTTATTTGGAATCTATCTCTTGACATAAATCTCAGAAATTTTAGTGACTCCCCTTATCTACAAATAAAA
This sequence comes from Neofelis nebulosa, assembly GCF_028018385.1. Classification (NCBI taxonomy): domain Eukaryota; kingdom Metazoa; phylum Chordata; class Mammalia; order Carnivora; family Felidae; genus Neofelis; species Neofelis nebulosa. Next base: position 93,136,337 of record NC_080783.1, on the reverse strand, counting down.
TTCTATCTCATCACATTTTCCCATTTACTTACCTCAGCTAGCTTCAATCTCCAGGCTTCATCTCATGTGTACTGGGGCCCTTGTGTACTGTTGGTGAGAATTCTATTTAGACTTTGGTTCATTTCCTTGACTGGCAAACCTCTCATCCAGAGAAGTTCCTATTAGATTATCCTAACTAAGGCTATTCTTCTTTATGCATTTGTATTTGAGAGTCTAGCCACACAAACACAGGATTTCTCTGCCTAAGCGGTGTGCAACTTAGATTACACTGCTTCTCTATATAATTACATTTTTTTATCATCCAAATTCTATTGATTTCCTGAGCATGTTTTCATAGGCTTCTGGTATTTATTGGGTGAACAAACAGTTGCATGTATTCCAGAGTATAGGGATAGCATGATGTTCTCAAATACTGAGAATAAGTGGGAACTATATTAGACTCTGTCCCAGCAAAGGCCATTAAGGAAAGTAAAGGCTTTGGCCAAAACTTTCACTTGTGTTTGACACTTAGAGAATGAGTTGCAAGCCTCAGAACAAACCCTTCTCCTCCGTTTTTTGATGAACCCAAAACAGTACCATATACCATTCACATAGAGATACCCTTAGGACATGGGTTTCGAAGAACTGAGATCTGTTCATCTCTCTTTATGCCTCTAACTTGTAAAACTTATGTTACCCGCCAGAAGGCAAGGGTTTCCATTTCAGACTCTTCTATTAAAACAGAGAAAGAAAGCTGTCTTTTCTCTCCTGATTTCTTGTGGTCATATTCTGTGACCCAGGTAAGTGATAACTCACTCACTCACTTTCTCTGTCTTTCCATTCATCCATCTATCCATCTATTTATCTAATATTTGCACCAGACTCCTGGACAGTATCTCATATACAGTAAGGGCAGAAGTGTTCTTTTCTGTAGTCAGGTTTCCATGGTGCAATCAAACTCCCTTTAAAACACAAACCTCTTGAAAAAATTTTGTTATAAATTTTTATTGTTTAAGAATACTTAACATAGGCCCACCCTCAATACATTTTTAAGTATGTAATACAGTATTTGTAATCCATAACCACAGTGTTGTAGGCTGGTCTCTAGAATTTATTCATCTTGCATAACTTAAAATTTATACCTATTGAATAACATCTCCCCATTTCTCTCGCCCCAGCCTCTGACAACCACCATTCTATTCTTTGCTTCAAAGAGTTTGACTATTTGAGATACCTCATATAAGTGGACTCATGTAGTATTTGTCCTTCTGTAATTGGCTTATTTCACATAATGCTCTCAAGGTTCATTCATAACCTCATTTCTGAAGAGCTATTGGTTCAACTCTTCCAGAGTTTTCTGGAAGTATCAGTGATAATTGGGATGGGGTTGTTCTTGTTTTGTTTTGTTACTTCAGCTTGACTGGTAACTGCAATCTGTTCTATGAAAATCCAATGGGCCACCATGACAGTAGACTCTGGCATGCTATGAGCAGTCTACAAAATATCATCTGATTTTTTGTCATAACACAGCATGGCGGTGGTTGGCATCTCTCAGGGTATTGGAAAAGTCACTCTAACCCTGGATTGAGTTTCCCTCTTTTATTCTATTTTTTATGATTGTTTTCATAGTGGTAAAGTACAGAGTGTGGGCCTTATAGTTCAACTTGCCCCGAGTTGTCTATGTCAATATGTTGCCTCAGTTCGGTAACACATATCAGGCACAGAGAGAATCTGGTCAGTGCTCACGCGCGCACGTGTGTGTATGTTAGTGCTTTACTATAGAATATCATACACTTTATAGGATTTGCACAATAATCATTTTTTTTGATTGTCTATTACCATGCAGTTTACTCTAAGACCATGGTTTACTTTCATAATCACTTAAATGACACACAGTAAGAAATGAAAATCTGCTATCAGGAAAATATAGTATTAATGAAGAAAAAAAAGCTAAGGCATTGCTTCTTGTTTGCCATTATAAATAAACTACATTAGCACAGATAACTGAGCTTTAATCATGGCCTTTTACGTGAGGGCCTGGTGGCTCCCCAGTGTTAAATACCCTCTGTAAAGTTCAGGTTGTGTGTGACACCCTTGAAAGAGGCAGAAATATGGAGAAGGGGAAGAAGTAAATGCATGGCTTGGGGCCCTACTTAGTCTCCATACCCATCCCTACCTCCACCCCCACTTTGGGGAGGAAAAGAGGACCATGTGGATGACAGAGCTGGTTAAGCTGTGCGTGGATATCCATCTTGATTCTGATGGCATTATGCTTAAGAGATCATCAGTGATATTCAGACTGGAGGTAATGGGTTAAGTGCTAATAGAACATTAGAAAAGGAAAAGGAAAAAAAATCTGGGGTTTAGAACTTCTCAGTAAAAAATATTCTTCAATATTCACTTTAGAAAAAGGCTATTACAGAATAGCCTTTTTGAGGCTATTTGAGACAACATACCTTGTCTCAAAATAGAAATAGTAATGTGATTTCAAGGCATAGCCTCATTGTTAGTCCATTTCTTCTCTTCATTGTATGTAAAGGCAGTAGTTCCCAGAGCTTTTGATAAAAGGATCTTTCACTTTTAGCCAACGTGGATTGAGAAACTTTCTAATGAGGAACTTCAAATTTAGCGGTACTTTCAAGTTAAATTAAAACTTCATTAATCACAGCATTGCCTACATTCCTTTGAGGAGCGGTGATAACAGTATGTCTGAGATTATATTATTCATTGAGACTATAGACAAGGTTTGGTATGGGAATGCACTTATGGGCCCCTCGGTACAATGCTACAGTTCTCAGGGTCTGCACATCCAGCTCAGAAAGTGCTGTTTTTAGGAGATGAGGAATGTAGCCACCACTTTTACTGTTCTAATCAAATACCCATTGGCTTTAAAGTTCAACAGTTTGTCTACAAATTTTGCAGATAAAACTCAGCATTATTAGGTTTGTGTTTAGATTTTCCAGTGTGAAAACTAAAAAGAAAACATATAATGCATATTTAAAACCAATGGTGAATCTCACAAACCAGGCATGGGGATAAGCTCAGGTCATTCTCAGGAAATCTTTTCAAATGCTGTGTAGCTGAAGAAGCTAGTGTGAGAAAATGTCCTGGAAGAGGAAAACAGCCAAGGTCTCATACTTGAACATCAAGGCTGGAACTGACAGTTGCCCACTTCACAAGTATGGATCGCTGTACTGCGGATTTCCAGAAAAACCTGACTCCAAATGCTGCCCTCTTGAGCAACACATTGGACAAGTGATGAACGTAATGGTTTTCCCAGACACCAATTTAAAAGCATTTGTGGATTTTTTAAATCCCCCATTCACATCAAGAATTGCAACCACGTAAAAGACATAGTCCCTGCTCTTGCTTTAAACATGGAAGTTGGTTTTCAGAGATACTTTTTGGTTTTTCGAAATTATGAAAAGAGACTCCATACATAAAGCCTTGAAATGACTTGCTTGTGCAGTATTTTTTTATATGAAGTAATAGCCATAATCTACTATATAGATATCTTTGTAATTCTGTTCTTGGTTTTCCCTTCTTAGGATTTATAAATATTAGCATTATCTTCCTCATTGGAAAGATCCTCAGACCATGGTGATATGCCCGAAACAAGTTAAACAGGCAAAACCCAACACTTTTTTCGAATCACCAATCTCAGCTTGAGGACCAGCCTAGTCATTCATCAGCCATAAATGGCTCAGAATCTTCAAATTTTATTTATTTTTACATGGAAATAGGGATTCTACTAATGTGTAACTTAAATGATCATGATGGTTGAGACCTGAGACATAAAATGTCGTATAGAAGCTATAAAGTTATATGCAACCTTATGTGGTGTCATTGATAACCTGGGGCTAGTGATGTTGTAAAACATGTGGGTGCAGTTGCATTAGGACTGAGCTTTAGCACTGCATGTATTACATTATGCACAGACAGGTATAAATTCATGATTAACAAAAATGGAAGCAAAAGTTTATTTACATAAATGTGATATTTTTCAGTCATTCAGATATTCCTAATGGAGGAGTACCTAATTTAGTTGTAGACCGAAGAAGAAAAGGGGCAGATTTTGGTTAAGCTGAGGGAGGCTGTAGCATGGAGGACCCTTCTGAAGGGAAACAGTGGAAACTGGAGGCTGAAAGAGAGGAAACAGGCAAGTAGAGAAGGGCTGGGGAGAAGTTCTTTGAATTAAGAGATGAGGGTCTTAGCCCTGAAGGAAATTTGTACATCTTATGTTAAAAGCTCACAACATTTGAGGCAGAAGGGAACCCATAGTGCTTTATTGGTCTCACCACTCTGAGAAGACCACTTCCTCTCACACTCCAGTGGTACAGACCTGGCTCTGATTTGCAGGAATTTCTGCTCCTAGATGTCAGGTTCTACTGATTAATCTCAGTCCCCAGCATGGAAGTCTACAGACTGAAGACTTTTACCTGGGCGTTGTTGACTGGCAGCTTCCCTGGAGCAAAGGGTTATTACCACAGAAAATTGGAAGTCATAAATTTTCCTTTCTTTGTTTTTGTTTTGATTGTGGTTATTGTTTGTTTGCTTTATTTGAGTCCTTAAGCCCTAGGACTCTGATAATTAATAATGACATCCGCTGAGCACCACTGAGTCCCTGCTTCCAAGTGTAGGCCAGGGAAGTCAGTTTATAGTTGGAGACTGGTATCACAAAACAGTACTTAGTTAAACTGATCAGTTACAATGAGTGGAGATGTATTTAATAAATATTAAAAGCCCGACTCAATGAATAAGTTTATGATATGACTCCAGAACTAGCAAAATTATAAAAACACAATTCCCCATTGAAGAAGTAATAAATAAGACTCATTACTAGGAGAATCAAATGTTGCCTCTCAGAGGATTTAGATTTTTCAGTGGCATTTTTAGCATCTATAGCCCTATTAAACCCTATTATTTTCTTCCTAATTTGTGCCATTTAGGAATGATTTTCATTTAACTTTCCCATGGCTCATTTCTCTCCTTCAGAACATTTCCATATGATTCCCTGATAAAGCCCATGCTTTAACACATTTCCATTATGAAACTGTAATAAGCACCAACGAAACAGCAATATGAAATGGCCAGAACATAAAGGACTGACAGGAGAAGAAATTGGCCAGCTGGGTAGTTAATTTTTATTCTGGAATGCCTACTGCACTTTTTGCTGCTTCTGGTTGTTTTAACCCTCTCAATAAGATTCCTTGCCTGATGGACAAGGACTGTAAGGAGACAATTCTCACAATTCTTTTTTATGTTTATTTTACTATTGGGGGGGGGCGGGGAGAGCACGCGTGAGTGCATGAGCGGGGGAGGGGTAGAGAGCGAGAGGGAGACACAGAATCTGAAACAGACCCCAGGCTCTGAGCTGTCAGTACAGAGCCTGATATGGGGCTTGAACTTGGGAATGGCAAAATCATGACCTGAGCCAAAGTCAGACACTTAACCAACTGAGCCACCCAGGCACCCCTATTCTCACAATTCTTAAGGGACATGGTTTTTCCCCATAACAAAATCATCAAGCGGTACCTTTTAATGACACAGTGATTGTTCTTCACGCCAGCCCATAATGGAAAGGAGAGGTTTTTATTTTTGTTCCTCCTTATTGTCCTTTGGGCTTTGCAAAATACCCCTTACGTGTTCTGTTTAGTGGGCCTGTGTTCTCTGGAGAATTACATGAGGGCCAATTAGCAACTGGGCTCCCTTAAAAAATTAGTTTCAATTCAACAATTACTTGTTGAACACCACTCTCTTCTCCATGTCTTGTGAAAAACAGGCATATGGAAACTTAGTTCCTGACTGCCTAAAACTCAAAATTTTCTTTAAGTAGCCACCTAAACAAATGCTGATTATACAGGTTTGACTTTGGTTAGGACCAGAAGCATCAGGTATGAAAAGTACAAATTGTGTTTCTCTGAGCTTATTCTCTCCATATTATTTGAAGTAAAAAGTAGACTTATTATATAAAATAAAAAGTACACATTAAGACCAAGGTGAGAAAACGAGTTAAAGTGGTGTGAGAAATAGGAAATACTTAGAGAAAGAGTCAGATGATGACTTTATTGAATGTGCACGTTCCCCCAGCAACACACAATGAGGTTCTAACCTCCAGCATTGTCCCGGCTGTGTACATGTGCATCCTGACGTTATAATCTGGCTACAGGTCTACTGAAAACTGAGACAGCCAGTGAGTACCAAAGATATGCCAACTAGGGGTCATGGGAAAAGCCTTGCGGAAGCGATGGGGTTTACTTGGGCTTTGAAGGAAGGGTAGGGATTTATCAGCTAGAAGTAACAGTATGAGCAATATTAAAATAGCATACACATCTGAGGGGGAAGAAAAACAAGTAAATCCATGTGACTGGAGAATCTTTTTTAAGAGTTGCTTTTTTATATACCACTGACCAAGAGGATGGGTCAACATCTTCCTACCTAAATATGCTCCCTATCTTCCAACAGCTTTTCATTGAGGTTGGTTACTCTGCTACAGGTGTAGATTGCAGAGCATAAAGAGTAAAAACAGTAAACCAATATATGACCAGACATTAAAATGTGTATATCAGAGGAATATGCAACTAAACAGGTTTTCTTTCTCCCCCCCCCACCATCTGTCTTTGGGGTTTCCATAGGAGGGAAGGTAGTCTAAGCTCTGCCTAGTACTGATAGCTTTAGAAATATAGGCGCCTCTCAACATATTCCATCCATTTGCTTTCACATTCATACATGAGGTATGGGAAAACACTTTTTTTAATTGATATTTTCATCTACCCCATTTGTACCAAGTTGGTTTGGCAGGCTTTCATGCATTTCATATGAAAGCCAAAGAGCTTTACTTAAATGGTCTGGTACCTATTGAAAGTTTATAGAACAAGCCCATAAAGTCAGTGCAATCTTTATTTCTTGGTATAGTTGAGTTGACTAAACCCTCAGCTGTCATCAGCTCACTTTCCAGGTGTCTGCTCGGTCGGGTTCCTGTCTTTTCATTTTTGTCGATTTTTCTCTTACATCTACCATGCTAGAAGTTTTTCAGGCAGACTTTGCTCCCTTACAAGTTATTACCTCCTTATTCTAATGTAGATTCTGCTTCCAAACCTTTCATTCCATTCTTGGCAGCCTTCGCAGCATGAAATGTGATTCTTTTATTACTTAATTCCTTACTTTCCTACACCCATTTCCACTTCTATTTCCCCATCTCCTTTCATTTTGCCCTCACATATTTTTCACTTTGTGGTTTTCCTTTTCCTTGTGCGCTCTAGGTGAGAGAGCCAAATAGAACCCCACGGTTAAAAATAGTTTCTGACATTATTTGTGATTCCTAAGATGTAGTCTCCCAAATAACCTTTTCTCATTTGATTTCCATCTAACATGCTGACGGTGCTCCAATCTTGTTTTCTGATTATCCCATTACACAGTGCTTTCCCTCACATTTAGTGGAAACTTGCAAGGAACAGTTCTGTTTGGGTAGCATTGCCTAGTCATCATTTATGATTTTGTGGAATTAGAAAGGCAGTGGGAGAAAAGAACTCAGGCCTAAATTTTTATTTAAAAGGAAAAGCATTAATTAAGTATTTTGGTAATAGGTTAAATCACTCTTCATCAGCGTGCTATATTAGAGCCCTCTCTGTGATCTAGAGTAACCTATCACGCAATGAAACATTTTCTTACCAAGGGAGAGTGCTGTGCTCTATATCGACTAATGCATTTTAAATTCAGTCTTAAATAGGCAAACTCAATTGACTACCCATTGGGATACAATTGTAGGGGGAAAAAATCATCACAAACAAATGCATAGGAAGTAACCTAAGAATTCATTTACTGTAATCATTGTTTTTACCATAAAAGTGTAAATATTCACAGTCAGTAATCAATCATGCACAACCTTTACTAGTCTAGCAGTGTTTGTCTTGTGTGTGTGTGTGTGTGTGTGTGTGTGTGTGTGTCTGAGTGTTATAGCTGTGCTCTGAAAACATCCTACAAATAGCTGAATTCATATGAAGCCACAATACCCAGGAGGCTAAATGATTGCCTGTTAGCATTGATCATTTGGGGGCATAAAAAGAAATTTCCGGTGCAAATAACACCACTTTTCTTATGCATTCTAAGGACCTCTTATATTCAAGAGTAAATTTTCCTTACGTATATTTGTTTCAATTGACATCTTAAAGTACATCTGAGAATACAATACGCCATATAATTGAGAGCTGGACCGTCTAATAGATGCTGTGTGAGGTCTTCAAGGAAATGAAATGGTAATGGAATTCTTATTCTCAGTGGTAGGAAATGACTGTCCTTTGTTCTCTTCTGTGAAGGCATACCATCAAATCTTAGTTGATTTCGCCTGTATGTTTCTTTAGGCAAGTCAGTAATTTCAGAGAAGCCAAATACATCTCGCTTTTTGGGAGTGTAATTTGGCTGTTTTAGCCAGAGTATAGTTCTTGGGTTATGTTCATCAGGCATTATTAAAAGATAGGCTGTTTTCACATACCTTGGGTAGTTCCACATAATTTTTTTTTCCTTTCCTATTCTTGCTTGGCAGGTCCACGAGGCAGTCCCATGCTACAGTGAATGCAATCAGTATTCCTGGGTTGTAGAACACTGGTCTCCATGCAAAATCCACAATGAGCTGAGATCTCTGCACTGCGGAGGAGGAACGCAATCTAGGAAAATCAGGTGTGTAGAGATGGAGACACTTGGGAAATGGGCCTGTGGAACTTATACATTTTTATAAAAGAACAGTGTTGCTTATCCAAGTACACTCTGATTTTTACACCGCATACTCTGGCTTTCGCTCATCATCAAGTATCTGTGGAAGCATATGTGCCCTAACTGCCATGTGTATGGTAGGATTTCCTCTGCAGTTCAGTCACAGTCCTTACCGTTTCCTACAAGTGACTTAGGTGGGAAAGCTAATTGCATGGAGCAGGCTGGCATCCCTTCACTGACTCATAATCAGCTATAAGTAAGTCTTAGCAGTTACGGAGATTTTGAAAACAGGAGATTTTGGCTGTGATTTTGCTCTATGGGTAGTATAGTTGATGGACATGATCTTAATTTTGAATGTCAATGCATTGAAAAGCTCAATTTAAACCCTCCCTATTAGCCCTGGAAACTAAAGTCTGAGAATATTTATAAACAGTAGCAATGAATTTTAATACAAAGAAAGCACACCTCTGAAAGAACTTAGTGAATTCTGGGTTATTTACAGAGCGGTCTTCTTTAATGTTTTTGTCTTGTAAATACAGCAGTGATAAGCAAAGGAAAACACTTGGTCTGAATTTGTCAAAATGGCCTATTCAAAAACGATTTGGAAAGAAAGAATTTCTTTACCAACTGAGGATAATGGGAATAAATGTTAGAGACTGAACAAGCAAAAACTAAAATATTAATGATAAACAATGGTTAGTATGTGAATTCAAGAAGAAAATAGAGTTTAGCCAATTATTGAATCGCATGAGTATAGGGTATCATTTTGTGAGATTTAGGAAGCTCCATGTCAAACGGACAGTGCCCAAAGCCTGTAACTCCCTATTGAGTTCACTGTTGGATTGACGTCAGTTGCCAAGGCAGAGCCTGCTTATATGTGTTGATTGTTACTGAACATCAGTGAACCTACTTTATTCCATAAGTCAGTATGCACCCACATCCACCATTTCTGTGACTTAGTCCCAATGTTGCAAAACCACTGATAAGCATGTTGGAAGAAATAGCTGTTAGTGAAACTTTGATGTGCTCCTCCTCATCAACCTAAGTGAATGGCTAGTAGAGAAATTGTCTTTTTGTCATTTTGTTCAGTCCCCTTTCCTCTTGGGACTGGTGTGCTCAGGTTGTCGCAGACTTTTTTCTCTTCAAAATCTGTATCTCCTGTGTCTTGTTCTCTTGGTTTTGAGAAATGACTGATCAATCTAGCTTATCAAGGAAGAAGCAGCTGAGCTGTGGTACCTCCACTCTCATCCCAGACAGGCCTCTTACCAGTACTAAAGCAAAATCTCAGGAGAGAAAGGAAAGCTTTAAGAGAATAAATCACTACCAACAGAACTGTGGCAGGCTGACTGAGGAAAAACATACTTAAACAAGAAGGCCTTTAACTTCTCAACTCAACATATAGAGCTTGATATAATAAAAGTAACACAGCTACTGAATATCACTCTGATATGGGCTAAATTGCATTCCTCCAAAATTTATGTATTGTAGTCCAAACCTTGAGAACCTCAAAGTGTGGCTATATTTGGAGACGGCCTCTTTAAAGAGGCAATTAATGTTAAATGAGGTCACTGGGATGGGCCCTAATCCAATCTGACCCATGTCCTCATAGAAAGAGGAGATTAGGACACAGACACAAAGGGAAGACCATGTAAAGCCACAGGGAGAAGACAGCCATCTGCCATCTACAAACCAACAAGAGGGGTCTCAGAAGAAACCACCCTGCCAGCACCTTAATCTCAGACTTGGGGCCTCTAGAACTGTGTGAAAATAATTTTCTGTTGCTTAAGGCACCTAGTCTGTGATATTTTGTTGCAAATTTTGTTCTGGCAAATTTTGTCATGCTTTATGTGTATAATAACATTAATTATGGGAAGCAGATTTTCCAGGTGGGTTGCATTCCAAACCACTACTGACCTTAATAAGATGCTGTTAGAATGAATAAAATAGCTTATCCTTTCTCTTTCTTGAAACCTCTAATCTGGAGGACATCTTCACGGTTCATCTTGGGTTGCAGTCTTCAATTAATTCAAAAAATATTCTGTGTGTCAGGCAGTCTAGGCACTGGGGATAAAATGAACGAAATTTTCTATCCTCAAATAACTTGTAGCAGTAGGAAAAAAAATAAACACATAAACATAATGGAATGTCTTTACTATGAAATGCCAAGAAAAAAAATTGGATTGGAATGAGTGGGGATACTGTTTTGGAGAGGTTCGTCAGCAAAATATTGAAGCAGTGATCTGAATAAGATGAGAGATCTGCATGAATATAAAGATCTATAGAAAGAAATCCCAGGGAGAAGGAGTGTCCAAAGCCAGAAACCTTTTTTGGCTTGTTATAACAAGATGAATAGCAAGGTGTTCCATATGGCTGGTGTCACTACTCAAATCACACAGCCTTCTAAAACAATGTCAAAGAATTTTTTTTCCAACTGTTTGAAGCTATGAAATGTTTGAGACAGAGGAAATTACATAGTCTTATTTGCATTTGAAAGGACCTTGTCGGATGTAGTGTAGAGAAGGTATTTTGTAGTACATAAGTAGAAGCTGGGATGAAGTTTTCAGGGACACTGATGGTTACCTTGGGCTTGGTAATAATGAAGATGGTAAGCAGGTCACATTGGACTATTCTCGGAAAGTACAGACCACAGGATTTATTTATAAAGTGATGGTAGAATGTGGAAGAAAGAAAAGCATCAAAGATGATGGCTAGGTTTTAGTGCCTGAACAATCATAGGAATGATGGTGCCATTTGTTGAGATGAGGAATATTAGAAGCGAGTTTCAGAGAGAAAATCAAAAGCTAGCTTTTGAACACATTAAATTTGAGATGATTTTAGCCATCCGACTGCGACAGTACCGTTTTGGAGTTCAGAGAGAGACAGTGGTATAAATTTGTGCATCAACAGCTTATACATTTGGTATATATTGATAAGAAAAGACATAAGAAATGGAGACCTGGGGAAATCCAATATTCATGATGACAACAAGAGGAAAACTATACAAAGGCACTGAAAAAGAATATCTGGAAAAGGAGGAAAACCATGAAAATGGGAAGATAGAGGGTTTTTCAAGAAAACAAAATAATCAGTTGTTTCACATGGTTGTCAGAAATTTACTAAGATGAGAATTGATTGTTGAGTTTGGCCATGTGGATTCTATTAATGATGCTGATAAAAGGTTTATCTGGATTAGTAATAAACATATGATTAATGTAAATTCAGCAGGTGGTTATGGAAGAAGTGGGGGGAAGCATGTGGAGAAAGCAAATATAGACTAGCTTTAAAACAGTTTTGCCATGAGTTTTGAGGAGAAATGAGGTGACAATTGAAGGGACATATGGCAAAGAAATTGATGTTGCAGAATATGTATCTGCAGGGGTATTTTCATTTTGGAACATCTTCAATATCAGTCTTTTTAAGTCATTACTCTTGGGCTTGTCAGAACCACCAGAAAAGTCTCTTTGTAAATCATGCGTGAAATAGATAATCCTAGCAGCCAGTGTTTTGGGAACCTAATGAAAGAAAGCTGTTGATGTGGTAGACAGAATGGTGGCCCCCTAAAGATGTCACATTTTGATCACTGAAATCTGTGAATATGTTAACTTACATAGGAAAAGGGACTTTGCAGAGATGATGTTAGGATTAAAAAGGGAAGATATTCCTGGATTGTCTGGGCGGGGACAATTTATTCACAAGGGTTCTTAAAAGTGGGAAAGGAAATATGCGAGAAAGGGAAATGTAACTACAGATGTAAGGCAGAGAGAGATGCAAGTCTGCTGGCTTTGAAGATGGAGAAAGGGGCCATGCCCAAGAAATGTGGGTGCCCCTAGAACCTTTAAAAAGATAAGGCAGTGGTTTCTCCTCTAGAGCATCCAGAAAGGACTCCAGCTTTGCCAAAGCAATGATGTTAGCCTAGTATGATCCATGTTGTATTTCTATACTATAGAATTGTAAGATAATAAATCTGCATTGTTAAAACTTCTAGGTTTGTGGTCATTTTTTTCAGTGTGTTAACTCATACTTAAACCCTTATTTTTCAGTATGATACTCCCATCCTTAAGTGAGGCATGCATGTTCTAGCCCAAAGATTCTTTTTGTGACCCCTCCAGATAATAAACCTTCAGTTACCTGCAAGGGGAGTAGAGAGGCCATCAACTATCCTTGTGGACTGGAAGTAGCAGGGAGTCTGAGGGCCCAGGTACTTCTTAAACACATGATCAGTAAATCTTCCAGGTTTTCAGCCTCACCTTCAGCCATATTTCCAGAGGTATTTGGTGCCACAAGTTCCTGAAATTTTTATGTGTTCTGGGGTGTAAATGGAGTTACTTCCTTTGCTTTTCCTTGAAGTCTTAGTATTCAGCTTTCTTGGTATGTATGCTAAGTTAGTTACCACTAGTTCATCTATTTTCTATTTGTTGCTTTTGTCCTTTTCCCATGTTCTTTGTCCTTGTAGGGAAATGCCTTGGGTTTTTGGGTTTTCTTTGTTTGTGGGCTTTTTGTGGATTTTGTAACAAATTCTTTTACTATTGTTTTTTTGGCATATTGGGAGTGAACAAAGGCTAATGCAAACACTGAATTGGATGCCACTGACCAGAAGTCTTATCTCTTCTTTCTCAGTGAAATAAATAATAAAAGAACATCAGCTGAGAGCATGCAGGCAAGAAGGAAAGCAATTTCCAACTTTTAAGTTTGTCCGGAGTAAGACACATAAGATATTTTGTGGTCTTTACTTCCACTATTGACTCTTACCACAAAAGAAATTAAAGTTCATAGATGATTCTATACAATGCCTCCCTATATTAAAAGGCATTACTTACATCTTCTCTCTCCTATTCTACATTAACCTCCTTTATACAATATATAGTCTTTCATTACTTAGCACCTCACAAAGCTTATTTTGTTGTGTACAAGGTAATGGACTACTTTGCCATTTTCCTCAATTAAAAACAAAACTGTATGGCAGTTGGTTGAGCGTCCAATTCTTGATTTTGGCTCAGGTCATGATCCCAGGGTCGTGGGATTAAGCCCTGCATCAGGCTCTGTGGTAAGCATGGAGTTTGCTTAAGATTTTCTCTCTCTCCCTCTACCCCCTCCCCTGCTCATGTTCTCGATAACTCATTCTAGTATAGCATGATTTGAGGAGCACCAAAGTTTCTCCAGCATATGTATCTTAAAATGCTTATTCCTTGGCTATGGCACTGTGTCTGAAATTGTCAGATCAGCAAATGGCACCATTTAACTCTTCATTATTGTCATTTTCATCTTCACTTTATCATCACTAGAAGAAAAGTGTGCTAACAGTCAGGATCTTGCCCCTCGTGTCTGTCTGTCTGTCGGTCTGTCTCTCTCTCTCTCTTTCTTTCAGTTCTATATCTCAACAGCCAGGCAAGGGCCTGTTACCCAGTAAATCCCTAAAAATCATTCCTAAATGAATTATTATTGAAAATACTAACTTTGAATCCCATATCTAGCAGAAGAGACTTGCACACAGCTGGTCTTTCTTAAACATTTTTGAAAAAATGAATTCAAACAGAAAATTCAAATTGGGATTTAATATCAATACAGAGAAATGCCCACTCATAGGGGTATAGTTGAATGGATGTTCACAACAAAGACACAGTTGTGTAGCTAGCCCAGAGGCTGAGAAATAAAATATTACCAGGACTACCTTAAGCCCTTATCAATAAGTAACCATTCCCCCAAACCACTATTCTGACTTCTGATACTGTAGATGAATATTGTCTACTTCTTAAATTTATATGAATGGAATCGTGTAGAGCATACTCTCTTGTGTCTATCTTCTTTTGTTCAGCATTGGATATGTGATCTTCATCCATGCTCTATAATGTAACAATAGTTCATGCGTTCCCACCACCTTGATGGCATTTAATTGAATTACTTACTGCAATGTATTTATCTATTGACCTTGTTGAATATTTGGACTGTTTCTAGTTTGGATGATTATGAATAGTGTTAATATGCATATATTGTCAGATTTTTTTTCTTTTTTGATACACATTCATACACATTTATTTACATGTTATAGGCATGGAATTGTTGGGTTACATGATATGTCTATGTTTCGTGTTGGTAGATACTGCCAACTAGTTTTTCAAGGAGTTTGTGCTCCAACCGACAATGTAAGAAGACTTACAGTTGTGGCATATTTTTGCCAACCCTTGATATTTTCCATATTTTTCACTGAAGCCATTCCAATGGGTATGTAGTGGTATAATACTTCAGTTTTAATTTGATTGAGTCAATAGCGTGATTATTTTGTCTTGCCTTTGCCAGCATTCTTCTCAAGCCCAACATAGATTAGACCAAGCATCTGCACACCATGTGCTCAAATGCTGCATGTAAATGCTTACATATTGACCTTTGGTTTGTGATACCAAAATTCGTTACTGAAATGAAGAGAATACTTGAAAGAAAAACATATTCAATTATGTTTCACATTACTTGGTCATGACCTTAAATGTGTCGGACAAAGATTAAGGAAGTTTGGATGATGTGAGATATAAGTGTAGGAAAGGTCTAAGAGAGTCACAGGAACTACGAAGGCTCTCACTGTTACAAAAGTGACGATGAATTCATTCAGAGAAGGAAAGCCTTCAAAATTTGTTACCGTAAAAAGAAAATTCACTCTGTGCTGGACCTGAGTTAAAGTAGTGTAGGTCTCTTGAGATAGAGAGTTCTTCAAGAATGACAGTGGACTCCAGCTTTTTTGCGTTATTCTCTCCTGCTCTGCTGAATAAAGGATTATCATTCAATAAAGGTCAACTGGATGAAGAAGGAATATTTTTCCCTTGATTTCTCTGCTAGTCTTATTTTATGTTTAATTATCTTTGAGGGGTAAGTAACTATATCATAACTATTTTAAATTTACTCTCTATTGTTTTATCCTTTGATCTGGCTTTGCAGATGCGTGAGTGCTGCAGATAGTGAAGGGGGAGCCGTGGATAACAGCCTGTGCAACCAGGATGAAATTCCCCCAGAAACCCAGTCCTGCTCTCTCTTGTGTCCCAGTGAATGTGTCATGTCTGAGTGGGGACCTTGGAGCAAATGCCCACAGGTAATTTCTCTTCCCTTATCAGTACCCTAATCCTCCAGTGCTATCTTCACTGTTGGCCGCTATATATTCACAGTACTTGCTCTCCGAAACATTCTTCTAGTAACATGAGAATATAATTTTGCCTAAGAAGGAAGAAAAAAAAATTCAGCAAGCGAGACTGAACAATTTAAAATGCCAGTGCTTCTCTTCAGGCCTTTATCATGGGAACGCGAACAAGGAAAATAAGCCTATAATGATCACACTAGGATTTGAATGCACACCCATTGTTAAAGAGGTCTTCTTTAGTACCAAAATGATTCTCATTATAATCTCTTGGTTCTGTTCCATTTTTATCCTGGCAGAATCAATTATATCTTAGTAGCTCAACTCTCCTGTGTAATTTAGCTTCTGTTAGTGATGACCTGTTTTTGCCTTTTGCTGTTTTCCTGAAGATGAGGTGTTCTTTTGTCATGTTCTTCTTCCAGAGCTGACAAAAAACCTTTTTTAAAGTCTAAAGCATTTGCCTTTATTTTTTTCTTTTTTTAAAAAGTGGAAAAATAACGTGAGTGTGGAAAACTAAATATTCCTCAAATAGAACGGTTCCACTTAATATTCTCAGAAACTAAACTCTGATATTTTAGACTTGTATTATTTCAGCTTACAGAGCCAAAAAAAAAAAAAAAAAAGGATAAGGAGTATGTTATATGGCTCCAAACATTAGGAAAGGGAGACTTAAGGTACTTTGAATTCAGTGGTGATACTGACAGTTTATAATAAGATTGTGTTAAATCTTTGCATGGAAATGGAAAATATTTTTGAAATCAGTTAATATTCTTTACTTGCAGTTTTGAATTATTGGTTCATCATTAAATATTGCAGACTTATCTTTGACATTTCCATATTCAATTCCTAAAAGGGTTTTTCCCTTTATTATTTTTTCTTTGTTGTATCTTGTTTTGGGAGGGGTAGGACAACACAATGTTAAGATGAAGAGATATTAACGGTAATTTGTAGGAATGGAATGTTGGTCCTACTAAGTCACTTATTTTGTATAACTTAAATATAATGAAAGTTAACATTTATTGAACACTTACTGTGTGCAAGGCACATGTAAAATTATTCTCTTTAGACCCTATACCAGTCTTACTAAGTACATAATATTATCAATCCAATTATACAGATGGACAAACTGATTCTCAGGAAGGCTAAGTAGCTTGCACAAAGTTTTACACTGAATAAGTGATGGAGCTGGGAATAAACTTGATGCTGTCTGCTGAAGCCAAAGCCTTTGCTCTTACATCCTTGGCTCCCTTATCTTAGGAGAATTAAGGTAGATTTAGATCCACTACTTCTCTTTCTTTAAGATGCAGCATTTATTTTAAGAAACAAAGCAAGTTCAGGGCACCTGAGCAGCTCAGTCAATTGTGTCTGACTCTTGATTTTGGCTTAGGTCATGATCTCAAGGTCGTGTGATCAAGCCCTGAGTCCCCTGTTAGGTTCCACACTCAGCTTAAGATTTTTTTCTCTCTCTCTCCCTCTGCCTCTTTCCTCAACTCAGTCAGTCTCTCCCTCTCCGTCTCTCCCCCTCCCACCAAATTAAAAAATCAAAAAGGTAGAACAAAGCAAGTTAACTGTCAGTATGATTATTCTCTGACTACATATAGATAGTTATAAGTACATATATTCACACTTTACAAAATGTGGCAGCATACATTATTAATCAACTTGCAGAAGAATTAGCAACCTGAATAAGTTAAATGTAGAGGTCATGATCTTCCTTCTCTTTTTTCCAGTTTTCTCACAGTAAACTCCATTAGGCTTCACATTACAATGAAAATGTTGCCTCTTAAGTTAAGGAGTCTGTCCATTGAGCTAAATGTCTGTTGTAGGAGCATTTTATACAATGTTGTGATGGCCTGGCATCCTGTGTTTATTTCTTTGAATTTCTAAGAGGCAATTTTCTTTAAGGTTTGCTTTTCCCAACATAATCACACTACTTTTGGAGCATTTAGAAATTGGAGATAGAGAAAACATTTCAGCCACCTTTCATATGTCTGGAAGATGACATTGGCAGTTACTCGCTTATCAGCAGGAAGTGAGAGTGTTGGTCTGTCAACTGCTTATGTACCTGCTCAGTAAAATAATGATGATAATAATAATAATAATAATAGCTATGACAACAGTAATAACTTTCATTGAGCACATCTTATGTAACAAGCACTGTGCTGGAATTTCATAACACTATGCTATGATGATAGACATTTGTCCACAGTCACTCAGGTCTGTTTGACCACAATGACCTTGTTGTTTCTAGATGCTGTGCTGCTCTCAAGTGTAAATAAAGTCTTTAAAATGGAAAAAAATGTAGTCAGGGCTCAAACCTGACTCTCTTAAATGTGTTGCATAATTTTAATAAATTGCAACATCTTAGCATAATGCCCCAACGTTATAGGTGCTTAAGCAGTACTTGATAATGATCATGATCATGATTATAGCAAAGTTAGCAAGCTGGATCTTTATACTTGAAGTTTAATTAGCACTTCAATGTGCATTTTCTGAGAAAAATAAAACAATTATTGTGTAATTGTTCTCTATAGCACGTACTAATTTGTGCATCTAACTATTGGCCATTATTTTACTAAATTCTCCTTTGATAGTCAGCAGTGTGATATATCTTAATAAGACCAATTCACTATGTTTTTCTTTCATCTTTTTCTTACAAGGGCAGTCACACACATAGAGTGTGACTTATAGTCAAACACATAACCAAAAAAAAACAAATAAGGAGAAGTGCCCCCCCCCACCAACCAACAAAGAAACAAACAAAAACAGGATATTTCTGAGAAAAAAATATGTTTGTCTTTATATGGTACTCTGAAATTTACATTTTGATTTAACTGTAAAAACTACATTTAATGTGAAAGAAGCTTAATATGTTTTAAATATAGTAAATAGATTTGCCAGTTAATTAAAACAAGCTTAGCAAAACCAATTATTTAAGTAAAATTATGTTTTGATTTCCCAGCATGTGTCCTACACTCAGGCTAAGCATATGAGACAGACCATCACTGCTACCAAAGAACTCAGAGCTCTGGTATCTTTATAAATACATACTGTGTATGTATAACAAAGGATTCAATAGATGAGTAGCAATGTTTATTAGTTCACACTGTGTTTACTAATAAAGTGGTAGGCAATATATAAAATGATTATACTTCCTAACCTCTGGGTCAATGACTTTCACTCTTGCACATGTAAGAAGCCTCTAGAAAGTACATTTACACACAGTATCTCTGCCCTGTCCTATAGATTCTGATTCAGTACATCTGGGTGAGGATCATGAGTTTGCATTTATAAAATTTCCAGGTGATGCTGATTCTGCTATTCTGGGAACACATTCTGAGTCCCAAGGCTGAGGCCATTACATTCAAGTCATGTTTTTTTCTCAACCTCACTGTAATCACAACTATTTGTTGAATATTGAGTGAGCATGTAGAATTAATTGGACACATAGCTTATATTTACAGATGCTTTTCATGTGCCAGAAATGTGCTTAGCACTTTGTATTTATTATCCCACTTAATCTGCAGAATGCCACTATGAAATATACTATTATCCTCCCAATGTATAAATGAGCAAACTGAGTCTCAGGTTAGTAACCTGCTTTTAAACAGCTAGCAAAAGGGACATGACTATTTAAGTCTGTGTAATCAATACATAATCCCTAACCACTCAAAAGAAAAAGAATCCATACTTCCTGTTCTAGAGAATATGCTAACCTATAAAATCTGTTGTCTCTTTTTGTGGTTTACTTTGGTTATTGGATTTGTGAATAAGTTGAATAATCTACATCATTTGACTAGTTTGCCAAGGAGGGAAAGCAAAATAGTCACAAACGAGGGTGTGATCTAATGCACGGGAAAACTTGCTGGCTGTGTGGCTATGGCCAAGTTACTTAAACTTCTGAGTTACAAGTTCCTCATCGGGAAATAAGGACAATGGCCACTGCTTTTCCAGATCATTTAAAGATTAGAGATAATGTGTATAAAGTGAACAGCACAAGTATTACTTGATACAGATTTGTTAAAAAAAAAAAAAGAGAGAGAGAAAAGTAAGAAGCAAATCAAAGTTTTATACTGTGGTTGGGAAACAAGATAGGTTGGTATATATTTTCTAAGTCATACAGGTAATGTCCCTTCTTTCACATAAAATGGGTTATTATGTGATCTTACAGAAATAAAATGTCACCTTCTCTGCTGAAAAAATGACTTATGCTTAATTTGATAGTAGTCCCTAAAAATAAGGCTTCAGAAAGATAACTTTGAATGAATGGGTCACTGACCTTAAAGTTACTGCCAATTGCAAAGCATACCAAAGAGCAAATAAGACAAAGGCATTAAAAATTGTGTTGGGACCATTTTCACTGTATTGGAAAGAACTGGAGACTATAAATGGATCAAGCAAAACAAACACAATTCAAGGCAGAATTTGAAGAAAATGGAAAACCACGTGTTTCATTTATTTTTATGTTCTTGTTTTTCATACAACATACACACACACCTCATTTATTTTTTTATCCCAATATGCTCACTTCTCTAGAATGCTTTAATGTGGAAGGAAGCTTATAGAATTGCACATTTAAAAACCTTTTCAATAGTGTTCACTCTTTAAAGCTATACGTATGTGTATAAGTACACAAATATGAAAAATACATATATAATAGTTCACTATTACCAAGAATTTCTTTTTTACCTACCTAATCCTAATTGTTTCCCATTTTCATCCTTATTCTTTATAAATTTTGCTGCTAAGTATTATTCATAGAATCTTATATTCTTCAAGAGAGGTTTATAAATTTCTAAATTCAGAAACTGTTCAGCCCTTGACATAACTGAAAGAATATATGGTTCTCGTCATGTATGCTGCCAATCCCTACAGAAATTTTCTATTGAGTAATACATATTTTCTATTTTTATGACTCTCCTTGGAGGCTTACTGAAGGAATTTCTGAAACAATAATGTTGATAGAAGGCAGCAGAGAGGGTCCTAGAAGTGAATTCCAAAGTGAGGTATACTTGACAAAAATAAACCTTTGCAAACCCTATCCAGAAAGATGACTTAAGTTCAGCAAACCTACTTGAACTTTAATTGATTTACTTCTGGCTGAATGCATCAAAAGCTGGTCAGAACTATAGCTGGGCATACCCTTTCACTGTAGGAATTGGAGACTCATTTAACAGTTGTCCACATACAATCTCATGATCAAACAGTGACTCAAATCTTTGCCTTATTACCAGGGCAACTTCTGAAGAAGCATCACAAAGGAGGGCTTTGCAAAGAAACTAGAGTTTAAGTGCGACTGAATCTGGATTCTTTCATAATCTTAATATGATGCGAGTATAGGTATATACTAACAGATATATACTACCATTAACCTCCCAGGTGAAGAAACTTTTAGTTTAAAAGAGAGAAATGTAGACCAGTTTTCTAAGAGCTCCAGAAGTAAGCATTTGAGGACTAAGGAAAACCTTATTTTTTTCATGGCGCTCCAGTATTATTTTTTGTAGGGTCTGTCAACAGTGACATTTTATTACTGATGACTCAGCATTTTCAGTACCTTAGCACTGAAACAGCACTCTAAAAGTTATGTTTCCAGGAAAACAATGTACCCCAGTGTATACTATTCATATTCACCTCCAAGCACTTTATCAACCTCTTTTCAATCCATAACATGCAGATGACAACCTGTATTTGTCTCTGGAGGGCATGTCTAATGGTCATGACCCTTAAGTTACCTTATGCTTTTCTTTGACTCACAACTGAAGGCCAGTGGAGGAAAATGATAATTTTTTTATATGCTGGACTGAAAACTCTGGTTGTTTTTGTTAAATTGATATTGTCTCTTTATTAGAAGCCAGTAATTCATTACTCAGAGCTTTGTGGAGTATTTTACCCCACTGTCAGTGAGATTTAATATAACCTAGAACCATTCTTACTTCCAGAATTATACTAGGCCCTGCCAAAAAAAGGGTCTCATTTCATGCAATGTAGTAGCAAATGATAATCCTATAAAGGCAGCCTTTGGGCTCATCCAGTTTTTTTTTTTTTTTTTTTTTTTTTTTAATTTAATTTGTTTTTCTTTCTTTTGCAGTGTGATTTTTTTGAATCTCACTATCATCAATTTGGGATACAAAATAAGTTTCTATTGCACTTAGTATCTCTGTCTCTGTCTGCCTCTTCTCTACTTATCTTTACCTCTTGACCTCTATTTTTAGATATGATTTAGTAGAGAATAAAATAGGGGGAAAGTCTAGAGGTCTCATTGTTTGTTACATAGGCAGTATTTCATTCCATCCCTTTATTTTCCAAATGGTAACTGTCTGCTCCGTTGTGCCTAGTGTCCCTTGTGCAGAGAATGCTAGTTTACCTTTTTTTTTTTTTTTTCAAATCACAAAGGTCTACTCCTGAGAGTTGAGAAAGGCTAGCATCTGGCTATGCTAAGTGGGCAGAGGCTACATGGGTGGGTTAACTGCTTCAAAAACAGACTTTCAATGAGCCCTAGTTTTGAGTCCTAATTTCACCTCCTTTTTCAGATCTTTTAGTAGTATTTCCTGAAGTTCTTCACAGTGTTCTGTCTTTAACCCAAATCTCTATCAGTAGAATCCTCACACAATTTATGGTGTCTCATGCCACAGAAAAGTATTTAGTTTCTATGAAACTAAGTTATTTCTTGCTTAAAAACTTAAAAGATTTATTTAAAAAATATTTCTAATATTTTTATTGTTTAAAAATACATGAGGATATCTAATTCATCTGGGTTTTAGTTTTGTATATGGTATGAAATAGACTTTTCTCTTAAATTCTAAATGAATATTCCTCCACTGACTTGTTTCTGTATTTTATATTGTACGTATTTTTTAACTTGTTCATGAGAGGGTTTCTTTTCTTCATTTTTTTTGTCCTATGCAATTAAAATTTACATAACTGTAATTTTTTTTTTCTGTGTGCATTTCTGCTGGTTATGCATTTCTGCTGGTTAGTTCTAAGGTCTAATTAAACTTGAATGTTATATGTATCTTGTACCTACTATGTTTTTTAAGTTTCCTTATTAATTTTACTGGTTGCCTTTTTAAATTAGTTTACATAGTTCTTTTTATATATATTTAATTTTTTTTAACGTTTATTCATCTTTGAGAGACAGAGAGCATGAGCAGGGAAGGGGTAGACAGAGGGACACACAGAATCCAAACCAGGCTCCAGGCTCTGAGCTGTCAGCACAGAGCCTGACGTGGGTCTCGAACTCAAAAACTGCAAGATCATGACCTGAGCCGAAGTTGGAAACTCAACCAACTGAGCTGCCCAGGCGCCCCTTACATTCTTTTTTTTTAATATAAAATTTATTGTCAAATTGGTTTCCATACAACACCAGTGCTCATCCCTACAGGTGCCCTCTTTAATGCCCATTACCCACTTTCCCCTCCCTCCCACCCCCCCATCAACCCTCAGTTTATTCTCAGGTTTTAACAGTCTCTTATGTTTTGGCTCCCTCCCTCTCTAGCCTTTTTTTTTCCCCTCCCCCTCCCCCATGGTCTTCCGTTAAGTTTCTCAGGATCCACATAAGAGTGAAAACATATGGTATCTGTCTTTCTTGGTATGACTTATTTCACTTAGCATAACACCCTTCAGTTCCATCCACCTTGCTGCAAATGGCCAGATTTCATTCTTTCTCATTGTCAAGTAGTATTCCATTGTGTATATAAACCACATTTTCTTTATCCATTCATCAGTTGATGGACATTTAGGCTCTTTTCATAGTTTGGCTATTGTTGAAAGTGCTGCTATAAACATTGGGGTACAAGTGCTCCTATGTATCCTGTATCCCTTGGGTAAATCCCTAGCAGTACTATTGCTGGGTCATAGGGTAAGTCTATTTTTAATTTTTTGAGGAACCTCTGCACTGTTTTCTAGAGTGGCTGCACCAGTTTGCATTCCCACCAACAGTGCAAGAGGGTTCCCATTTCTCCACATCCTCCCCAGCATCTATAGTCTCCTGATTTGTTCATTTTAGCCACTCTGACTGGTGTGAGGTGATATCTCAGTGTGGTTTTGATTTGTATTTCCCTGATGAGTGACGTTGAACATCTTTTCATGTGCCTGTTGACCATCTGGATGTCTTCTTTAGAGAAGTGTCTATTCATGTCTTCTGCCCATTTCTTCACTGGATTATTTGTTTTTCAGGTGTGGAGTTTGGTGAGTTCTTTATACATTGTGGATACTAGCCCTTTGTGCAATATGTCATTTGCAAATATCCTTTCCCATTCCGTCGATTGCCTTTTAGTTTTGTTGATTGTTTCCTTTGTAGTACATAAACTTTTTATCTTATGAGGTCCCAATAGTTCATTTTTGCTTTTAATTCCCTTGCCTTTGGGGATGTGTCAAGTAAGAAATTGCTGTGGCTGAGGTCAGAGAGGTTTTTTTCCCTGCTTTCTTCTCTAGGGTTTTGATGGTTTCCTGTCTCACATTCAGGTCCTTTATCCATTTTGAGTTTATTTTTGTGAATGGTGTAAGAAAGTGGTCTAGTTTCATTCTTCTGCATGTTGCTGTCCAGTTCTCCCAGCACCATTTGTTAAAGAGACTGTCTTGTTTCCATTAGATATTCTTTCCTGCTTTGTCAAAGATTAGTTGGCCATACTTTTGTAGGTCCAATTCTGGTGAGTCTCTATTCTATTCCATTGGTCTATATGTCTGTTTTTGTGCCAATACCATGCTGTCTTGATGATTACAGCTTTGTAGTAGAGGCTAAAGTCTGGGATTGTGATGTCTCCCGCTTTGGTCTATTTCTTCAATATTACTTTGGCTATTCAGGGTCTTTTGTGGTTCCATGCAAATTTTAGGATTGCTTGTTCTAGCTTCGAGAAGAATGCTGGCATAATTTTGGTTGGGATTGCATTGAATGTGTAGATTGCTTTGGATAGTGTTGACATTTTAACAATATTTATTCTTCCAATCCATGAGCACGGAATGTTTTTCCATTTCTCCCTTTTCCAGTGTATCTTCTTCAATTTCCTTCATAAGCTTTCTATAGTTTTCAGCATACAGATCTTTTACATCTTTGGTTAGGTTTATTCCTAGGTATTTTATGCTTCTTGGTGCAATTGTAAATGGGATCAGTTTCTTTGTCTTTCTGTTACTTCATTATTAGTGTATAAGAATGCGACTGATTTCTGCACATTAATTTTGTATCCTGTGACTTTGCTGAATTCATGTATCAGTTCTAGGAGACTTTTGGTGGAGTCTATTGGGTTTTCCATGTATAATATCATGTCATCTGCAAGGAGGGAAAGCTTGACTTCATCTTTGCCAATTTTGATGCCTTTGATTTCCTTTTGTTGTCTGATTGCTGATGCTAGGACTTTCAACACTATGTTAAACAACAGCAGTGAGAGTGGACATCCCTGTCGTGTTCCTGATCTCAGGGGGAAGGATCTCAGATTTTCCCCATTGAGGATGATATTAGCCGTGGGCTTTTCATAAATGCCTTTGATGATGTTTAACTATGGTCCTTCTATCCCGACTTTCTCAAGGGTTTTTATTAAGAAAGGATGCTGCATTTTGTCTAATGCTTTTTCTGCATCAATTGGCAGGATCATATGGTTCTTATCTTTTCTTTTATTAATGTGATATATTACATTGGTTGATTTGCAAACATTGAACCCTGCAGCCCAGGAATGAATCCCACTTGATCATGGTGAATAATTCTTTTTATATGCTGTTGAATTCGATTTACTAGTATCTTATTGAGAATTTTTGCATCCATAATCATCAGGAATATTGGCCTGTAGTTCTCGTTTTTTGCTGGGTCTCTGTCTGGTTTGGGAATCAAAGTAATGCTGGCTACATAGAATGAGTCTGGAAGTTTTCCTTCCCTTTCTATTTTTTGGAATAGCTTGAGAAGGATAGGTATTATCTCTGATTTAAATGTCTTGTAGAATTCCCCAGGGAAGCCATCTGGTCCTGGACTCTTATTTGTTGGGAGATTCTTGATAACTGATTCAATTTCTTCACTGGTTATGGGTCTGTTCAAATTTTCTATTTCTTCCTGTTTGAGTTTTGGAAGTGTGTGGGTGCCTAGGAATTTTTCCATTCTTCCTAGTTGTCCAGTTTGTTGGCATATAATTTATCATAGTATTCCCTGACAATTGCTTGTATTTCTGAGGGAATGGTTGTAATAATTCAATTTTTATCCATGATTTTATCTATTTGAGTCATCTCCCTTTTCTTTTTGAGAAGCCTGGCTAGAGGTTTATCAATTTTGTTTATTTTCTCAAAAAGCAACTCTTGGTTTCATTGATCTGCTCTACAGTATTTTTTAGATTCTATATTGTTTATTTCTGCTCTGATCTTTGTTATTTCTCTTCTTCTGCTGGGTTTGTGGTGTCTTTGCTGTTCTGCTTCTGTTTCCTTTAGGTGTGCTGTTAGATTTTGTATTTGGGATTTTTCTTGTTTCTTGAGATAGGCCTGGATTACAATGTATTTGCCTATCAGGACTGCCTTCACTGCATCCCAAAGCATTTGGATTGTTGTATTTTCATTTTCATTTGTTTCCATTTATTTTTTCATTTCTTTAATTGCCTGGTTGACCCATTCATTCTTTAGTAGGGTGTTCTTTACCTCCATGCTTTTGGAGGTTTTCCAGACTTTTTCCTGTGGTTTATTTCATGTTTCATAGCATTGTGGTCTGAAAATGTATGTGGTATGATCTCAATTCTTTTATACTTATGAAGGGCTGTTTTGTGACCTGGTATGTGATCTATCTTGGAGCATTCTCCAAGGGCATTCAAGAAGAAAGTATATTCTTTTGCTTTAGGATGCAGAGTTCTAAATAGATCTGCCAAGTCCATCTGATCCAATGTATCATTTAGGGCCCTTGTTTCTTTATTGATCCTGTGTCTAGATGATCTATCCATTGTTGTAAGTGGGGTGTTAAAGTACCCTGAAATTACCACATTCTTATCTATAAGGTTGCTTATGTTTGTGATTGTTTTATATATTTGGGGGCTCCTGTATTCGGCACATAGACATTTATAATTGTTAGCTCTTCCCGATGGAAAGACCCTGTTATTATTATATAGTGCTCTTTTTCATCTCTTGTTACAGCCTTTAATTTAGAGTCTAGTTTGTCTTATATAAGTATGGCTACTCCAGCTTTCTTTTGACTTACAATAGCATGATAGATAGTTCTCTAGTCCCTCACTTTCAATCTGAAGGTGTCCTCAGGTCTAAAATGAGTCTCTTGTAGATAGCAAATAGATGGGTCTTTTTTTAAATCAATTTTTTATCAATTTATCTATGTCTTTTGGTTGGAGCATTTAGTCCATTTACATTCAGTGTTATTATTGAAAGATACGGGTTTAGAGTAATTGTGATGTCTATAGTTTTCATGTTTGTAGTGATGTCTCTGGTACCTTGAAACATTTCACTCACAGAATCCCCCTTAGGATCTCTTTGTAGGGCTGGTTTAGTGGTGATGAATTCTTTCAGTTTTTGTTTGGGAAGACCTTTATCTCTCCTATTCTGAATGATAGACTTGCTGGATAAAGGATTCTCAGCTGCATATTTTTTCTGTTCATCAGATTGAAGATTTCCTGCCATTCCTTTCTGGCCTGCCAAGTTTCAGTAGATAGGTCTGCCCCTAGTCTTATGGGGCTCCCTTTGTAAGTTAGAGCCTGTTTATCCCTAGCTGCTTTCAGAATTTTCTCTTTATCCTTGTATTTTGCCAGTTTCACTATGATACGTTGTGCAGAAGATTGATTTGAGTTACTTCTGAAGGGAGTTCTCTGTGCCTCTTGGATTTCAATGCCTTTTTCCTTCCCCAGATCAGGGAAGTTCTCAGCTATGATTTGTTCAAGTACACCTTCAGTCCCTTTCTCTCTCTTCTTCTTCTGGAATTCCTATGATACGGATATTGTTCCATTTCATTACATCACTTAGTTCTCTAATTCTCCCCTCATACTCCTGGATTTTTTTTATCTCTCTTTTTCTCAGCTTCCTCTTTTTCCATAATTTTATCTTCTAATTCACCTATTCTTTCCTCTGCCTCTTCAATCCGAGCTGTGGTCACCTCCATTTTATTTTGCACCTCATTTATAGCATTTTTTAGCTCCTCCTGACTGTTTCTTAGGCCCTTGATCTCTATAGCAATAGATTCTCTGCTGTCCTCTATACTTTTTTCAAGCCTAGCAATTAATTTTATGACTATTATTCTAAATTCTTGTTGCATTATATTGCTTAAATTGTTTTTGATCAATTCGTTAGCTGTCGCTATTTCGGGAGTTTCTTTTGAGGAGAATTCTTCCGTGTCGTCATTTTGGATAGTCCCTGGAGTGGCGCAGAACTGCAGGGCACTTCCCCTGTGCTGTCTGGAGTAACTTGTGTTGGTGGGCGGGGCCACAGTCAGACCTGATGTCTGCCCCCATCCCACCGCTGGGGCCACAGTCAGACTGGTGTGTACCTTATCTTCCCCTCTCCCAGGGGCAGGACTCACTGTGGAGTGGTGTGGCCCCTGTCTGGGCACTTGCACACTGCCAGCCTTGTGGTGCTGCTTTGATGGGATCTGGTGTATTAGCTGGGGTGGATCTGCAAGGTGCACAGGGGCGGGGGAGGCAGGCTTAGCTCACTTTGCCCTTGGTTGTCCCCTGCAGGAGGGTCCCTGTGGCACTGGGAGGAGGCAGGCAGACCCTTCAGAGGGATGGATCCACAGAACAGCACTTGGGTGTTTGTGCGGTGCAAGCAAGTTCAGTGACAGGAACTGGCTCCCTTTGGGATTTCAGCTGGGGGATGGGAGAGGGAGATGGCGCTGGCCAGCATCTTTGTTCCCCGCGGAGCTGAGCTATGTCTTCGGGGGCTCAACACCTCTCCCTCCCAGTGTCCTCTCACCCTCCCCGCTCTCCAGGAGCAGCACTGTTCACTTTTAACATTCCAGATGTTAAGTCCTGCTGGCTGTCAGAACTCATGCAGTCCAGCCCCTCTGCTTTTGCAAGTCAGACTTGGGGGCTCTGCCTTGCCCAGCGGGCTGCCCCTCCACCCCGAGCCAATCTGTGTAGCGAGCACCGCCTCTCCACCCTTCCTACCCTCTTCTGTGGGCCTCTTGTCTATGCTTGGCTTCAGAGAGTCCATTCTGCTAGACTTCTGGTGGTTTTCTGGGTTATTTAGGCAGATGTGGGTGGAATCTAAGGGATCAGCAGGATGAGGTGAGCCCAGCGTCCTCCTACACCGCCATCTTCCATCCGATCCGTTAGTTTACATTATTAGATTTTCCATATGATATAATCATACAACCTATATATAGCCACAAAATCTGCAAATAATTATATGTTATCTTTTTTGATGTTTATATTATTTTTCTAGACCTTTTATTATCAAGAACTTCATAAGTAATGCCAAAAATCGAAAAGAAATCATTTTAGTCTTTCCCTGGTTTTAATCATAACATGTTTGAGCCATTTTTTCTCATATTTAAGAATTTCCTCTAAATTCCTTTTTAACCTATTTGTAACTATATCTGTGTATATGTATATATGTTTTCAGAAATGACTTGTTTCATCAAATGCTTTTTACTATTACTGATACAAGTTTTAGAGTTTGTCCTTTATGAATATTATGATTTCAAAATAGAACTGACTTGGAAATGTGCATGTATTTTAAAACTATATGCTTATAGTTTATCATTATTTTAATTGGTTCAGGATGTTTCTCTCTCTCATTCTTCCCATATTAAAATGTTGTATTTAATATTATGCTTATTTGGAAAAATACATGTGAAAGGTTTCCAGATATTTCTTTTCTGTGAGCCAGTTTTTTGAAATACGGGAATTTGTTCTTTAAAATTTTATTTTATTTTTATTTTTTTTTCAGACTTTTTTTATTTTTTATTTATTTATTTTTTTATTTTTTAATATATGAAATTTACTGTCAAATTGGTTTCCATACAATACCCAGTGCTCATCCCAAAAGGTGCCTTCCTCAATACCCATCACCCACCCTGCCCTCCCTCCCACCCCATTTCAACCCTCAGTTTGTTCTCAGTTTTTTACAGTCTCTTATGCTTTGGCTCTCTCCCACTCTAACCTCTTTTTTTTTTTTCCCTTCCCCTCCCCCATGGGTTTCTGTTACGTTTCTCAGGATCCACATAAGAGTGAAAACATATGGTATCTGTCTTTCTCTGTATGGCTTATTTCACTTAGCATCACACTCTCCAGTTCCATCCACGTTGCTACAAAAGGCCATATTTCATTCTTTCTCATTGCCACGTAGTATTCCATTGTGTATATAAACCACAATTTCTTTATCCATTCATCAGTTGATGGACATTTAGGCTCTTTCCATAATTTGGCTATTGTTGAGAGTGCTGCTATAAACATTGGGGTACAAGTGCCCCCATGCATCAGTACTCCTGTATCCCTTGGATAAATTCCTAGCAGTGCTATTGCTGGGTCATAGGGTAGGTCTATTTTTAATTTTCTGAGGAACCTCCACACTGCTTTCCAGAGCGGCTGCACCAATTTGCATTCCCACCAACAGTGCAAGAGGGTTCCCGTCTGTCCACATCCTCTCCAGCATCTATAGTCTCCTGATTTCTTCATTTTGGCCACTCTGACTGGCGTGAGGTGGTATCTGAGTGTGGTTTTGATTTGTATTTCCCTGATAAGGAGTAACGTTGAACATCTTTTCATGTGCCTGTTGGCCATCCGGATGTCTTCTTTAGAGAAGTGTCTATTCGTGTTTTCTGCCCATTTCTTCACTGGGTTATTTGTTTTTCGGGTGTGGAGATTGATGAGCTCTTTATAGATTTTGGATACTAGCCCTTTGTCCGATGTGTCATTTGCAAATATCTTTTCCCATTCCGTTGGTTGCCTTTTAGTTTTGTTGGTTGTTTCCTTTGCTGTGCAGAAGCTTTTTATCTTCATAAGGTCCCAGTAATTCACTTTTGCTTTTAATTCCCTTGCCTTTGGGGATGTGCCGAGTAAGAGACTGCTACGGCCGAGGTCAGAGAGGTCTTTTCCTGCTTTCTCCTCTAAGGTTTTGATGGTTTCCTGTCTCACATTCAGGTCCTTTATCCATTTTGAGTTTATTTTTGTGAATGGTGTGAGAAAGTGGTCTAGTTTCAACCTTCTGCATGTTGCTGTCCAGTTCTCCCAGCACCATTTGTTAAAGAGACTGTCTTTTTTCCATTGGATGTTCTTTCCTGCTTTGTCAAAGATGAGTTGGTCATACGTTTGTGGGTCTAGTTCTGGGGTTTCTATTCGATTCCATTGGTCTATGTGTCTGTTTTTATGCCAATACCATGCTGTCTTGATGATGACAGCTTTGTAGTAGAGGCTAAAGTCTGGGATTGTGATGCCTCCTGCTTTGGTCTTCTTCTTCAAAATTACTTTGGCTATTCGGGGCCTTTTGTGGTTCCATATGAATTTTAGGATTGCTTGTTCTAATTTCGAGAAGAATGCTGGTGCAATTTTGATTGGGATTGCATTGAATGTGTAGATAGGTTTGGGTAGTATTGACATTTTGACAATATTTATTCTTCCAATCCATGAGCACGGAATGTTTTTCCATCTCTTTATATCTTCTTCAATTACCTGCATAAGCTTTCTATAGTTTTCAGCATACAGATCTTTTACATCTTTGGTTAGATTTATTCCTAGGTATTTTATGCTTCTTGGTGCAATTGTGAATGGGATCAGTTTCTTTATTTATCTTTCTGTTGCTTCATTGTTAGTGTATAAGAATGCAACTGATTTCTGTACATTGATTTTGTATCCTGCAACTTTGCTGAATTCATGTATCAGTTCTAGCAGACTTTTGGTGGAGTCTATCGGATTTTCCATGTATAATATCATGTCATCTGCAAAAAGCGAAAGCTTGGCTTCATCTTTGCCAATTTTGATGCCTTTGATTTCCTTTTGTTGTCTGATTGCTGATGCTAGAACTTCCAGCACTATATTAAACAATAGCGGTGAGAGTGAGCATCCCTGTCGTGTTCCTGATCTCAGGGAAAAAGCTCTCAGTTTTTCCCCGTTGAGGATGATATTAGCTGTGGGCTTTTCATAAATGGCTTTTATGATCTTTAAGTATGTTCCTTGTATCCCGACTTTCTCAAGGGTTTTTATTAAGAAAGGGTGATGGATTTTGTCAAAGACCTTTTCTGCATCGATTGACAGGATCATATGGTTCTTCTCTTTTTTTTTTTTTGTTAATGTGATGTATCATGTTGATCGATTTGCGAATGTTAAACCAGCCCTGCATCCCAGGAATGAATCCCACTTGATCATGGTGAATAATTCTTTTTATATGCTGTTGAATTCGATTTGCTAGTATCTTATTGAGAATTTTTGCATCCATATTCATCAGAGATATTGGCCTGTAGTTCTCTTTTTTTACTGGGTCTCTGTCTGGTTTAGGAATCAAAGTAATACTGGCTTCATAGAATGAGTCTGGAAGTTTTCCTTCCCTTTCTATTTCTTGGAATAGCTTGAGAAGGATAGGTATTATCTCTGCTTTAAACGTCTGGTAGAACCCCCCTGGGAAGCCATCTGGTCCTGGACTCTTATTTGTTGGGAGATTTTTGATAACCGATTCAATTTCTTCACTGGTTATGGGTCTGTTCAAGCTTTCTATTTCCTCTTGATTGAGTTTTGGAAGAGTGTGGGTGTTTAGGAATTTGTCCATTTCTTCCAGGTTGTCCAATTTGTTGGCATATAATTTTTCATAGTATTCCCTGATAATTGTTTGTATCTCTGAGGGATTGGTTGTAATAATTCCATTTTCATTCATGATTTTATCTATTTGGGTCATCTCCCTTTTCTTTTTGAGAAGCCTGGCTAGAGGTTTGTCAATTTTGTTTATTTTTTCAAAAAACCAACTCTTGGTTTCGTTGATCTGCTCTACAGTTTTTTTAGATTCTATATTGTTTATTTCTGCTCTGATCTTTATGATTTCTCTTCTTCTGCTGGGTTTAGGCTGCCTTTGCTGTTCTGCTTCTATTTCCTTTAGGTGTGCTGTTAGATTTTGTATTTGGGATTTTTCTTGTTTCTGGAGATAGGCCTGGATTGCAATGTATTTTCCTCTCAGGACTGCCTTCGCTGAGTCCCAAAGCGTTTGGATTGTTGTATTTTCATTTTCGTTTGTTTCCATATATTTTTTAATTTCTTCTCTAATTGCCTGGTTGACCCACTCATTCGTTAGTAGGGTGTTCTTTAACCTCCATGCTTTTGGAGGTTTTCCAGACTTTTTCCTGTGGTTGATTTCAAGCTTCATAGCATTGTGGTCTGAAAGTATGCATGGTATAATTTCAATTCTTGTAAACTTATGATGGGCTGTTTTGTGACCCAGTATATGATCTATCTTGGAGAATGTTCCATGTGCACTCGAGAAGAAAGTATATTCTGTTGCTTTGGGATGCAGAGTTCTAAATATATCTGTCAAGTCCATCTGATCCAATGTGTCTTTCAGGGCCCTTGTTTCTTTATTGACTGTGTGTCTAGATGATCTATCCATTTCTGTAAGTGGGGTGTTAAAGTCCCCTGCAATGACCACATTCTTATCTGTAAGGTTGCTTATGTTTATGAGTAACTGTTTTATATATCTGGGGGCTCCGGTATTTGGCGCATAGACATTTATAATTGTTAGCTCTTCCTGATGGATAGACCCTGTAATTATTATATAATGCCCTTCTTCATCTCTTATTACAGCCTTTAATTTAAAGTCTAGTTTGTCTGATATAAGTATGGCTACTCCAGCTTCCTTTTGGCTTCCAGTAGCATGATAAATAGTTCTCCATCCCCTCACTCTCAATCTAAAGGTGTCCTCAGATCTAAAATGAGTCTCTTGTAGACAGCAAATAGATGGGTCTTGTTTTTTTATCCATTCTGATACCCTATGTCTTTTGGTTGGCGCATTTAATCCATTTACATTCAGTGTTATTATAGAAAGATACGGGTTTAGAGTCATTGTGATGTCTGTAAGTTTTATGCTTGTAGTGATGTCTCTGGTACTTTGTCTCACAGGATCCCCCTTAGGATCTCTTGTAGGGCTGGTTTCGTGGTGACAAATTCCTTCAGTTTTTGTTTGTTTGGGAAGACCTTTATCTCTCCTTCTATTCTAAATGACAGACTTGCTGGATAAAGGATTCTCGGCTGCATATTTTTTCTGTTTAGCACACTGAAGATATCGTGCCAAGCCTTTCTGGCCTGCCAAGTTTCAAAGGAGAGATCAGTCACGAGTCTTATAGGTCTCCCTTTATATGTGAGGGCACGTTTATCCCTTGCTGCTTTCAGAATTTTCTCTTTATCCTTGTATTTTGCCAGTTTCACTATGATATGTCGTGCAGAAGATCGATTCAAGTTACGTCTGAAGGGAGTTCTCTGTGCCTCTTGGATTTCAATGCCTTTTTCCTTCCCCAGTTCAGGGAAGTTCTCAGCTATAATTTCTTCAAGTACCCCTTCAGCACCTTTCCCTCTCTCTTCCTCCTCTGGGATACCAATTATGCGTATATTATTTCTTTTTAGTGTATCACTTAGTTCTCTAATTTTCCCCTCATACTCCTGGATTTTTTTATCTCTCTTTCTTTCAGCTTCCTCTTTCTCCATAACTTTATCTTCTAGTTCACCTATTCTCTCCTCTGCCTCTTCAATCCGAGCCGTCGTGGTTTCCATTTTGTTTTGCATTTCGTTTAAAGCGTTTTTCAGCTCCTCGTATCTGTTCCTTAGTCCCTTGATCTCTGTGGCAAGAGATTCTCTGCTGTCCTGTATACTGTTTTCAAGCCCAGCGATTAATTTTATGACTACTATTCTAAATTCACTTTCTTTTATATTATTTAAATCCTTTTTGATCAGTTCATTAGCTGTTGTTATTTCCTGGAGATTCTTCTGAGGGGAAATCTTCCGTTTGGTCATTTTGGATAGTCCCTGGAGTGGTGAGGACCTGCAGGGCACTTCCCCTGTGCTGTGGTGTATAACTGGAGTTGGTGGGCGGGGCCGCAGTCCGACCTGATGTCTGCCCCCAGCCCACCGTTGGGGCCACAGTCAGACTGGTGTGTGCCTTCTCTTCCCCTCTCCTAGGGGCAGGATTCACTGTGGGGTGGCGTGGCCCGTCTGGGCTACTTGCACACTGCCAGGCTTGTGGAGCTGGGGATCTGGCCTATTAGCTGGGGTGGGTAGGCAAGGTGCACGGGGGCAGGAGGGGCAGGCTTAGCTCGCTTCTCCTTAGGTGATCCACTTCAGGAGGGGCCCTGTGGCAGCGGGAGGGAGTTTGGCTCCCCGGAGTTCTGCTGCCGGGTGTTTGGCTCCACAGGAGCACAGAGTTGGGTGTTTGCACGGAGCTAGCAAGTTCCCTGGCAGGAACTGGTTCCCTTTGGGATTTTGGCTGGGGGATGGGCGGGGGAGATGGCGCTGGCGAGCGCCTTTGTTCCCCACCAAACTGAGCTCTGTCGTCAGGGGGCTCAGCAGCTCTCCCTCCCTTTGTCCTCCAGCCTTCCCGCTTTCTGAGCAGAGCTGTTAACTTATGACCTCCCAGACGCTAAGTCGCGCTTGCTGTCGGAACACAGTCTGTCCAGCCCCTCCGCTTTTGCCAGCCAGACCTGGGGGCTCTGTTCTTTAAAATTTTAAACACATCTGGAGCCAGGTTATTATCCAATAGAATGTTTTTGAAAATCCTTCCAGTTTCTTACACGGTTATGTTCTTTTGAAATCCTCTACTTCTTGAGTCAATTTTAGTCTTTGACATAATGCATGAGCATGGCATATTTTGCTAGATTTTTTACAAAATCAATTTAAAGTAATTTTCTTTTTGAATTCATTTAATCTCCTATCTGTGATTATCTCCCTTTCTTTTTTCACATGGTATTTATCTCATATGTATTTATCACATACTGTGTAAACGTGTGTGGGTGTGTGTGGGTGTGTATTTCTGGCATTTTGACATTTCTTTTTTCTTCCATATATTGGTGTTTAAGTCTTGTGTTTTCCGTTTTAGTTCATATACCTTAAATATATATTAATATGTATTTTCAGTGTTTAAGCAGATACATTCCTGTCATTTATTTTTGTTTTCAATATCTTTGGCTATTTCCATATCTTATTATTCCCAATAAAACTTCTAACATTTTTGTTAAACTTTGAAGGAAAAGAAATTTGGATGTTTATTAAATTTCTATTTAATGTGAATTTGAAAAGATTTTTACCTCAGTATATCCAGTTAAAAATTAAAATATGGTATATTTTCTCCTTTTTTTGAAATATAGTTGACATACAATATTATATTTTTTCACATGTACAACATAATTGTATGACATTTACATACATTATGAAAAGCTCACTGTGATCGGTCAAGTTACCATCTGTCACCATACATTGATGACATGTAATGTATAGTTATTACAATATTATTGACTATATTCCCTATGCTGTACTTTACATTTTACATACTGTACCTCTTAATCCCCTTCACCTATTTCACTCATTCTCCCACCCCTCTCCCCTCTGGAAACCACTGGTTTGTTTTCTGTAATTATGAGTCTGTTTCAGTTTTGTTTGTTCATTTGTTTTGGTTTTAGATTCCATATATAAGTGAAAGCATATGATATTTATATTCTCTGACTTATTTTACCTAGCATCATACCCATTATGTCTATCCATGTTGTCACAAATGGCAATATTTAATTCTTTTTTATGGCTGAGTAATATCGAGTCGTGTGTGTATATATATATATATATATATATATATATATATATGCGCCACATATATGCATATGCATGTATGGTATATTATACACACACACATACATATGTATATATACACCATATCTTTTTTATCCACTTATGTATTGATGAACACTTCTGTTGCTTCTCTGAGTGGCCCAGGCACTTTTCAAATGCTGCCTCTATGCTGAATCTCAGAGGAGTGAGTTTATGCATGGGCCCTTTAAGAGCAGAGTGTCTATATCCCTTTGGCACTCTTAGAGTGAAGCCCTCCTGATTTCCAAAGTCAGATGTTAGGGTGGCTAGTTTTTATAACACAGATTCCCAGGGTGGGGGTGAGAGGATGTGGGGTGCCTGATGTGGGGCTTGAACCCCACACTCCTCAGGGAGGACGTCTATGCCTGTGATACCACTCATGCTTGCGGGTCACAATGCTAGGGTTATGGGTATCACTCAGACCTCATCTGCCCCTTCTGCTCACTGGATATGACTTTTTCTTTATATTTTTAGCTATGTAAGAGCTGTTTGACTAGTGTTGAGGTCACACTCAGCGAGAGTTGCTTTGTATATAGTTGCACCCTTGGTATGTCGCTGGGGGGAGGTAAACTGAGGATTCTCCTACTCCACCATCTTGATTGGGCTCTCTTTCTTTCTCTCTCTCTCTCTCTCTCTCTCTCTCTCTCTCACAAATATATAGAATATATTAGTATATTATAATTACATAATAGTTATAATTATATAGTATAATTATAATTATATATATATTAGAGAGCAAGAATGAGGGAGAGGGGCAGGGGGTGGGGGGGGAGAGAGAGAAAGAAAGAGAGAGAGAGAGAATGAATCTTAAGCAGCCTCCATGCTCAGCACAGAGCCCAATGCAGGGCCCAATTCCACAACTCTGGGATCATGGCCTGAGCCAAAATCAAGAGTTGGACACTCAACCCACTGAGCCCCCCAGGTGCCCCCTCTCTCTATTTTAATCATGAAATATTTTAGGCATACAAAAAACTACAGAGAATTACGTAAAGAAAATGTTAATGTCCAACTTCTAGCTTTGTAAGAATCTTAACAATTTGTGTACTTCACTTTTTTTTAAATTCAGCTCTTCTTTTATGTTTCTCTGTGAAATTTTGTGGCGTTCTTTATGTAGGCATTTTATGTTGAGCTTATACTTATGCGTTACCATTTTAAATAGTACCACTTTAAGTGTTATTGCTGGCATGGAGCCCAAAGGACTGGATTTTCTTTCAGTTTTTTCATGTTTTTATTCATTTCACTTGACTTCTGTACTTGCTCTTTTATATTTTGGGTCTGTTTTTTTGGTATTTTAAGAGCTATAACTATATCATCTCAAATAATGAATGTGTCCTTATTCTGAGTGTGTATAATTGTTCTTTTCTTATGAGACCTTATTTAGTTGGGCAGCACTAACAACAACCATGATCAATGACACTACTGGTTGTTGGGCATCCTTATATTTCTGAGTTTCACAGCAATGTTAAGTATTGTATAGTTATTATGACTATTGTATTGCGATAGATAATTTATAATATTTTTTTTCTTTTGGTTTCAAGAAACAGAAGACCAAGACCAAAAGCTAGACCCCCGGCTAACCTTACCATGACTAACACTAGGAAAAACAATTTTAGCCTAGACACAGCAATGTGGTGCACATGGAACCTGATCCTGACATGAACCAGGTTGATGATTGTTGTCTGAGCTAGAACTGTGGGCAGGGTGAGGCCAACCATAATGGGAATTTGGGCTTGGCAGTCACCATGCCTGACTTGCCTAGTATATCCATCTGTGAACAGTAACATATTTGTTTCTGTACATGTGTGAGATTTTACCAGAAATGGATTTTAGATTTCTTGATTAAACACTTGACATACATTACAGTTACTCTGTATGTGTGTATAAATTGCTGAATCGTGATCTTCTGTAAGTTCTTTATGTGAACTATCTTTCCTGTCCCAGGAAAAGTAATCTAATCATTCACAGTGTATTATATTTTTTTACTATACCACTGAGTTTCTTTTTTGAGCATACATTTGTATCTGTATTATATAATTGAACATTCTTGACCTTTTTCATCCTGTTTGTATAATTGAGGTTGACCTTTAATTTCCTTTTTATGCATTAAATATTGTGAGTTTTTGATGTCAGAGTTATCTCAATGCTATAAAATAAATTTTGCATGCCTTAAAGCCGTACTGTGCTTTGAAACAGTTTACCAATCTGAGAAAGTATGTGATGCTTGATGATTGATAGAATTTGTCTATAAAACTGTTTGGACATGGCCTTTAGATGGGACATCCTTAGTAATTTCCTCAATTATCCAGGATTATCATTTTATTCAGGAGAAATTTCTATTATCCTTTGACTTAATTTTTCTGCTATATTTAAAAATTCCTCCTGGAGAAAAGACTTTCTGCATTTGTTATTGTATTTCCTTTCATATTTTTTAGTATCTTTTTATCTCCTTTTATTTTGGCTAGATTTGCCAGAAATTTATTAACTTTAGTGATTTTAATTTCGAAGTTTAATTTCATGATCAATTTTAGTCTTTTTGTTTTATAACTAGTTATTTTTGGTATTGTATTTGTCAATCTTTTTTTCTATATTATTTTCTTTAGGTTTCAAGGTATGTATTTTTCCAACTAGGATAACTCACTTTTTAATGTATTTACTGTCTTTTGAATAATGAGAACATTCAATAATATTAATATAAAGGATATTATAGGATTTATCTATAATAGAATTCAGGCAGGGTGAGAGCAGCTAGAATACTAAGGGTATGGCTCTGACCTTAAATTTGATGTGAAGTGTTCTCATTTTCATTGTTGGCTAAAAAGACCATCAAAATACAAATGTCCTTGTGTCCTAAATAGTTGTTTTTCAAAGTATATTTAAGGTTTTAAATTTCAAAGTCTTTCCTATTTAACATTTTATTTATTTCTATTGCTTTAAAAATATATTGAGGGTTGCTTAGGAGACTGTTACAGGATCAATATTAATGTTGCACTATGGTTGAAAAAAATGAGTTATTGCCTTTCTTAGAATGCATGCATATAAATGGACAAATTCAACTCTATAGTTTTTATTAATCTTGTATAAATACGTGTCATTAGCCAACTTAAAAAGTTATAGACTGACAGTAGTCTGCTAGAATGCTATTATGATTGTATTTCTGTCAAACTCTCCTTTATGATCAGGTTTTATTTTTATAGTTTGATACCATGTCATTTAGCACAATAAGTTTCATAAATGTTTGCTTGAGTAATTTTTTAAAGTTTATTTATATGTATTTTGAGAGAGAATGGTTAAGGGGCAGAGGAAGAGGGAGAAAGAATCCTGAGCAGACTCTGCATTGTCAGCACAGAGCCCTATGCAGACTCAAACTCATGAACCATGAGATCATGACCTGAGCAGAAATCAAGAGTCATTCATGCAACTAACTGAGCCACCCAGGTGACCCTGGTTCAATTATTTTAAATGGATCTTTGTTTCATCAGAACTTTACCTTGTTATTCTATTTCATCTGACATAGATTTTTCTGCTTTATTTTCTTCTTATATATGTTATCTTTGCTTGATATTTTTTCTATATTATTTTCTTTTAAAGATCTATATTATAAGCATACATTAATATTTTGGCTTTTCATAGAAGTATTTAAATTTCAATTTTTTTTAAATGATTCTTTATTTATTTTGAGAGAAAGAGACAGAGAGAGTGCGAGTGGGAGAGGACCAGAGAGAGGGAGAGAGAAAATCCCAAACAGGCTCCGCACTGTTAGCACAGAGCCCTACACAGGACTCCATCTCACAAACTGTGAGATCATGACCTGAGATGTAATCAAGAATCAGATTCTTAACCAGCTGAACTACACAGACACCCCTTAAGTTTTAATTTTTATAAGTAGCATCTGTTGTGTTTTATGCTTAAAAAGAAGGTATCCTTGATTTCTGTTGTTTCCATTGGTTTTATTGACTGTGACTTGCATTTTTGTATGCATTTCAGTATTTTACTATTACTGCTTTTTTTGATTTTTATAAAAATCCTTGAATATATATTTATCTGTTATAAACTTATGAATAAAACATTAAATTATGAACACTGTGTATCAAAAATATCTAGCTTATTTTATTTCTACCCTCAAATTCCTATTTTGCCAATATAATTTTCAATTACAGAGCTGTTATCATTTTTATCAGCTCCTATATCTTACATAATCATTTATTATTTGTAGATTTCTGTATAGAAAATATTAAATTTTTCTTTATTAGACTATTTTTGCTTTTAAGAACATGATACTCTTTAATTGACATATTTTATTATAAATACGACCTCAAGCAAGTTGGAATGATACCTTGAGTTTATTTACTTAATTATGGCAAAATTTCAAGCTCAGATGTTTAGCGTATTCTAAGGCCATAGCATTATTCCTATTCTATCTCTCATTTTCCCTTATTACTGGCCGCATCTTTATCCATGCTGCATTTCTCTGTTACCCAGTGTAGTATGAGTTAGGATATTATATGTGCATTTTCCCTTTCTAATTCTAGGAATTTTTAATAGTCTTCTGATGAGGTTTAAATTTCATATATTAAAATGCACAAATCTTAAGGTTACAACAGTACACAGTTTTACGTTTTATACATCTGAATACCCATCTGATCTGTTTAGATCAAAATGTAGGCCAGTTCTAGCATCGTATAGGCACTTTGATGCCACTTTTCACTTCATGTGCACAATTCCATACCCCAAATTAAACACTATTATTATTTTTATCGTTGATCACATTTACTAGTTTTTCTTGCCTTAAACTTCATGGAATGGGATATTACAATATGTAACCTTTTGTATCTGATCTTATTAGCTTTATATTATGTCTAGTACATTATATAGATGGAAACACACAATACATATTCTTTTGTGTCCAGCTTATTTTGCCTAATACAATATTTTTGAGATTTATGAGTGTTGAACAGGTCAGTACTCTGCTCTTTTTTAGTACTAAATAGTATTTTATCATAAGAATATAGCAGCATTTATTTATGCATTCTCTTGTTAGTGGACATTGGATCATTTCTAGTTTAGGGATATTATGGATATTGCTACTGTGAAGATTCTGTGAGTCATTTGGTGGATATATGAACTCATTTCTCTTGAACACGTATTTAGGAGTGGAGTAACTAGGTCATAAGATAGGTATATGTTATGTTAGAAATGTTCAGACAATTTTCAAAGTCCTAGAACCATTTTACAGTACTTCCAGGAATGTGCAAGTGTACCGTTTCTAATACATTCTCATCCACATTAAAAGTTTTCAAGTTTTTTCCTTTTTTTTAATTTTTAAGAACACTTTTTCAATTTATTTTTGAGACAGAAGCATGCAAGCATGGGTGGGGGAGGGGCAGGGAAAGCTGGGGAGAGAGAATCCTAAGCAGGCTTTCTGCTGTCAGCACAGAGCCTGATATGGGGCTCCCACTCACAAACCATGATCATGACCTGCACCAAAATCAAGAGTCAGATGCCTAACTGATGGAGCCACCCAGGTGCTGTACAAGTTTTCTCCTTTTTAAATTTCACCCATTCCATTGAGTTTGTAGGAATATCTCATTGTCATTTTAACTGTCATTTCTCTGCTAACTAGTAATGTTGAGTAACTTGTCATGGCTCTAATGAGCCATTTAGGGATTTTATTTGTAGAATGTCTGTTCAAGTCATTTACCTATTTGTTTTTTAAATGCATTCAATTTTTTTTATCTTGGGGGTATAGTTTTCTTATTTTTTTTCTCCCCCAAGATTTATTGGAAAAAAGTTGACAAATATCACTGTGTAAGTTTAAAGATATATACTGTGAATTTGATATATATACATGTTATGAAATGATTCCCATGGTAGGGGCAGGTAACACATCCATCACCTTACATAGATACCTTTTTTTGTTTTTGATTTTGTGTTGAGAACATTTATATTTTTTCAGTTTTTATTTAAATTCTAGTTAGTTAACACACAGTGTAATATTAGTTTCAGGTGTACAATATAGTGGTTTAACACTTCCATACATCACACTGTGCTCATCACAAGTGCACTGCTTAATCTCCATCAACTATTTCACCCATCCCCCCACCCACCTCCCCTCTGGTAACCATCATTTTGTTCTCTATAGCTAAGAGTATATTTCTTGGTTTGCCTCCCTCTCTCCCTTTTCCCCCTTTGCTTGTTTATTTTGTTTCTTAAATCCCACAAATGAGTGAAATCATATGGTATTTGTCTTTCTCTGACTTACTAATTTCACTTGCATTATACTTTCCAGTTCCATCCATGTTTTTGTAAATGTCAAGATTCCATTCTTTATTATGGCTGAATAATATTCCTGTGTGTGTGTGTGTGTGTGTGTGTGTGTGTGTGTGTGTGTGTGTGTATACACATACAAAATCTTCTTTATCCATTTATCAGTCAATGGATATGTGGGATGTTTTCATAATTTGGCTATTGGAGATAATTCTGCTCTAAACATCAGGGTACATGGATCCCTTTGAATTAGTATTTTTGTATTCTTTGGGTGAATACCTAGTAGTACAACTGCTGGATATTTGGGTAGTTCTGTTTTTAACTTTGAGGAATCTCCACATATTTTCCCAAGTAGTTGCACCAGTTTGGATTCCCACCAACAGTGCAAGAGGGTTCCCCTTTGTCCACAACCTCACCAACACCTATTGTTTCTTGTGTTGTTGTTTTGAGCCATTCTGATAGGTGTGAGGTGATATGTCATTGTAGTTTTGATTTGCATTTCCTGATGATCAGTGATGTTGAGCACCTTTTCATCTGTCTGTTGGGATTCCATATGTCATCTTTGGAAAAATGTCTATTCGTGTCTTCTGCCTATTTTTAAATTGGATTATTCTTTTGTGGGTTTGAGTTTTATAAATGCTTTATGTATTTTTGATACTAACCCTTTATCAGATATGTCATTTGCAAATATCTTCTCTGATTCTGAAGGTTGCCTTTTAGTTTTCTTGATTGTTTCCTTTACTGTGCAGAAGCTTTTTATTTTGATGTACTCCCAGTAGTTCATTTGTGCTTTTGTTTCCCTTGCCTCAGGAGAAATATCTAGAAAGAAGTTTCTACAGCCAATGTTGAAGTTACTGCCTGTGTACTTCTCTAGGATTTTTATGGTTTCAAGTCTCATGTTTAGGTCTTTAATCCATTTTGAATTTATTTTTGTGTATAGTATAAGAAAGTGGTCCAGTTTCAT
Source organism: Neofelis nebulosa (assembly GCF_028018385.1). NCBI lineage: Eukaryota > Metazoa > Chordata > Mammalia > Carnivora > Felidae > Neofelis > Neofelis nebulosa. The sequence continues at coordinate 93,092,578 of NC_080783.1, read as the reverse complement.
TCTTTTGCATGCTGCTGTCCAATTTTCCCAACACTATTTGTTGAAAAGACTTCTTCCTCATTGGTTATTCTTTCCTGCTTTGTCAAAGATTAATTGGCCATATAGTAGTGGGTTCATTTCTGGGTTTTCTGTTGTGTTCTATTGATCTATGTTTCTATTTTTGTGCCAGTATCATACTGTTTTTATCATTACAGTTTTTGTAATATAATTTGAAGTCTGGAATTGTGATGCCTCCAGCTTTGCTTTGCTTTTTCAAGGTTGCTTTGTCTATTCAGGGTTTTCTATGGTTCCATACAAATTTTAGGTTGGCTTGTTCTAGCTATGTGAAAAATGCTGGTGGTATTTTGATAGGGATTGCATTGAATATGTAGATCACTTTGGGTAGTACAGACATTTTAACATTTGTTCTTCCAATCCATGAGCATGGCATGTTTTTCCATTTCTTTGTGTCCTCTTCAATTTCTTTCATTAGGGTTTTACAGTTTTCAGAATATAGGTCTTTCACCTCTTTGGTTAGGTTTATTCCTAGGTAGCCTATTGTTTTTGGTGCACTTGTAAATGGGATAGATTCCTTGATTTCTCATTCTGCTGCTCCATTATTGGTGTATAGAATGCAATAGATTTCTGTACATTGATTTTGTATCTTGCAACTTTACTGAATTCATGATCATTTCTAGAAGTTTGTTTTGTTTCGTTGTGGAGTCTTTAGGGTTTTCTATACATAGTATCATGTCATCTGCAAATAGTAAAAGTATTATTTCTTCCTTGCTAATCTGGATTCCTTTTATTTTTTTGTTTTTGTCTGATTGTTGTGACTAGGACTTCCAGTACTACGTTAAATAACAGTGGTAAGAGTGGACATCCCTGTTTTGTTTGTGACGTTAGTGGAGAAGTTCTCAGCTTTTCACAATTGAGGATGATGTGAGCTGTGGATTTTTCATAGATGGCCTTTATTATGTTGAGATATGTTCACTCTAAATCTACTTTTTTGTGGATTTTTTTTTATCATCAATGCATGTTTTGCTTTGTCAGATGCTTTTTCTGCATCTGTTGAGAGGATCATATGGTTTTTAATCCTTTCTTTCGTTAATGTGGTGTATCACATTGATTTGTGAATATTGAACCATGCTTGCTACCCAGAGACAAATCCCACTTGATTGTGGTGAATGATTTTTTTAATGTATTGTTGGACTTAATTTATTGGTACTTTATTGAGAATTTTTGCACCCATGTTCCTCAGGGATATTGGCTTGGCTCTCTTTTTTAATGGATTTTTTTCAATCTGGTTTTGTTATCAGGGTAATCCTGGCCTCATAGAATGAACTTCAAAGTTTACCTTCCTCTTCTATTTTTTGGAATAATTTGAGAAGACTAGGTATTGACTCTTCTACTCTGTTAGCAAATTTCAAGAACACAGTACAATATTGTTAACTATAGTTGTCAAGCTATACATTAGACTCCATACTGGTTTTATAAGTGATTACTACCTTTATTATGTGTTTGCTTTTACCTGTGAATTTTTTTCATAATTTTTTTTACTTTTAGTTATGGCCTTTTGTTTTTACTCAAAGAATTCCCTTTAGCATATCTTATAAGGTTGGCTTAGTAGTGATAATGCCTTTAATTTTTGTTTGTCTTAGAAGCTCTTTATCTTTTCTTCTATTCTGAATGTTACCTTGCCATATCACACCCCTCCCTTCTGGCCTACAAAGTTTCAGCTGAAAAATCAACTGATACCCTTATGAGATTTCCTATGTATGCAATGTTTTCTTTTCTTTTATACCTTTAAAATTTGCTTCATCATTAATTTTTGCGTTTTTATTTATTTTTGAGAGAGAGAGAGAGAGTGAGTAGGAGATGGATGGAAAGAGAGGGAGACAGAGGAAACCAAGCAGGTTCTGTGCTGTCAGTACGGAGCCTGATGTGGATGTTGAACTCACGAACCACGAGATCATGACCTGAGCCAAAGTGGGACCCTGAACCGATTGAGCCAACAGGTGCCCCAATTTTTGCCAGTTTAATTATTATATGTTTTGGTGTTGATTTGCCTTGGTTCATCTTGTTAGGAGTTCTCTGTACTTCTCAGATTTGATGTCTGTTTCCTTCCCCAGATTAGGGGTTTTCAGCTATAATTTTTTTTTTTTATTTATTTTATTTATTTATTTATTTATTTATTTATTTATTTATTTATTTTTTAATATATTGAATTTACTGTCAAATTGGTTTCCATACAACACCCAGTGCTCATCCCAAAAGGTGCCCTCCTCAATACCCATCACCCACCCTGCCCTCCCTCCCACCCCCCATCAACCCTCAGTTTGTTCTCAGTTTTTAACAGTCTCTTATGCTTTGGCTCTCTCCCACTCTAACCTCTTTTTTTTTTTTTTCCCTTCCCCTCCCCCATGGGTTTCTGTTACGTTTCTCAGGATCCACATAAGAGTGAAACCATATGGTATCTGTCTTTCTCTGTATGGCTTATTTCACTTAGCATCACACTCTCCAGTTCCATCCACGTTGCTACAAAAGGCCATATTTCATTCTTTCTCATTGCCACGTAGTATTCCATTGTGTATATAAACCACAATTTCTTTATCCATTCATCAGTTGATGGACATTTAGGCTCTTTCCATAATTTGGCGATTGTTGAGAGTGCTGCTATAAACATTGGGGTACAAGTGCCCCTATGCATCAGTACTCCTGTATCCCTTGGATAAATTCCTAGCAGTGCTATTGCTGGGTCATAGGGTAGGTCTATTTTTAATTTTCTGAGGAACCTCCACACTGCTTTCCAGAGCGGCTGCACCAATTTGCATTCCCACCAACAGTGCAAGAGGGTTCCCGTCTCTCCACATCCTCTCCAGCATCTATAGTCTCCTGATTTCTTCATTTTGGCCACTCTGACTGGCGTGAGGTGGTATCTGAGTGTGGTTTTGATTTGTATTTCCCTGATGAGGAGCGACGTTGAACATCTTTTCATGTGCCTGTTGGCCATCCGGATGTCTTCTTTAGAGAAGTGTCTGTTCATGTTTTCTGCCCATTTCTTCACTGGGTTATTTGTTTTTCGGGTGTGGAGTTTGATGAGCTCTTTATAGATTTTGGATACTAGCCCTTTGTCCGATGTGTCATTTGCAAATATCTTTTCCCATTCCGTTGGTTGCCTTTTAGTTTTGTTGGTTGTTTCCTTTGCTGTGCAGAAGCTTTTTATCTTCATAAGGTCCCAGTAATTCACTTTTGCTTTTAATTCCCTTGCCTTTGGGGATGTGCCGAGTAAGAGATTGCTACGGCTGAGGTCAGAGAGGTCTTTTCCTGCTTTCTCCTCTAAGGTTTTGATGGTTTCCTGTCTCACATTCAGGTCCTTTATCCATTTTGAGTTTATTTTTGTGAATGGTGTGAGAAAGTGGTCTAGTTTCAACCTTCTGCATGTTGCTGTCCAGTTCTCCCAGCACCATTTGTTAAAGAGACTGTCTTTTTTCCATTGGATGTTCTTTCCTGCTTTGTCAAAGATGAGTTGGCCATACGTTTGTGGGTCTAGTTCTGGGGTTTCTATTCGATTCCATTGGTCTATGTGTCTGTTTTTATGCCAATACCATGCTGTCTTGATGATGACAGCTTTGTAGTAGAGGCTAAAGTCTGGGATTGTGATGCCTCCTGCTTTGGTCTTCTTCTTCAAAATTACTTTGGCTATTCGGGGCCTTTTGTGGTTCCATATGAATTTTAGGATTGCTTGTTCTAGTTTCGAGAAGAATGCTGGTGCAATTTTGATTGGGATTGCATTGAATGTGTAGATAGCTTTGGGTAGTATTGACATTTTGACAATATTTATTCTTCCAATCCATGAGCAGGGAATGTCTTTCCATTTCTTTATATCTTCTTCAATTACCTGCATAAGCTTTCTATAGTTTTCAGCATACAGATCTTTTACATCTTTGGTTAGATTTATTCCTAGGTATTTTATGCTTCTTGGTGCAATTGTGAATGGGATCAGTTTCTTTATTTGTCTTTCTGTTGCTTCATTGTTAGTGTATAAGAATGCAACTGATTTCTGTACATTGATTTTGTATCCGGCAACTTTGCTGAATTCATGTATCAGTTCTAGCAGACTTTTGGTGGAGTCTATCGGATTTTCCATGTATAATATCATGTCATCTGCAAAAAGCGAAAGCTTGACTTCATCTTTGCCAATTTGGATGCCTTTGATTTCCTTTCGTTGTCTGATTGCTGATGCTAGAACTTCCAGCACTATATTAAACAGCAGCGGTGAGAGTGGGCATCCCTGTCGTGTTCCTGATCTCAGGGAAAAAGCTCTCAGTTTTTCCCCATTGAGGATGATGTTAGCTGTGGGCTTTTCATAAATGGCTTTTATGATCTTTAAGTACTCATTCGTTAGTAGGGTGTTCTTTAACCTCCATGCTTTTGGAGGTTTTCCAGACTTTTTCCTGTGGTTGATTTCAAGCTTCATAGCATTGTGGTCTGAAAGTATGCATGGTATAATTTCAATTCTTGTAAACTTATGAAGGGCTGTTTTGTGACCCAGTATATGATCTATCTTGGAGAATATTCCATGTGCACTCGAGAAGAAAGTATATTCTGTTGCTTTGGGATGCAGAGTTCTAAATATATCTGTCAAGTCCATCTGATCCAATGTATCATTCAGGGCCCTTGTTTCTTTATTGACTGTGTGTCTAGATGATCTATCCATTTCTGTAAGTGGTGTGTTAAAGTCCCCTGCAATGACCACATTCTTATCAATAAGGTTGCTTATGTTTATGAGTAACTGTTTTATATATCTGGGGGCTCCGGTATTTGGCGCATAGACATTTATAATTGTTAGCTCTTCCTGATGGATAGACCCTGTAATTATTATATAATGCCCTTCTTCATCTCTTGTTACAGCCTTTAATTTAAAGTCTAGTTTGTCTGATATAAGTATGGCTACTCCAGCTTTCTTTTGGCTTCCAGTAGCATGATAAATAGTTCTCCATCCCCTCACTCTCAATCTAAAGGTGTCCTCAGATCTAAAATGAGTCTCTTGTAGACAGCAAATAGATGGGTCTTGTTTTTTTATCCATTCTGATACCCTATGTCTTTTGGTTGGCGCATTTAATCCATTTACATTCAGTGTTATTATAGAAAGATACGGGTTTAGAGTCATTGTGATGTCTGTATGTTTTATGCTTGTAGTGATGTCTCTGGTACTTTGTCTCACAGGATCCCCCTTAGGATCTCTTGTAGGGCTGGTTTCGTGGTGACAAATTCCTTCAGTTTTTGTTTGTTTGGGAAGACCTTTATCTCTCCTTCTATTCTAAATGACAGACTTGCTGGATAAAGGATTCTCGGCTGCATATTTTTTCTGTTTAGCACACTGAAGATATCGTGCCAAGCCTTTCTGGCCTGCCAAGTTTCAAAGGAGAGATCAGTCACGAGTCTTATAGGTCTCCCTTTATATGTGAGGGCACGTTTATCCCTTGCTGCTTTCAGAATTTTCTCTTTATCCTTGTATTTTGCCAGTTTCACTATGATATGTCGTGCAGAAGATCGATTCAAGTTACGTCTGAAGGGAGTTCTCTGTGCCTCTTGGATTTCAATGCCTTTTTCCTTCCCCAGTTCAGGGAAGTTCTCAGCTATAATTTCTTCAAGTACCCCTTCAGCACCTTTCCCTCTCTCTTCCTCCTCTGGGATACCAATTATGCGTATATTATTTCTTTTTAGTGTATCACTTAGTTCTCTAATTTTCCCCTCATACTCGTGGATTTTTTTATCTCTCTTTCTTTCAGCTTCCTCTTTCTCCATAACTTTATCTTCTAGTTCACCTATTCTCTCCTCTGCCTCTTCAATCCGAGCTGTCGTGGTTTCCATTTTGTTTTGCATTTCGTTTAAAGCGTTTTTCAGCTCCTCGTGACTGTGCCTTAGTCCCTTGATCTCTGTAGCAAGAGATTCTCTGCTGTCCTGTATACTGTTTTCAAGCCCAGCGATTAATTTTATGACTATTATTCTAAATTCACTTTCTTTTATATTATTTAAATCCTTTTTGATCAGTTCATTAGCTGTTGTTATTTCCTGGAGATTCTTCTGAGGGGAATTCTTCCGTTTGGTCATTTTGGACAGTCCCTGGAGTGGTGAGGACCCGCAGGGCACTTCCCCTGTGCTGTGGTGTATAACTGGAGTTGGTGGGCGGGGCCGCAGTCCGACCTGATGTCTGCCCCCAGCCCACCGCTGGGGCCACAGTCAGACTGGTGTGTGCCTTCTCTTCCCCTCTCCTAGGGGCGGGATTCACTGTGGGGTGGTGTGGCCCGTCTGGTCTACTTGCACACTGCCAGGCTTGTGGTGCTGGGGAGCTGGCGTATTAGCTGGGGTGGGTAGGCAAGGTGCACGGGGGTGGGAGGGGCAGGCTTAGCTCGCTTCTCCTTAGGTGATCCACTTCAGGAGGGGCCCTGTGGCAGCGGGAGGGAGTCAGATCCGCTGCCGGAGGTTTGGCTCCGCAGAAGCACAGAGTTGGGTGTTTGCGCGGAGCGAGCAAGTTCCCTGGCAGGAACTGGTTCTCTTTGGGATTTTGGCTGGGGGATGGGCGGGGGAGATGGCGCTGGCGAGCGCCTTTGTTCCCCGCCAAGCTGAGCTCTGCCGTCCGGGGGCTCAGCAGCTCTCCCTCCCTTTGTCCTCCAGCCTTCCCGCTTTCTGAGCAGAGCTGTTAACTTCTGACCTACCAGACGCTAAGTCGCGCTTGCTGTCAGAACACAGTCCGTCCGGCCCCTCCGCTTTTGCCAGCCCGACTCGGGGGCTCTGCTTGGCCGGCGAGCCGCCCCTCCGCCCCAGCTCCCTCCCGCCAGTCCGTGGAGCATGCACCGCCTCGCCGCCCTTCCTACCCTCTTCTGTGGGCCTCTCGTCTGCGCTTGGCTCCGGAGACTCCGTTCTGCTAATCCTCTGGCGGTTTTCTGGGTTCTTTAGGCAGGTGTAGGTGGAATCTAAGTGATCAGCAGGACGTGCGGTGAGCCCAGCGTCCTCCTACGCCGCCATCTTTCGGAACTCCTCCTCAGCTAAAATTTTTTCAAATAAATTTTCTGCCCCTTTTGTCTCTCTCCTCTGGGATCCCAATAATGTGGATGTTACTACATTTGATGATGACGCTGAATTCCCTTGAGCTAGTCTCAGTTTTCATTTTTTTAATTTTTGCTGTTATTCTTGGTTTCTTTCTATTACTATTACCCTCTCTTCCAGATGATTGATTTGTCCTTCTGCCTTCCCTAATCTGCTGTTTATTCCTTCTAGTCTGTTATTTTTCCCCCAGTTACTGAATTAATCTCTTATTGCATCTGTTCTATATTTTCTATTTTGTTGTTGAAGTTCTCACTCAATTCATCTACTCTTCCCTCAAGTTCAGTATCTTTATGACCATTACTTTGAATTATTCATCAGGCTATTGTTTATCTCAGTTTCACTTAGTTCTTTCGCTGTGATTTTTTGTCCTATTTAGCAAATATTCTTCTTTCTCCTCATTTTGTCTCTATGTGTTTGTTTATATGTATGAGGGAGGTCAGCTGTGTTTCCTTGTCTGAAATGTAGTGTCTTTGTGGGGCACCTGGATCGCTCAGTTGGTTAAACATCTGACTCTTGATTTTGGTTTAGGTCATCTCAGGTCATGACATCAAGCCTCACATCAGGCTCTGTGCTGACAGCATGGAGCCTGCTTCATAGTCTCTCTCTCCCTCTGTCACTCTCCTCCATTCACTCTCTCCAATAAAAAATTAAAATACTGTCCTTATATATAAGAGGTTGTTTGGTGCCCTGTAGTGCAATGCCCCCTACTCACCAGAACCAGGTGCTCCATGGGTGTCTCTTATGTGGGCTGTGTGTACCCCACTGCTGTGTCCTCAGCCCAGTTAGCTGCAATGATACACTTGGTCAGCTGTGAGCATGCTGGGCTGGTTTTGGTCTCTGAGCTGTTGAGGGGCCTCTCTGAGGCCTAGGTGGGCTAGTAGGTGTACAAGGGAAGCAGTCAGGTTATCTATTTGCAGTTAGCTTCTCTGCAAGACCCATAGAGTTGTTTTGTGGTGGGCTGGCCAGAAGTCAGACTAGGTGTCTGTAGTCAGCATCTCTGCCACAGTTGCGGGTATATCCAATGTCAGGGCTTTCTACCTGCACAGTCAGCTAAAAGTCTTGGCTGCTGGAATTGCAGGTGCACTGTTGTTGGGGTTGTCTTTCCTTCTCCCAGGGATAAGAGGCACTTTGTTGTAACATAAGTTCCTGCTGGGGCTGCTTGCTTGGTGTGACTTTGGAGGAATGCCTGTGGAGGCTGGCAGGTTGGATGGGGCAGGTCCTCGGATAAATGGTGGAGCAGGGCTTGCAGTGCTAGCAAAATATATGGAGAGTGTTAGTCTTGGTTCCTTCAAGTGTCTATCTTGGCTGGGGTAGGGGAAGAGAAATGGCACTCATCAGTGCTTTTGTTTTTGCTCATCAGTGCTTTTGGAGAAGGCTCCTGAAGATCTCTGCACCTCCAGTGCATTTCTGAGATAGGAAATAAATCTCCTTTAGGTGTATCCCAGGTGCTTTCTAAACTGCTACTTCTCTGCTGTGTGTCTAGCAGGGTTATTTATTTTGCTGGCTCTGTTAAAGGCAGGGACTCAGTTTTTTATCTTTTTCCTGCTTTCTTGGAGTTGAGCCCTGCTGATTTTAAAAGCTCTGGAACTTAAGCCTCAGTACTTTTGAAAGCCAGATATTATGGGAATTCAGAATCCATAACTAGTTCCCAGTACCTGGGGTGCCTAGTGTGGAGTCTGATCCTCTCACTTCTCTGGGCTTGTGTTGCCCCTCCCATTTGTGGTTAGTCTCACTGGGGGTTTGATTCCCAACCACATCTCTGCCCCATCTAACCTTTCCAATGTAGCTTTCTCTTTATGATTAACTGTGCAAGGTCTGTTCTGCCAGTCTTCAGGTCAGTTTCAGAGTTACTTGTTCAGATGTAGCTATTATCTTAGTTAAGTGTTCATGGGCCAAGGTGAGCTCAGGATCCTCCTGCTCTGCCATATTTCTCCTCTCCTGTATTTCCATTTTTATTTGTCTCAGATATTTTTGGATTTCTCTTTTCATTTTTTCTTTGACCCATTTGTCATTCAGGAGTGTGTTATTTTGTTTCTACACATTAGTGAATTTTCCAACTTCACCCTGCTATTGATTTCCAACTTCTTATCATTATGGTTAGAAAAGATATTTGATATAATTTCAATTATGAATTTGTTGAAACTTATTTTGTAGTCTAACACATAGTCAGTCCTGGAGAATTTTTTTGTATGTACTTGAGAAGAATGTATATTCTGCTACTAGAGGAAATGTTCTGTATATGGGGAGAATGCTCCTTATATGTATGTTAGGTCTCTGTTGTCTGTAGTGTTGCTCAAAACCACCGTTCTCTTATTGATTTTTCTGTCTGAATGATCCATCCATTATTGATAGTGGCTATTAAAGTCTTCCACAATTGCGTTGCTATTTATTTCTCCTTCTGGTTCTGCAGGTATTTGCTTTATATATGTGTGTGTGTGTGTGTGTGTACGCTCCAATGCTGGGTGCATATTTACAATTATTATATCTTCATGATGAATTGATCTCTTGATAATTATATAATGACCTTTTTAGTCTTTGTGGCTCTTTTTAACTTAAAACCTATTTTGTCTAATGTAAGTATAGCTACTACCTTTTCTTTTAGTTTCCATGTGCTTGGAACATTTTTTTCTTTCTTTTTGTAATCCACTTATGTGTGTCCTTAAAGCCAAAGTGACTGTCTTGTAGGCAACATTTCTCGTTTTTTGTTTTTTGTTTTAAAGTCTATGTTTTTAATTTAATTTTTTAATTTTTTTTAAAAAATTTACATCCAAATTAGTTAGCATATAGTGCAACACTGATTTCAGGAGTACATTCCTTAGTGCCCCTTACCCATTTAGCCCATCCCCCCTCCCAGAACCCCGCCAGTAATGCTCAGTTTGTTCTCCATATTTATGAGTCTTTTATGCTTTGTCCCCCTCCCTGTTTTTAAATTACTTTTGTTTCACTTCCCTTATGTTTATCTGTTTTGTCTCTTAAAATCCTATGAGTGAAGTCATATGATTTTTGTCTTTCTCTAATTTCACTTAGCATAATACCCTCCAGTTCCATCCATGTAGTTGCAAATGGCAAGATTTCATTCTTTTTGATCGCCAAGTAATACTCCATTGTATATATATACCACATCTTCTTTATCCATTCATCCGTCGATGGACATTTGGGCTCTTTCCATACTTTGGCTATTGTTGATAGTGCTGCTATAAACATGGGGGTGCGTGTGTCCCTTTGAAACAGCACACCTGTATCCCTTGGATAAATGCCTAGTAGTGCAATTGCTTGGTCATAAGGTAGTTCTATTTTTAGTTTTTTTGAGGAACCTCCATACTGTTTTCCAGAGTGGCTGCACCAGCTTGCATTCCCACCAACAATGCAAAAGAGAGCCTCTTTCTCTGCATCCTCACCAACATCTGTTTTTGCCTGAGTTGTTAATGTTACCCATTCTGACACATGTAAGGTGATACCTCATTGTGGTTTTGATTTGTATTTCCCTGATGATGAGTGATGTTGATATTAGCCAACCAGATCCAACAATACATTAAAAAAATTATTCACCATGACCAAGTGGGATTTATACCTGGGATGCAGGGATGGTTCAATATCTGCAAAACAATTAACATGATTCATCACATCAGTAAAAGAAAGAACAAGAACCATATGATCCCCTCAATAGATGCAGAGAAAGCATTTGACAAAATACAGCATCCATTCTTGATAAAAACTGTTAAGAAAGTAGGAATAGAAAGAGCATATCTTGAGATCATAAAAGCCATATATGAACGACCCAACGCTAATATCATCCTCAGTGGGGAAAAACTGAGTGCTTTCCCCCTAAGATCAAGAACAAGACAGGGATGTCCATTCTCACCACTGTTATTCAACATAGTATTGAAAGTCTTAGCCTCTGAAATCAGACAACACGAAGAAATAAAAGGCATCCGAATCAGCCAGGAGGAGGTCAAACTTTCACTCTTCACAGATAACATGATACTCTATATGGAAAACCCAAAAGATTCCACCAAAAAACTGCTAGAATTGATTCATGAATTCAGCAAAGTTGCAGGATATAAAATCAATGCACAGAAATCAGTTGCATTCCTATACACCAACAATAATGTGACAGAGAAATCAAGGAATCAATCCCATTTACAGTAGCACAAAAAACCATAAAATACCTAGGAATAAATCTAACCAAAGAGGTGAAAAATCTATACACTGAAAACTATAGAAAGTTTATGAAAGAAATTGAAGAAGACACAAAAAAAATGGGAAAAATTTCCATGCTCCTGGATAGGAAGAACAAATATTGTTAAAATGTCGATACTACCCAAAGGAATCTACATATTCAGTGCAATCCCTATTAAAATAACACTAGCATTCTTCATAGAGCTAGAACAAATAATCCTAAAATTTGTATGGGACCAGAAAAGACCCTGAATAGCCAAAGCAATCTTGAAAACGAAAACCAAAGCAGAAGGCATCACAATCCCAGACTTCAAGCTATACTACAAAGCTGTAATCATCAAGACAGTATGGTACTGGCACAAGAACAGACACTCAGATCAATGGAACAGAATAGAGAACCCCGAAATGGACCCACAAACGTATGGCTAACTAATATTTGACAAAGCAGGAAAGAATATCCAATGGAATAAAGACAGTCTTTTCAGCAAGTGGTGCTGAGAAAACTGGACAGCGACATACAGAAGAATGAATCTGGACCACTTTCTTATACCATACACAAAAATAAACTCAACATGGATGAAAGACCTCAGTGTAAGACAGGAAGCCATCAAAATCCTCGAGGAGAAAGTAGGCAAAAACCTCTTTGACCTTGGCCGCAGCAACTTCTTACTCAACACGTCTCTGGAGGCAAGGGAAACAAAAGCAAAAATGAACTACTTGGACAACATCAAAACAAAAAAGCTTCTGCACAGCAAAGGAAACATCAGCAAAACTAAAAGGCAACCAACAGAATGGGAGAATATATTTGCAAATGACATATCAGATAAAGGGTGAGTATCCAAAATCTATAAAGAACATATCAAACCCAACACCCAAAAAACAAATAATCTAGTGAAGAAATGGGCAAAAGACATGAACAGACACTTCTCCAAAGACATCCAGATGGCCAACTGACAAATGAAAAAATGCTCAACACCACTCATCATCGTGGATCTTATATTTTTATCCACTCAGCCATTCTGTGTCTTCTGATTAGAGAATTTGTAAGATCTTGCTGTTGCCAATTTGTTGTGACTCTTTTGCAATTGCTTTGCTTCTGCTTCTCTTGCTATCTTCTTTCTGATTTGATGGTTTTTTGTGGTGTTATACTTTTATTCCTTTCTTTGTATTTTCTACAAATTTTTCCTTTAGGATTACTATGACACTTACATAAACTACCTTATAATGATAATATCCTATTTTAAGTTGATAACAACTTAAATTTGATAGTATACAACCTAATTGAATAAAATTCTATACTTTTCTTCTCTCCCTGATCACACTTTAGGTTATTGCTGTTATAATTGATATCTTTTTAATATTGTGTATCAAATAACAAATTATTGTGAATATAGTAATTATTTAATACCTTTTATTTTAATTTTTTAACTTGAGTTGAAATTTATTTATTGCACCACCATTACAATACTAGAGTATCTGAATTTGACTATATATTTACTCTGCTGGTGACTTTGATACATTCATATGTTTTCATGTTTTGTGTTGAACTTTCAAAATTCTTTTTGTCTTTAACTTTTTGACAATTTTTTTTATGTGTCTTGATGTAATTCTTTTTGGGTTCAACCATTGGTGATATTTGAGCTAGGAATCAAAATGTTCTTTTTCTCCTCACATTTGAGAAGTTTTCACCCACTATTTTTAAAATAAGCTTTCTGTCCCTTTCTCTTCCTCTCTTTCTGGAATTCCTATAACACATATATTGAATCTTTTGATGCTGTCTCATAAGTACCATAGACTTTCTTAACTTTTTCATTCATATTTCATTTTATTCCTCTGGTTAATTTCAAGTGACTTGTCCTCAAGTTCACTGATTGTTCCTTCGCTTTGTCAAGTCTGCTGTTGAAACTATTGAATTTTTCAGCTCAGTCATTATATTCTTCAGCTCTAGGATTTTTGTGTGTGGTTTAGTGTGTGTGTGTGTGTGTGTGTGTGCGCGCGCACGCATGTATGTATGCACGTGTGTATGTGTGTGTGTGTGTGTGTGTGTGAGAAAGAGAGAGAGAGAGTTTATATTCCTTTATTGAACTTCTCATTTTGTTCATGCACTGTTTGTGAATATTTGTTTTATTGTCTATCTGTACATTCGTTGAACTTAAGAGGATTATTCTGAATTATTATTCTGAATTTTCTGTAGACAGTTCATTGATCTACATTTCTTTTAGAATTGGTTATTGGATCTATATTAGTTGCCTTTGGTGGTGTCATGTTTATCAGGTTATTCTTTATGATCCTTGCATTGGTAAATACAATTGAGGAAGCTACCTCCTCTTGCAGCCTTTACAGTTTGCCTTCAGCAGCAATAGACCTTTTCCTTTCAGCTTAGTTTGTTGTTCTGAATGAGTTAACTGGCAATGTCTGTGGCAGGTGAGACTTACTGTTGTGGCCTTTAGTTGGGTGGGGTCGTTGCCCATGCTTTGAGATTGGGGTTGTGCTGACTGGGCTCCACATTCAAATGGGACCACTCACTGGCTCACTGATGAAGCAAGGCTGATGGTTGAGCTCCACCATTAGGTGGGGCCACTACCTGGGTTCTGCAATCACCTCTGGTTGGACAGGGTTGTAGGGTGTGTTCCATGACAGGACAGTGCCATTTGTTGTCCTCCATAACTGGGCAGCATTACTAACTGGGCTCCTTGCCTGAGTGAGACCACAAGCTGTGCTCAGCAATCAGACTGGGCTGTAGTATGTATTCTTTTGCCAGATGAGGCTGTAAGTTGAGCTCCACAGTGGGACACCAATGTAAGCTGGGCACTGAGGCTTTCCATAGTCATTGTTAGCCTCCCTGCTCAGACAGGACTGGCAGCTCTCCTCAACCATTGTGTGAGGCTGCAAGCTTGGTCTTTTACCCAGGCTAGCCATTGGATGAGCTTCATGCCTAATCAACGTCTCTTTCAAGGCTTTCTGGGTAAGTGGGGCTAGAAACTATGCTCATCAGTTGGGGAGGGCTGCTGACTTGCTTTATTATCCAGCTGAAGCTGTAAAATGGGCTCCATCACCAGGATGACCTATTGGCTGGGGGACCCAAACCAGATAGAACTACTCACCCAGTTCCTTGGCCAAAGGGGGCTGCCAGCTCAGTAATGCACACAGCCAAAGCCACTGGCTAGCATCTCTGCTTGAGCATCATTGCCAGCAGAAACATGTTTTCTTGAGCCATGTGCTGTTTTTTCTGGTTCTTGCCTCTGTTCTCTTATCTCTAGATAATCCACAGTGGTCTAGTTTTCTGATTCCCTGCAGTGATTCACATGAGGCAAAACCTAAGTTGGCCTTCTGAGAAGCATTCTGTAGCAATGGGAAAGCATTCTGTAACCTTGGGTTCTCTTTTCCCTAGTGGAGAAACAGTAGGCCCAAGGTAACTTTCTGGATGCAATGCTGTGTCAGCCTGGGGGAGAGGCAGTGCAGCCAAAGGGAAACCATTCCTCTTATCTTCTAATGATTTTTTTTCTGTGTTTTTGTTTCTGTGGTCCAGGGCATGCTTCACCCTAACCCCTAGTTTTAGGATTTTGAAAAGGCATCTTGTCTATGGATAGTTGCTGGTTGATATTTCTCTGGAGGGGGACTGAAATCAGGAACCACCTATTCCACTGTCTTGCTGATATCACTTTCCTATTTTTATTACTGATTTAAAGAAGCTCTTTATATAGTCTGGATATAAGTCCTTTGTCAGAAACATGCATTATGAATATTTTTTTCAACCTTTATCTTTTTACCTTCATTAAAGTGGGTTATTTTGTGTTGTTTTGGTAAAAGTTGTTAGTTTTGATGATGTCTAGTTTATTCTATTTTGTGCTTGATATCTATTTTGTCTTGTTTGATAAATCTTTATCTAACCCAAGGCCATAAAAACATTTTATATTTTCTCTTAAAAGCTTTATAGGTTTAGTTTTCACATTTAGATCTATGGTCCCTGTTTAAAAACAAAACAAAACAAAAATTTGTGTAACATGTTTTAGAAGTGTATTAGTTTTAGTTATTCCGAAGTTGAATCCTGTGCCAATAATTCAGTGTGAGTGATTTATTAAGAAAATATTCCTAGGAGAAACCAAAAAGGTAATGGTGAAGTGGAATTGAAAAAGGAAAGAAGCCAATTGGCCATCTCAAATGAAGTCCCCAACTCAGCCTGATCTCCAAAATAGCTCTAGAACATGATTATACCACAGAATTGTCTCTTCTTGAGGCTAAGGAAGTGGCCTTATGTCCCCTGCCACTAGTTACTCACCAGTTATAGGCTGACTTTTAGGGAGTTGGGGAATAGTCATGATTTTCCTTAGAGTTTTAGAATTACTGTAAGTTTCCAGGGACAGTCCTCTTAGAGTCTCAGGTGTAAGTCACTAGCAGCAAATCATGTACAAATGGAGAAAAGCATACCCAGAGTACCTATTCAATTGGTTTATTTATCCACACACCAGTATCACACTGTCTTAATTACTATATATTTAAAGTAGTAATTAAAACTTGGTAATATAAATATTCCAATTTTTGTAATTCTTCACTTGTCATAGTGATTCTGTGTCTTTTGCATGTCCATATAAATTTTTTAAATTTTTTTAACGTTTATTTATTTTTGAGAGACAGAGAGACAGAGCATGACAGGGGCGGGGGCAGAGAGAGAGGGAGACACAGAATCTGAAGCAGGTTTTAGGCTCTGAGCTTTCAGCACAGAGCCCGATGCAGGCTCAAACTTACAGACGGTGAGTTCATGACCTGAGCCAAAGTCAGATGCTTAACCAACTGAGCCATCCAGGTGCCCCTGTCCATATAAGTTTTAGAAATAAAGTGACAATTTCTCCTAACAATTCTGTCCTTTTGATATTGCATGGAATCTGTAGATCAATTTGGGAAGGACTGACATGGGGCTCATAGTCTTTTAATCAATGATTATGGCATATCTTTCCATTTTTAAGATTTTTAAATTTCATTCAATAATGTTTTATAGTTCTCAATATAGAGGTTTTGCATGTTAATTCTATTGTCACATTTTTATGTTACTATAAATGAAATTGTTATTTTTACTTTCCCATTGTTGATGACTAATGTACAGATATTCGTTAACTTTTAAATATTAAACATGAAATTACTAAATTCACTAGTGTTAAAAATACTCTTCTGTAGGAAATAAGTATTTCCCCACTTCATGAGCCTCCTTTACTTATTATATTTCATCACTGTATCATGGCCTCCAAAATTCAAGTACTCCTCTTTGCTCCATTTTCTAGACTTCATTCCAAAATTATGATATTGTAAGAAAATATAAAAATGCTATATCTGCTCCTTTTATTTGTCAATCTATCCATTCTCTCCTTTCTGTACCTATCTTCTCAGAGAAATTAGTATGAGAAGATTGTCGTGGTGGGTTTCACATGTCATAGGTACAGCATTGGGCCAGCCGAGCAGTCCT
The DNA here is from genome assembly GCF_028018385.1 of Neofelis nebulosa. NCBI lineage: Eukaryota > Metazoa > Chordata > Mammalia > Carnivora > Felidae > Neofelis > Neofelis nebulosa. The sequence goes on along the minus strand of NC_080783.1, from coordinate 93,075,849 downwards.
AAAGCAGACACATCCTAACAACCAAGAGATAAATACATTCTCAAATGGGTCAGAGCGGTGTAATATATAAAAATGTTTCCTGATTCCTAGTACTTTTGTTGTCTTATTTGTATAATTTCAAATCAATTTGTTTAGCTTAAAACTTTTTCAAATATTAATCCAGAACAATTTAATGATTTACTACGTTGGCTTGGAAGTACTTGACTTTCACTTTAAAACCGAATGAGGGACACCTGGGTGGCTCAGTAGGTCAGCTCAGGTCATGATCTCTTGGTCCTTGAGTTCCAGCCCCATGTCAGGCTCTGTGCTGACAGCTCAGAGCCTGGTGCCTACTTCAGATTCTGTGTCTCCTTTTCTCTCTGTCCCTCACCCCTCATGCGTGCTCGCTCTCTCTCTCTCTCTCTCTCTCTGTCAAAAATAAAAACAAAACAAAAAACCAGAATGAACTGTCTTTTATATATAGCCTACAGCATTTTTTGCTGATTGTCCTTTAGGGGGAATCTAATTTTAAAAATATATTTGTGTGTGTGTATGTGTTTCTATGTATACACATAAACACATTTCTATATGTGGCAATGAAAATAGATATATCTTTAGATATAGATCCATCATGAATGACTTATCAGTCATATAAAACTTTTAAAAATAATGACATTTATTAAAACTCCTTTAGGTGAAGTTTATATCGGATGCCTATTTAATATTTTAATTATTAAATATTGAATATAAGTGTTAGGGAGCTTATCTATTGCTTAGTACTTTTGCAGATCTATATCACATTGTTCTAATCTTTAAAAAACTCAGATCTCAGTGAAGAGAAAAAAGGTATTAGATGAGTGGCAAAAACACAGAGCAATACAAAATAGTTAAATATATGTTAGCATTTAAATCTTATTTGGGGATCATGAGAGTGAGCTATTTGAAATCCCAAGAGAGTATCCCAATCATGATGAGCACATAGAAAGTCACTGAACACAGGCAAAGAGCATGAGTACATACTGGTTGATACAGCATCTTCTAAGAGCAGAAGCTGTCTTACTTGGAGTAGAGTGTAGCTGTTAACAAATTGAGGGGATTCAGTTAAATGAGAACCAAGAACAAAGGTCTTAAATGGTGCATTAACAAATTACTTTTGACTTGGCAGCATATAGAATTAGTATGTGTTTTTGTAACTGCATACCTCCTAAAAACATCCATTATAGATATTCCCTTAATTATACTTCATTTAGTTGTGTGTTCAAACATCATCTTCTGGTTACTCATACAAGCAGATAAATCTTCTGAAACCAAAATCTTGTATCGTAGTTAAACATACTCTGATCAAGTATCAGACAGTTCTAACTATATCTCAACCTTTATTTATCTTACATTGAAATAAAATGAATTGACTTCAATCAGATTCATCAAAGTATATACAAATTTAGTTAATGTGAGAGTTGTGCTCTGAGTCTCTAAGATGTATAGTTTATTTTCCTTCTTCCTTCTCTGTTTCCTAGTTCTCCTCCTCCTCCTTTCTTCCTCTTCAAAACTGATAGTAATGTGTAGTATTTTCTATGGTCCAGTAACAGTGGATTGATTAGTACATTTAGTCCTCTGTTACTATATATTATACTTTATTTGTACATGTTTGAAATAGGTTAATAAATCAAGGTGATTTTGTATAAATTCCAGAGATGTGGATGCTAGAGGATGTGGCTTTCTGTAGACACAATAGAAGGGTACAGTAATATTTAAGGTTTACTCATTATTTTCATGAATATGTAAATAAAACTATATGGTATTTCACAAAAAAGAATATTTTGAAACTAGTATGCTTGGTATCCCAGGGTCCAAAATCCATGAGTATGAAGTAATGTGATGGTTATTTTGAAATTTTGTAAGATTAGTATATTGGAAGTAGCCAATATTAGGGGGTAATGTAAGAGTAAATCTCAGCACAAGTTTGAAAAATTTAGATATAGTGGGAGCTGTAAAAAATAAGGTAAAATTTAAGATACAATGATAGATATTGTCCCTCTGATTATTCTACATGTGTAGCATATGCGCACACACACACAGTCACCAAAGAAAATATTAAGACAGTAAAACTAAGTTCTTCAGAATGTGTTGATGAGTGCCAAGGAAATCTAAAGTAAAAGAAATATTATAATTCCACACTTTCACATATATGATCTCACAAGCAAACTATGAGGGATTTTTAGCAGATATGGTCGTGTCTGTATTGTAAATGAGGATACAAGGTTAAATAGTTTTTCCCAGGGCACAACAGTTAGCAACGGTCCTAGTAGTTACAAAAAGTTTTTCTGATTCTTTCTTCGAGTAAAGGTTAGTAAAAAAACTTTGAGGTAGATTTTTATTTTTATTTTTTTTAATATAATTTATTGACCAATTGGTTTCCATACAACACCCAGTGCTCCATCCCAACAAGTGCCCTCCTCAATGCCCATCACCCACTTTCCTAAATAAAGTATAACTTAGTGCTTTTATTTTCATGAATAAATAAAGCTCTTTGCCCTCTTCTCTGTTCTTCCCTACATAGACTTTTACTTTGCCAGAGAAGTAGTAATGGGAATGACTGTTAATATAATACACTCTTTATTCTCTTTGACGTTTTTAATTTATTTTTGGGACAGAGAGAGACAGAGCATGAACGGGGGAGGGGCAGAGGGAGAGGGAGACACAGAATCGGAAACAGGCTCCAGGAAACAGGCTCCAGGCTCCGAGCCATCAGCCCAGAGCCTGACGCGGGGCTCGAACTCAGGGACCGCGAGATCGTGACCTGGCTGAAGTCGGACGCTTAACCGACTGCGCCACCCAGGCGCCCCTCTTTATTCTCTTTGATAATGACCCTTAGTTTGAAAGAAATGGGCTAAAATTTCTGTTGGGCAACTTTTTGCAACATCATTGTAATTAATGCAACAAGCTACTGTTGCCATGGACAATTACGTGATACATGGAAATAGATTGCTGTATATGATCTCGGTCATAATAGCATTTAGAATAATGGAATTCTACCTATATTTTCAAACACCTATAAAATTGGTGATTCCCTGACTTTAAAAGAGTCTTAGACCTTGGAACTCTCCAATGTCCATCTGGCCTCAGGGCATGGTCTTCCAGGGTTTGGAAACAAGTTTCTTTGTGTTCAAAATGCATCAGCTGTACAAGCTAGCTGTCAAAGTCATTTACTAATTTAAGAAAGTCCAGTGCAAAAGCAGGGGGGAAATTGTTTTCTGAAAAGGCAGTGACATCTGTAGATAACTTATCACTATAATAGAATTTATCTGGGAATCTAGACCTTGGAAGAGTTGGCTTCTAGTTCACTTAAATATTTGCTTAATGATAAGGAATGACTTGACCAATGGCCAAAAGATACAGAACATATAGTTAGAGAAACTGAGGCATCATCAAGAACAAAAGACATAAAGTCAATGAAAGAAATTTATAAAAGAAAAATATTCTGTACGTGGAGTTATCTGAATTAAGACCTGCAAAGAGTACATGACTGTGGCAATTCCAGGTTAATTATTTTAAATTGGGGCTATACTGTTGACTGGTAAGAGATTGACGGTTGGAATTATAAACAGTGTGTATTTAGAGGTATAGTCCTCACTTTATACATCCATATATATATATATATATATATATATATATATATATATATCTATATCTATATATTTTTTTAAATATAATTTATTGTATTTCTTCTTCTCTACTCGCCTTCTCCCTCCTCCTACTTCTTCTCCCTCCTCCTACACACACACACACACACACACACACACAATACATACATGATATATGGATATAGATATATATATATCCATATATCATATATATACATATGGATATATATACACATATGGATATATATATATATATATATATATATATATATATATAATTGTTATTTAGACAACTACGCCTACGGATTCCTGAGAGAAATAAATTATAAAAACATATGAAAGTCCTTGATGATTTAGGATGGGGCTCCCTCTTCCTACATCCCTCACTCCCTCTCATCCTGTTCCTGTCTCCTCTTTCCCCCCTTTTTCTTCACCTCTATCTCCAAGCTATATGCATGCATATGTTTTTATAAAAAACAAAAACAAAAAAAAAACAGAAAGGCTCAGAATATTATTTTTGTCTTGACACAGGTAGATTGCAAATTAGACCTATGACCTGGTAGTCCACCAGATGGTACATTCTCTGGTCAGTAGCCAAATATGCTAAAAGATCCTCAGAAATTTGAAATACATCCCTCTGCTACATCTGACAAACCTACAATATGGGATCAGGAAAAAAAGATGAGTTTCTTTTTCATGCATTAGCAAAATTTCAGCAAGGAAGGTAGGTTCTTTATCACTCAGGACCCAAAAAACTTTGTTAGTCTACATGTTTTGCCATATGTTCCAGAACTATTCACTAATTCACAGAATAAAGTGTTTACAGGATAGCTAGTGAACATTTACATTGGCTTATACAGTAAGTTAGGATATGAGCATTTATTAGACAGTTATAACTGCCCAAAACCCACTAGAGATGCATTCACTTTAGTTTAAGGGTTGCACATTTCCCTATAAATGGCTTGTTGTGAATAATGTAAATGTGCATCCCTGAGAATAAATTAAATACATTTCCTGCTATTGGTAATGTGTTAGAACAGTTGTGCCATAAATCACTTGAGCAGCATTTATAGATTACTATACTCTATCTAGGCCAAGCTTGTAAATATCTGTGTAACTCATAATTCAATGATTTGCAACCCACTAAAGAAAACCTTAGAGATTTTTCTCTTGTTTTTTTTTTTCTTCCCTCTCATATGATAGCAATAAACATCTCCCTCAAAGATATTCATTTTGAATGCTTTTATAAAGCTTAACTTTTTAATAGAAGCTAGAGGATTTAATGCATAACAAGAAGCATCAACCAGAAGCCTATGGAGTGACTCTGACAGCTCATAGGTGGGTCTTCACTCATGTATCCTTTTGCCCTTTCCCTACCAAGGCATCATTCCTGGAAGACTCAGCAATTCTCTGCAGGCTTGTGGCCACAGGAAGTGACCATTTTCCAAAGCCTTCAGGCTTCCTTTGTGCTCTGTTTTCTCCCTACTTCTTCTCTACTCGCCTTCTCCCTCCTCCTACTTCTTCTCCCTCCTCCTATACACACACACACACACACACACACACACACACACACACACACAATCATGTAGGAAACAAGCAGACATGTTTTGTCTACTCCTAACTCCATCAATTTCATTAGAACTTAGGACACATCAGAAGCAAAATAGGCATTCAGCTTTTTTGGAAATAATATAGACCATAGGTTTCCATGTATTCTTGGGATCACTCTACAAAGTAAAAGCAAATTCAAAACAAAACAAACAAAAATAAATAAAAACAAATCCAGTGTTTCTCTATACTAGGTATTTTGTATGTATTACATCTTTTAATGCTTATAGAATAGCATGATTAGCCCCCTTGTATTAGTGAGGAAAGTGAAAGGTTTAGAAGACTTATAATATCTGGGTTGCAGGGTCCAGAGTCAAAATTGAGCCTAATTCAAAAGCTAGCATCTGTATTCTTTCAGCCTGACCTATTTCTCCATAACTTTTAGCAAGAGATTCTTGTCTTATGAAAATTGGTCATATCTATTGAATATAATGCTCTGGAATTTTGTCCCTATGAACTCTGTTTGAGTTTCTAAAGTTACAGTAGTCTTTTCTGTCTCACATTTACCTATATTGCGTTCTTTTGCCTCTTTCTGGTTGCATTGGACTTCTAGCCTAAGAGAACACCATACTTCTTCAGGGAATACACTCCAAATTATACTTTATACATCTGAGTGTTTGTCAATAGGGAGTGAAGAAATCTGGTGAGTTCTGTTATGTCACTCCTGTGTACCTACCATCCCCAAAGACTCTGCTTCAGCAGTCATCAGCCCTCCTCATGCTCACTGACTCACATTCCAGTGTCTGACTGTCATCTATTTTGTGCTCTGCCAATTATCAATTTGTTTCTGGTGGCACTTGATTGAGTGGCTCCAACCTTTGGGTAATTGGTGATGAGTTGGAACTTGATGGCTCTTAGTTTTCATTTAGATGATGCTTTGCTGAATCAATTTCTGCCTCTTGGCACAGTCCAGTATGAACCCCTCCCCTCAACAGAGTGCCCTCTCTGTTCACAGAATGCTTTTTGTTCTTCAGAGTGCTCTCAAACTTATTTTATTATCTTCATTGTGAATTATATGGGGTAAATTTATGAGTGAAAAAATAGACATGGAGAATTGCCTTTTATTTCTAGAGGCAATGGCTGTTGTTTGTTAAGGCAGCAGGGCTTCTGTCAATGCTCCTTTTGTAATCACAAAATGCAAAAATAGGTTCCCAAAATCTCTAACTCTTTATATAGGATAGTTTTGACATAAGAACATCCGGATCATTGAACAGTGTACTTGGAAGATTTCAACCACCCACATAATGTATAATGGGCTATGAAAGCTAATCGGCCACTATTATAATAAAATTATTCTTCTTGTTATTGACATATATTGGTTAAACATTATTTATAAAGTAGGTATATAAAGATAATACTTGGTGCAGTTCTTGAAATCCAAGAAGATAACATAAGTGATATCAAGATTCTGGTTTCTGTCCTTTGTATTATACTATGTGGCTATGACAGGTTGTTGACACTATTTGAAGCTATGTTTACTAATCTATAAAAGTGAGTATAATAATTACTCCTTAGAATATCAAATATGATTTTATTGGGATTACAAGTACATCAAAAATTAATAATATTGAAAAATTTAAACCATCAGAGTCAGAGCCCAAGTTTACTTGTAATATTTCTAATTGCTGAGCTTTCTGCCAGTGGAGTTTTCTCTAAGAAGTCTGAAAAGAGTGACTATTTTAACTTTGGAAATAGTGAAATATAAAATTTAATTTTTTGAAACGACTCATTTGCTCTTTTTGATCTATGAAGAGCTGTCTTTAGTGTCAATGATATTTCAGTATTATGATGGCTATTATTAAAACTTTAGTATCCAACTACTGTGTATTAATGGTTTTTAACTCAGGTTTGTGATCTATGTTCCATTTTACTTGTGATTTTGATTTCATCCCAAATGTCGGTTTCATGTCCAAGTAGAAAAGGCCAGATTTTTACTTTGAATTTTAAACATGTGTTTACCATATGTGAAGGTTACCCTACAAGTCCCCCTCTGCAACATTTCAATCCCTCAAGTTGGTAAGATAGAATGTGAAAATATATTTACCCCTATGACACACTATAGCATTGATTGCCAGGGGAACTCTCCATAAAATGGCATGTCTGATCAGAGAGATATCTTGGTGATTTTTATACATACTTCAAATTTTTAAAAATTACATGTTGCTCTCCAAATCTTAACCTCCTTTCCATTTTGGTTATAGTATCCATATTACCTAGAAAACTATCTGTGAATAATTTTATGTGAACTATGTTTTCTTAAAGGATATGTGGTTAAATTAGATTTACCTTATCTCACTAGTATTCCTTAGTTCTTTATATGTGTCTGTAGATTTTTTTTTAAGTTTTAAGATAGTACACTTATATGGGAGAAATAGAAAAATGGTAATTCTGAAATTGCAAATGAAAATACTATGGGTTCTTTTACCTTCAAATTATTTTATAATTGCAGATTGTATAGAGACCAAATTATGAACCCCCCCCCCGATTATTTTTCCTGTTTCAGAAGACCCTCAGATAAAATGGATTTCAATTTGGTTGCATATCTTTTTCTCTAGATGGTAAATGCCATGTTGAAAGGCAAATGCTAAGTATACAAAAGTGTTGAGTAAACATTTATAGGAAATAAATTTGAGATTTTTTAAAAACCCAAATACATTGTATTCTCTTTCCTTCCTGTTTCTCTTCTGAGGACTGGCACTTTGAGAAAGCTATTTAACCTGAATAAATCAGGAAAATTAAAATAATTATGCACAACTTAGAAGTTATAGTAAGGATAATACATGTAAATAATTTAGCACAGTTTCTAGCATGTAAGTACAAATATAAATTGTAAATACTCTTTATTGGACTAATATTAAGTGCCTCCTAGGTGATGAATGCTGTTAGACATTGGGATATAATGATCCCTCAAGCAAGCTACAGTCTAATGAGGAATGCAAAATATTTCTAATCAATTTCAACAGAGTAGTAGCTGTTAAAAGAGAAAAAACAAAAGTTGTCATGTCAGCATATATTGGCCCACTTTTTCACAGCTGGAAGAATCTCTGAAGTTTTCTAGGCAGAAAATATACATCTATAAACCTCAGATGAGTAATAATTAGTTAGGCAAAGTGGAGTAGAGGAGTGATGGAGGGAGGAAAAAAAAACAGGAAAGAAAACATTCCGTGTAAGCAAAAGCCTAGAGCAATGAGTTGCCTATACCTCATGCTCCAGACCATAATGCATGAGGTGCCTATAAAGAATGAGCCCAGATCAGCTTCCCATGTGGGTATACTCTGTATTGTTAGCCCCAAGTATAGAATTTTAATAACACTCTTCTTCTTCTGGTGGAGCAAGTGGTTTTGGCTAAAAAATGGTAAGATTCTCCTGAGAGGAAAGAGACCCAAGGATCTTTGGAGGGAAAGGTTAGGCAAAAGTAGAGAGTGAGATCTTAGACTCATTCTAGGTGCATTGTTTAGCCCCTCTGATTTATGGTGGGGACTGGGATTAGATGGGGTACAGACATTAAAACAGATATCACAAAACTGACTCTCTTTTAGTCTTCGGAGGTCAGAAGAGGGGCCCAGCACTCTTGCACTGCTGGCAGACACAACACTCTGTCCTGACATTCTCATTACAGACAGCGTCCTGGGGTCCAACGCACACCAGGAACCCAACTGCAGTTTATTGCTAATTTTGGTTTGGTTTTTAAATTTGTTTATTGAGTGGATGAGGCTTAGAGTGAAGAAAAAGAAATAAGCATCATAGGGAAATTAAAGAAGAGAAGGACCGGAGGGGTCGGGGGTGGGGCAAGGGGAAGGACAGAGAGTTTGAAGATAAGAGTTTGTTTGCCCTCAGTTCACATAGCAGTTGTCCCCTAGGGATCCTCTAGGTGGTATATAGTTATTTATGACTTCGTGTTTCATTTATATTTTTTTTCACAAGCACTTCCTAAATATCACTGTGCCAGTGCCATTTATAATTCTATTGAAAAAAAAATTCTAAATAATTTCAAATTTACAGAAAATTCACACCATTAGGTTTTAAGTTTGCTTCATGTACTTTATCTTTCCCTGCCTCATACACACAGACATGCACCTCTTTATCTCTCCACATGAACAAACATATATACATATATGTGAAAAAATAATGGTGTGTGTGTGTTTATACGGTCTTTTTTGTGAACCACTTGAGCATGTGTTGAAAGCAACATGCCCTTTATTCCCTTACTATTGGCCATTCAGTATGTATTTCCTAAGCATAAGGATATTCTCTAACATAATCACAGCATAGTTAACAAATTCAGGAAATTTCTCATCAACAGTACTTGCAACTAATCTTTGGGCCATATTCCCAAATTCTCAATGGTCCCAGTAATGCCTTTTCTAGCATTTATAGTCCTTTGATTACAGGATCCAGACCATAATGCATTTACTGATTCTATCCCTTTGGTCTCTTCAGTCTCTTTCTTTCATGACTTGGACATTTTTGAAGAATGTAGGCCTTTATTTTGGGCTCTGTTTGGTCATTCTTCTTTCTTCATTCCCAAGCCCCAATAATAATATGAACACGGTATACCATTTATAATATATAAATAGTGATTGGATAGGACATACATCATTCATTTGTTACAAGGCCTCTGATTGGAATATAAATTTGTACCTTCACAACTCCTTAGTGTCATAAAATACCAAGCAGAAGGACTACGTGGGGATGTCCCGGACTATTATAAAATCTTTACCCAAACATCTTAGCTAAGCAAAAATCTCCAGATATTTATGTGTCATCCCAACTTCCTCCTCGCATTAGGACAGTAAAGCTTTACCAGGAACGTTATTTCATGTTGATGATATGATAGCTTTTGCCCATGCTCTTGTCAGTTTCATTACACTGAGACATGTGGCCCTCCTCTTTCCAATTAACTCTCTAAATACGATGAGTCAGTCCCTAGCCTATGAGCATCTTTTATGAACTGTTCTCCTCAAAGGCTGGCAGTAAGTCTTGTTCACTGCCCCATCCCTACATTGACTCCCCCACACCTCAGACTGTGACTTACTTTGCTTTTGGCTTAGTCTATAAAGTTCCTTGTGTCTGTTGTCTCTCTCTCTTTTTCCATTTCTAATGACTACTGTACATACTAAATGCTTTCCAGGTTAAAATAAATGGCAGTCACAATAACCACAGTCACTAAACAACTCTCTTAGACATTGTTGTACCCACTGTCCCCACCTCAACCTACCCCACAAGTATCGCTACTTTACAGTAGCAGAACAGTTGAAGATACTGAAGAGCAAATTAGCCCTCTCCTGGCTTGAGCACCTACTATGTTGTTACATTCTGTGGATTTTAATTTCATCTGTAAAAATAGGGATATTAAAATACACCTAGATCGGTAGCAGGTTGAAAGGCTTTTTGAGCTAATCCCCATGGAATGTCTACCACAGTGCTAGGCATGTGTTTATACTCTAAAATGTTACCTGTTGCTATTGGGGGTTTTAGGCATCTGGATTATGGTTCGGTCTCCACTGTTAGTACCCTTTTAATATCTCAAAGGACAAACAAAAGCTATAGAGGTTATTCTGCTATACATAGGATTGTATGTCTTGTTCGACCCCTCAATTGTGGGGTAAAGTACAGAGAGAAACAGAACCCATCACTGTAGGGCCCAGGAATCCAACTTCTGCCCCTTCTGACTGACTAGTAACTTTAGTTTACAGTATTTTCATTTCTGATCAGGTTTGCTATGATGTCATAGTAAACATTCCTTTTTGCATGCAATTTTTTAGCTGTGCAAAATACATTAATAAGAGTTCACTGCACTTGCAAAATCCACAGCTCTAATAATTCAGAAAGCTTACATTCATTAATCTCATTAAACTCATTAAGTGTCCCAAAGCCACTTCAGTGGTAGAGGTTAGAAATACATGCGATTATTTCATTTATTTTGAAAATGAAAAACTTCAGGGGTTCATACTGATGAACTATAGGAGTTCATTTAAATTCTCCATTAAATATGTATCTCCTTTTTTTCTATTCTGAGAATCCACTTTTTCAAGGACATTGGCAGTAAAAGAAAAGTATATCGTAATTACACATTTGCTTTGATCCATGTAACAGAAAACATTCCCAGAATAACAATATTCCAGCTACCAACACAAGTACTTTAAAATGTTCATTTTTGTTCAAAGGTTCTTCTCATTTGTTTTTACATTTGAATTTTATCTATATCTTATAAATTTTACATGTAAAGTTGACTCACCACAAGTCTTTAGATTAATATCATCTCAGCCCTTTTGGTTGTCTAAACTTCAGTGTCCCCTAAATTCCTAAGTTACGACTCCTGGAAACACTATTCCTTGAGTTCTTGCATGTTGTTAACAGTTTATGCATTGTCTTTTAATTGAAAATCAGCTTTGCTGAATCTAAAATCCTTGAATCATTTTTGTGTGTTTCTTTGTTTTCTTTGTGCATCTTTCAAATAGCTGGTATGTTTTCCTGTCAAAAAGTCTCATGACCAGTTTGATTTTATTTCCTTTATAAAACATCTGGTAGTCTTGTCCAGATACTCATAGAATATTTTTTTCTTTTTCTTTAAAGCTTAATACTTTTACCAGGATATGTCTCAGTATTAGTTATTCTGCGATACCCTTTCAATAAGTAGTTGAGTCTTTTTTTTTAAGTTTTTTTGAATTTTCTTCAGTTCTGCTTTGTTGTTTAGGTTTTCTTCTTCATAAAATCTTATATGCATGTGGCATCTGTATTGCCTCACTTTTCTAATTGCTAGTTTTTCTCAAATTATTTTATCTCTTGTTCTTTTATCTCTATGTTCTTTTATCTCATTTTTCTCCACTTTTTTTTCTTGGACAAAAAATGATAATTTTTTAAATGTTTATTTATTTTTGAGAGAGAGAGAGCACAAGCAGGGGAGGGGCAGAGAGAAAGAGAGCAAGAGAGACAGAATCCAAAGCAGACACCAGGCTCCAAACTGTCAGCACAGAGCCCCACGTGGGGCTCGAACTATGAGATCATGACCTGAGCCAAAGTTGGATGTTTAACCAATTAAGCTAATCAGGTGTCCCCAAATGGTATATTTTTATTCTTCTATTTCTCCTAGTTTCATCTTCATTTCTGAAAATGCTTTTTCTTTTATTTCTATTTATTGAGTTCTGTCACTAAAGGTCTGTGTCTAATTCTTATTTATGTTGTTCTTTCATATCTATGCCAGTTTTGAAATTCTTATTTGTTTCCTTTGAAGTAGTAGTTTGCATGCATGTCTGTTTTTCATGCATGTCTTTCTACTATACTTTCTTATCTATGGGGACACTATTTTGACCTTTGTTACCTTTTTTCATAATACTGTTGTTTGGGATTTGAATTTGATCATTTTCTTTGCTTATTTCTTTGTGTGTGAAATCAAGTTTTGTGAACTTTTGGGGGGGAGTGTATTTGAGGATTGCTTTTTTCTAATTTCATTTTCGTGGTCCAGGGCACATTCATTCTTTCCCTCTTTTGTTTTTAGTGTTCGGAACTACAGCAACTTACTATGTGAGATTTACTGGATCCTGTTTCCTTCCCTCTTTGTGTATTGGTCCTTTCTTTTCCTTTATTGGTAGTTTCCCTATTTTGCTCCCTTAGGAAACTCTTCTCATCCACTTCTCTTCAGTGCAGGGAACTATTTTGGAAGGGAGTTTTGGCTTGTTAATACATCAATGCCCAAAATCTCTCCATGAACCCCTTTCTAGCCACCTGCTTCTGGAATGTACAAAATCCTCCTATGCTCAGGTTTAGTTTTCCATCTTGGTGTTCTTGTGTATGGCAGATGCCTCATTGTACCTTTTGCTTTCCCCTATTGGATGTTGATGTCACACAGGTCCTATAACTTCAGTCACTGGTCCCCGTATGTTCATAGTTTGTTTATGGAGATAACTCATCACTTAATTTCATATTAATCACATTACATAATTCATCACATAATTTCATTTTCCCATATGTCTCTGTCTTTGCTCTTCTTGCACTGGAATATCCAAAGATTTTTTTACACTTCTGTAACCATCTTCTCAGAATCTTTGAGAATATTTTTAAGCATGAGAGGCATAAATAACAATTCTTCAGGCCCAGATTTTTCTCCTGTAGACATCGTCTCGACCTTTGAGAATCAGAGTTTATTTTTTTTAATTCCAGTATAATTAACATACTGTGTTATAACAGTGTTATATCAGTTTCAAGTGTATAATATAGTGATTCAACAATTCTATACATTACTCTGTGCTCATCACAAAAACAAAAACAAAATTAAGCCACTGGGACCATACCAAAGTAAAAAGCTTTTGCACAGTGAAGGAAACCATCAGTAAAACAAAAAGACGACCTACTAAATGAGGGAAGATATTTGCAAACAATATATCTGATAAGAGTTAATATTCAAAATATATAAGGGACTTATACAACTCAACACCAAAAAACAAATACAATTTAAAAATGGGCAGAAGACATAAACATTTTTCCAAAGAACACATACAAATGGCCAAAAGACACACAAAAATGCTCAACATCACTAATCATCAGGGAAATGCAAATCAAAGTCACAATGTAGTATCACTTCACACCTGCAGAAGGGCTGAAATCAAAAACACAAACAAATGTTGGTGAGGACATGGGGAAAGAGGATCAGGATTTAATCTCATTAAAAATCTCCTTACAAGGGCAGGGTGGGTGATGGGTATTGAGGAGGGCACCTTTTGGGATGAGCACTGGGTGTTGTATGGAAACCAATTTGACAGTAAATTTCATATATTAAAAAATAAATAAATAAATAAATAAATAAATAAAAAATAAAAAAAAATAAATTTTCTGTGAATTGCCAAAAAAAAAAAAATCTCCTTACAAAGCATTGCAGGGGTATTTTGCGAATTGTTTTACCCCATTTTTCCAAATAAGAAAACTTAAGTTAAAAGCATTATATATCCAGTTCTGCCTCATGAGAGAGATGGAAAGAAACAGCAGAGCTACTGTCAGTAGGGCTAATCAACAAAATGAGGGAGAAACCATCTCACAATAATCAGATAAAGTCTGTAGCAGAATAAAAGCATTCATTTTTCTGTATCTGGTGGGAGTTGACAAGGCTAGACTTTGCTCCTGCTCATCTCCACATAAGAAATATACTGAGTTACTTAAGTTTACAAGTACCTGGACTTAAGTGAAGTTTTTTCAAATTGTGTTTGTTAATAATTAAGTGTTAGACAGATGCCTACGTAGCTCAATCAGTTAAGCGTCTGACTCCTGATTTTGGCTCCGGTCATGGTGTCACGCTTCCTGAGTTCAAGCCCTGTGTTGCTCTGCTCTGACAGTAGGAGCCTGCTTGGGATCATCTCTCTCCCTCTATCTCTTTCCTTCCCTGCTCACTCTGTCTCTCAAAAAAAAAAAAAATTAATAAACTTAAAAAATAATTAGGTGTTAGAAAAATATCAAATTATACATTTTTATCTGGATTTCTTTAAAATACCTGAATTAACGGTCATCCTTTATGTGGTGAATCAAAACCACATCAGTAAATACTGATATGTTTTATTAATGAGAGATGCTATTATTTTAGGAAATGTCATCTAGATTTTCTGGAAAATGTATGATAATTAGAAGTTTACATTCTCTTTTTATCAGATATGCTGATCTTTATGGAATCCTTACATTCAGGAAATATGATCATAGTCCAGTTTGTCTTCTAATGGCAGCTTACAAATATCTAGTATTATTGCCCAGGAAGAACCAAATTATCCTATACAACAAATATTTATTATTTACCTTCTTTATTCCAGACATAGAAAAAGCTTTTCAGTGTCCAAGAAAATTAAGACATGACTCTCTTCAAATAGTCCATGGGAAAGAATGCACACACATTGATACATGTACATATACAGTGGAAATGTTTAAAAAAATGAGATTATTCCATTTTTATGGGCGCAAGGGAGTCATTGGTGGCTCTCCCATGGGATATCTGATTTAATTTTGACAGATGAATACAAATATTCAGGTCAGGCCCAAGGGTAAAGGCCCTATTGCTAGAGAGAACAAAAGGTGAGAAAGCACAATGTCATAAGAAAGGATTGAACTTTAAGATAAGTGCTGGTTTTCAAAGGTAATAAGTTAGAAAATGCAGTCTCATAAAGGGGGCTTATTTACTAGAGACTAACTGGTTCTTACTGGTCATCTCTTTCCCTAGCAAGTAAACTTTAGCTATATAACCTTGATCTTTACAATAAAACTGGCCCAAAGTTGACTTTGGGTTAGTTATCCACACATCACTTTCTCAACTTCGTTTAGGAAACCGACAATATGTCATTGCATAAATACCCTAGAGGAGAGGAGATTCAGGTTTGTATTTGAGGAGTCTTGGTCCAATAAAGAAATCATCCAGACATAAGCCTCCTTTACCATTCTTTTTTTCTGAGCCCTACTTCCAGCTCCCTTGTGACTAAGTCATTATTTCATAACCTTCCTACAAATAGCTAATAGAAAGAAATAAGGAGAGAACACTAACGTACCTATCACTTCTTAGCAGTGCCAGGGCAGTTTTTCTTTTTAAGTGGAACATAAAAATATTGCCTAAGGTTAGGTTGGATTGTGTTTGTGGATTCCCCTCACCCATACTTTCCCCTTTGTCTGTTTCTATGGATAGAGAATCAGTAGGAGAGTTAGACGCAGCGTTGGTTTTCAATATATTAATTTCTAGAAAGTAATTATGGAAGTCTACATGATTATGAATTAGGGGTTAGGTTTAACTGAGTATTTTAAAACCACATCCCACCGAACTAAAGATTGATAGACTGTGAACTCTGAGGGAGAAAATTCTTAAATATCATCAAATTACACCATCCCCCGATCCATTTTTCTCACCCAAGTTTAAATAAGCAAAGATCTATCATATACAAGTAAATTGTTCAAGGTGACATAATTTATGTGTGTGTTATTATCTCGTTTGCTTTATTTGATGGTGTAGACTAAACAGGTACATAAGTTCTAACACTTATTCATTTGGTCCCAACATTGATTTTTTTAGAAGGTAGAAAATCAGTAAAACACTAATCAGGGGTATCTACCTAGATACCTTCATTTTTCTTTCATTGGCAAATCATTTAACTTCTTATTCCTTCTTATGAGAACAATCAAATTAATTGGTGAACTAGTAATAAATTATTGGTAAACATTTATCATGGGATTCACTTGCTGATAATTAAGTATAATTACCTGGTTTTGATGGCCCTTCTTTATCATTTAGAGATAATTCGATATAATTAAAATGTAAAATTAGTTTAAAAGTATTGACAGATCATCCAACTAGAAAGTTTCATGGATAAAAAAGTGTGTTTCAATGGCTCCAAACATTTAAAATTAGAAGAAAAGTGGGGTGCCTGGGGGGCTCAGTCAGCTAAGTATCTGACTTTGGCTCATGTCATGATCTCATAGCTTGTGAATTAGAGCCCTGCATCGGGCTCTGTGTTGACAGCTCAGAGCCTGGAGCCTGCTTCGGATTCTGTGTTTCCCTCTCTCACTCCCCTCTCTCCCCCCCCACCCACTCGTGCTCTGTCTCTCAAAAATAAACCTTAAAAAAAATTTAAAAATAAGTAAAAATAAAATTTTGTATCATTTTTCTGCATATTTCAGTGTAATCCAACCTTATCATTTTGATTAATAGCCAAGATTCAGTTTATAGGTTGAGTTCTTGCTATAATATCTGAAAAAGTAAAAGGAATAAAAATAAATAAAACATCCAATATAGAAATGATGATTTGGTAACCTTAATTCAGAGACTTTTATTTCTCTTGTGGTTTAGGCATCTATGTGCCTCTTCAGATTTGGGGGTTTGAATTGTGTCGTTGTGACCATATTTAATGGTATTTATTGAACAAGATTTTTAGAGATTGATATGGGAAGTAGAAACCATAATGTATCATGGCTTCAAGCAGTTTATAAAGAAAGGAAGGAGCCAAGGGAATAAAGAAATCATGGCATTATTATAAGGGCAGGTATAGTATAGAAGTATATGCGTATGTATATGTGTTCAGGAACAAATCCTATAGAGTAATTCCTGAGTATGGGGGGAAATTTGCTCAGGGAGGAGGAAAATAATTTATCTTTTTTTTTTTTTTTTTTTTTTTTTTTTTTTTTAAATTTTTTTTTTCAACGCTTTTTTATTTTTATTTTTGGGACAGAGAGAGACAGAGTATGAATGGGGGAGGGGCAGAGAGAGAGGGAGACAGAATCGGAAACAGGCTCCAGGCTCCGAGCCATCAGCCCAGAGCCTGACGCGGGGCTCGAACTCACGGACCGCGAGATCGTGACCTGGCTGAAGTCGGACGCTTAACCAACTGCGCCACCCAGGCGCCCCAAAATAATTTATCTTTATTGAAAAGTATCAATGATGAAGCCTTGATTAGTGTTCTGAAAGGAAAGGATAGGATTTTAGACAGTTGAAAGATGATTCCAGTAGGTGGAACTTGAAGGTTCACCATGGCTAGAAAAGTTGGATGAAATGTTGCAGGTGGGTTTACTGACTCAAGGGCATTATATGACTTGAGGCTGTAAGAGGACCCATGGGCAAAGTGATATTCACAGGAGGTCACATTTTTACATTCATTTTGTTTAAAGGGCAATATGACGTGTAGTGGCTCATCCCCTGTGGATCAGACAGCCTCCCAAATATGAGGGAAGTTCTGGTGTATTGGCAATCTTGATTTTATACTTCTCTGTATATACCTGTTCCAGGGTCTTAACAATTATTTTCTCATTAAGATTTTCTGCATGGTTATTTCTGTTGGGCTATCTGAGGGCACGGGGACATTGTCTTCCTTTTCTCATCCATTGAAACATTCAAGAATGCATTTTATCTCTTGCTATGTGGCAGGCTATTTGAGAGTACAGAGTGTGTTTAATTGAAGAAAATAGTCTCTATGTGCTAATTCCACATGGAAGACAGAAATGTAGCCTTCACCATAACCTAGAAAAGGAGTTGTCAGGTGCAAAAAACCAAACAAAATACCAATTTATAGTGAATTACACAATAGTTTTATTTTCTCAGTATTATATTTAACACTCTCAGTTGTCTCTTCCCTGTAGTTGTTACACAAGTGCTTACATGTACACAGATAACCATACATGATTTGCCACCTAACTATGGGTCCATTCTGACTCTGTCTGCTCTTTGATTTTCACAGTCCTGTGATCCCCACTCAACACAGAGAAGAACCCGCCACCTGCTAAGACCCTCACTGAATTCAAGGTCATGTGCTGAAGACTCGCAAGTGCGGCCTTGCCTCCTCAATGAAAATTGCTTCCAGTTCCAGTACAATCTAACAGGTACGGTTGAAACCCACAGCCATTCTATTTTCCCTGAACATTGACTAATGGGAGAATGTGTATGTGTGTGTGTGCGTGTGCGTGTGTGTCTTCATTCTTGGGATTCAGGACTGACAGTAGAATGTGAGAGTGTATTGCACACAAGGCCGAAGCTTTGACGTTTCCAGTGTCCCTTCACAGAAAGAAATGCCCGCACTTGGCATGTAGCTTCAGCAAGGCCACCTGGAATCTCCAAATTCCGAGATGCTTCAAAAGACTTGGCAAAGTTTCAGAAAAGAGCTGAATTAAGCCATGATAACCACAATAACAAAAATACACAGCAGGGGATAATTTACCACTTAGGGAAGAACGTAGTCATGCTGTCATAGAATTTAGCTCTTTCATGGCCTTTTTTATTTCAAGAAATTCAAGCTTGTGGTGTACTTGCTCAATGGGTCTCAATAGGATAAATTGTAGTCCTGAGTGGACAGGGATACTTTAGAGGCACTGGGAATCCCTCCGCCTCATTTTTCAGCCACTGCTCAGGATTCTCCTGTGTCTCATACCACAGACTGTTTAGTTACATTGATTTGCTGCCTGCCGTTCCCAAAAGGAGCAGACATGCAAAATGTCACAAAATGTGGAACCGTGTTAAGTCTCGGCACTGAATTCAGTACTGACAGCCAAACCACCACAGGCCTGCCGAGGCAAAGTAATAGTCTCTTCTGAAACAAATTCCCCACTGAGGTCACGGTGGCACTATGATATTTCTCACATAGAAAACTTCATAATGAATTCTGGGGGGTGGGGTGGGGCAGTCTGATTGTCTTTATTGGTGAAAGATGACTTAATGTATTTGCCCTCTTTCTTTAGTTAAAGGTGCTTCAGATCCTTGATTTTTATAGTAATTTTTCAGAAATAAGTGAAATTTGCTTTACTGGAAGAGAGAGCATGTCTTTAAAATACTGATTTTACTATGCATTGGTTTACTATTCCCGTTAAACTCATACGTAGGTCATTTATCAAATATGGGAAGTGTCCTTAAAGAGGTTCTTGATGTATATCATCAAAGACCATTCTTTCTAATCACACCAAAAGTAAGAGTTGGTTTTTGTTTTTGTTTTTGTTTTTTTTAAGAATCAGATTAATTATGGCATACTTCATTCAGACTTCCAGTTGTCTAGTTTGCAATGCAACTATCCAGATCTTTAAAACCTTCTCTCCTGGGGACACCTGGGTGGCTCAGTCGGTTGAGCATCTGACTTCGGCTCAGGTCATGATCTCACAGTTTGTGGGTTCGAGCCCTGCATTGGGTTCTGTGCTGACAGCTCAGCGCCTGGAGCTTGCTTCGGATTCTGTGTCTCCCCCTCTCTCTGCCCCTCCGCTGCTTGCACTCTGCCTCTCTCTCTCAAAAGTAATTTAAAAAAATTTAAATAAATGAATGAATGAATAAATAAAACCTTCTCTCCTGAGACAATAATTTGAAAAAAATTAGATTTTCTGTAACATTCATGTAGTTCTGAGGTACCTCTCTTTCCTTTCTCAGGCAAGTGTCTTAAGACACTTAAGCTCCACTGTACCAACTTTACCAAATGGTTTAGATGACTGGATTTGTTCCTTGAAAATAGTTTCGGGTTACATTAAGCAATAGCATCATCTCTGGGTTCCTTCTCTATCAGTTATCCCCCAGCAAACAGATGATTCGAAACTAGTTTTCCTTTACCATCCTTGTTGGTGTCTTTCCTTTCCTCTTCAGCACAACAGTGACACGGTCTCCAACAAACCATCTGTCTTTTTGCTTTTAGAAAGCAAACTTAGGAAGGTAACTCACTTTGATTTGGTTGTTTACTTGTTTTGCTGTAAAAGAATTGCATGGTGCTTTGTGAAGCCACCTGGAAGTTATTTTAGGATTATATATATGCTATCCTGCCTCACCAATGCAAATAATCAAAGGTTTGTTGTATTTTGCTCACATGACCATAATTCTGAAACTCAGTGTGGTGATCCTATACCTGTAGAGTGGAGCACATGCCAGCTGAATGAAAATGCTACCTGCGGACAAGGTATCAGGACCCGCCTTCTGAGCTGTGTACGCAGCGATGGCAAGCCAGTTGGTGTGGACCAGTGTGAGCAGGTAATTGGTTTGTATTTGTATCTCATGCTAGGGGCTTTGGATTTTTTGTTGGTTTTGGTTTGTTTTGTTGTTGTTGTTGTTGTTGTTTTTTGTTTGTTTGTTTGTAATATTAGTCTACCGTCTTGACACTTGGTGTGAATGACAAACTCTGATTCCTTCTTGCCAAACTAGGGCTCAGTTGTAACTGGTGTAGCACAGTTATACCTCACTAGTTTGAACTTAGTCAAAATGACCAGGAAAGGTTATTTTGCACTGAGGAAATGGGTCGATTAAACAATTATTTGTATTACTTCCAGAACTTATATGTATGTACATGCTAACAAACTATTCATATCAGGTGACTATAATATTTAGATATGATTCTGTGTTAGGCAGATGATTCATTTGCATGTATGATAAACACTGTGCCTTGCACATAAGACGAACACTGACACTTGCTATTAGAATATACTCCTAATTTGCTTAGCAAAGCCTTGCTAGATAAATAGCACAGTTGTACTTTTCTTCTCAATCTAAGTTAAAATGCCTCCCTACAAAGTGCCAGTTAGTGAGTTCTGAATTTTTGTAATGATGTTACTGTTCCTTTTTTTCCTGTGATGAACTGTATAGTTTGGACAAACGCTGTAGTCAAAGCTGTTGCAAGTAAGTTGCATTTCCTCCCCAACGTCAAAGTGAAAATCACTATGGGGACAGTTTAATAGAAATAAGAATGACCATATGCTGTCACACTAGAAGAATCACCAACATAGTTTTTAGAATTGAAAATTCCAAACTTTGGAAATTGAAAATACAGGGTCAGTGAACTCATATTTCCACAGAAGCTTCCCTCACAAATTGGCTAATGGAAATTGGTACCATTTCTCCTAAGATAGGTGGAGTCCACAAGTGAAATTAGAACCAAAACCAAACTTTGCTCACCTGTCCTGACATAAGTATTATCCTATCAAGTATTAAAACATGGCTCTCTTAACTAACAGTATAGCCATAGACACACAACAACTTTGAGACCAGGCCATCTGTTGAACATCCCATTTGGTGAAACTGTAAAACTGGCCAATATGGGGCAAAGTTCTGTCCACCATGTGTCAGCAATTTATTTTAACATTTCATTGAATCTGCCTCTGTAGAAGTCTGCAGGAAAAATAAATGGCCAATCTGCAGCAACTCCAAATAAGTTGAAAATGTTACATTTGGTATGTGTAATAATTTTTTTCTTTTGATACAAAGTAAGATATGAACTATTCATTAAAAGAAAAATCAGTTTCCAAATACCGTAAGTTAAACAAATATTTAAAGAAGATTAAAGAAGTCCCAAACTATTAACCTATCTGGAATATCCATGCATCTCAAATGGATCGTCGATCCTATATGGTAATTTCTCTTTTGCCCATGCAGCACGTTATCATGCTAAAATCATTAATTTTAATTTGGTGTGGACATTGCTAACATTTAACATGTGTTCAATGTCAGAGTTTTCCTAAATAAGCACATGGTGTATGATTTCTGTAGTGGAATTTTTCATTATTCTTTCAGTGTTTCTTTTTTTTTTTTAACTTTTTTTTCAACGTTTTTTATTTATTTTTAGGACAGAGAGAGACAGAGCATGAACGGGGGAGGGGCAGAGAGAGAGGGAGACACAGAATCGGAAACAGGCTCCAGGCTCCGAGCCATCAGCCCAGAGCCTGACGCGGGGCTTGAATTCACGGACCGTGAGATCGTGACCTGGCTGAAGTCGGACGCGTAACCGACTGCGCCACCCAGGCGCTCCCTTTCAGTGCTTCTTAGATGATTTATTCTCTCACTAAGATCTCTTCTAGCTTGGCCATTACAAAAAGCAATAGATTTTGCCTAGATGCTGGTTTCAGAGACGGCAAGAGAGAAATAAACCAAAGCACCAACTTTTCCCATGATTAAGAGTTTGGTTATGTTTTCAACCTAATTGATCTTTTTAATGAGCATAGTTGTTGATTTTGTTTTTATCCTTATTATTTTTTTAGCCTAGATAGCTGTTAATTTTGAGCTCTCTATGTGCTGTTGACCCATCCAGAAGTGCAAGGTACCTGAATTTAAAACTGAGGCATCCTCCTGATTCTGTGTTTGCTAAGCAAGGACAGATTTCTGTGGCATCTAACTGCCTACTCTCCCAGAACACTAATTGCAGGTCTATTCTAGAGTTGTGGATCTCATAAAAATAAATTTGGGCCAATATATTTCTCATTTGTGATGTAAGGACAACCATTTTCTGTGACTCCCACCGATTTCTATAAGAGAGGTTATTTTTCCCTGCAAAGATGTAGAAAGATTATTATTGTAGCATAAAGGGCATAGAATAGTCTTTCCCATGAAAGGATAGTGATTTATTTTGACAGTGATATGATTCTTCAATAAAATCATACTTTATTTCCATCTACAGCGTAACTTGGAGAAGCCCCAGAGAATGAGCATTCACTGCCTGGTGGAATGTGTAGTCAACTGTCAGCTCTCAGGGTGGACAGCTTGGACAGAATGTTCAAAGACTTGTGGCCATGGAGGTACTTGGTTTCCCTATGTTTGTTTCCAGTAAACAGTTTGGCTTTTAAAAAATTTTTTTAATGTTTTTATTTTTGAGAGAGAGAGAGCACAAGTAGGGGAGGGACAGAGAGAGAGGGAGACACAGAATCTGAAGCAGGCTCTAGACTCTGAGCTGTCAGCACAGAGCCTGATACCAGGCTCTAACCCATGAACTGCAAGATCATGACCTGAGCCAAAGTTGATGCTCAACCCACTGAGCTACCCAGGCACACCTAGACAGTTTTGTTTTTAAATGTCTTTCTGGGGGTGCCTGGATGGCTCAGTCAGTTAAGCGTCTGACTCTTAATTTCGGCTCAGGTCATGATCTCATGGTTTGTGAGATTGAGCCCTGCATCGGGCTCTACGCTGACAGTGTGGAGCCTGCTTGGGATTGTCTCTCTGCATCTCTGTCTGCATATCTCTCTCCCCACCCCCCACTCTCAAAACAAATAAACAAACTTTAAAAAAAGGAAAAAAATAAATGCCTTTCTGTACGCCATAAATTGACAAATGATCATAAGGCATGTTGACCAGTTGGAGGCAACATGAGCCTGACCCAGAGGGGAAGAGATATAGAACTTGGTCTTGTATGAGTCCTTTACTTCTAGGCAGAGGTTGCAAAACTGACTTGGTAACAGTGGCAGACACCAGAGAAGCTGCTAGACCAGTGGGACAGTGTTCGTTCAGAAGGTCATAAGCTCAACCAACCCAAAAAAATGTTGGCCTCCCTGGTTTTTGGAAGAAATATGTACTATGTAAGTATAGCTGACTCCTGTGTTGGGCAAACCCCCAAATCACAATCTCTTAATATCCTGACTGGAGACTAATTTGCCACTCACATAAAAGGAGGTGTTGCTTGCAGTTTAAAAAGTCAGTCAAGGACACAGGTTGATGGAGAATCTACCACTTTAATACAACCAATATTAGCCGAATGGTGCCATCCAGTTGGCTCTGTGCAGGTTTTTATGAGCCAGTTTGGAAGTAGCATACATCCTTCCATCATCTATATTATACAAAATTTAGTCCCATGTTCCCAGTTCAGTGCAAGATGGTTGAGCAGCAAATGTATTCTCTAGATGGCCAGTTATTCTTAGCAACAGTGTTACGCTATAGAGAAAAAGGAGTATACATCTGTGGTGAACAGATAGAAATCATGACCACAAGTTCCCAGGATGCCAGTGAGCAAATGATATACAATGGCAAGGATTGAAGGGCAACTGATACTCAGGAGCTAGACAAATGGCTATATAGAGGGCACACCAGCACTGGGCCAAAGTAGGGACCAAGACATTGTCCATGGAAGAGAGCACAACAAGAGCATAATGGGAAAGCACAGACCTGTGGTTTAGGATAGGACTCTGGTCCTGAAAAAGAATTTTAATTTCTCACAAGGTAAACGTCAGAAAATTAGACTAGGGTCCTAGGGGAAAATCTTGTTGTATGATTAGGCACTAAGCAGAGGAGATGAAGGGAAGAATTGCAAGTTGCAGGAATCACGGAATGAAGATGGGAGGAGGGTACACCAAGACGTGCATCTGACTGTCAAACAGAAATACTTGGGAACAGATTCCTAGAAGTTCTGTGACTGGCCCACTGGCAGTAGTACATAGGCTAATTTCTGAGCTACTCTGAAATGAGTGTGCTGGCGTTGCCGATAATTCTCTGCCTCAGTTGGGATTGTCTGAGTAACTGTGGCAGGGTGCAGCCTGGAAAAGGGGCTCATCTGTGAACTGAGCTGTCAGATTTTGGGGAGGGTAGAGCAAAAAACAGTAGCTGGGATTTGTATTAGGAAAATGTGACTAAGGAAATTGAAAACTACTTCTGCAAAGAGCATCACGCACAATGAAAACGCGGGAGTCCAAATGCCCAATAATAACATGCCATTTTCTGCACAGTTGAGAGCCTGTAAAGAACCTCAGGAAAGCAAATGGCAAATCTTAAACCCAAGATTTCAGTGACTGACCTGCTTTTCCTCAAATATTCTGATCAGCTGGATGGTGTAGTTTCCAACTGGGCATCCACTTGAAAGTTGGGTAAATCTAGGTACAAATTGCAGCTATTTAGGCAGATTACTTAATCTTTCTGAATCTCAGCTTCTTTATCTATAAAATGGAATTTATGCACGCTGGAGGTGTTTTTGGTTTGAGAATTAAATGATATGAAGTATATGAACACCTAACACAGTAGTTGACACATAATAGGTGTTTATTTTATGTTAATTTCTGTCTCCATCTTCTTAGCTGCCAAGAGTAGAGAGGGTCATCAGACACTACTTAGGATCTTTTAAGGATTATCGTATAGACTTAGTCACTCTGTCTCCCAATTTCATTTCTCATCCTTTTGCCCCATTCAAAATCACATTATGATCACAGCATAAGTGTATTTTAAAATTGCAAATTTGTGGGGTGCCTGGGTGGCTCAGTCTGTTGAGTGTCCGACTTCAGCTCAGGTCATGATCTCATAGTTCATGGGTTCTAGCCCCCTGTCAGGTTCTGTGCTGACAGCTTGGAGCCTGGAGCCTGCTTCGGATTCTGTGTCTCCCCCTCTGTCTCTGCCCCTCCCCTGCTCATGCTCTGTCTCTCTTTCAAAAATAAATAAATACTTTAAAAAAATTTTTTTAATTGCAAATTTGAGGGATGCCTGCATGACTCAGTTCCTTAAGCAGCTGACTCTTGATTTAGGCTCAGGTCATGATCTCAAGGGTTGTGAGATCAAGCCCCACATCAGACTTTGCAATGGGTGTGGAATCTGCACCTGGGGTGCCTGAGTGGCTCAGTCAGTTAAGTGTCCAACTTCAGCTCAGGTCATGATCTCGTAGTCTGTGAGTTTAAGCCCGGCATCGGGCTCTGTGCTAACAGCTCAGAGCCCAGAGCCTGCTTCAGATTCTGGATCTCCCTTTCTCTGCCCCTCCCCCAATCACATGCGTGGGTGGGTCGGTGTGTGTGCACGCGTGCACTTTCTCTCTCTCAAAAAATGCAAATTTCAACAATTGTTTTCCTATTGACTTAAGAGTAATTTATTCATTAAACAAATACCCATGTGCCAGTTCTGGTTCACTGTGCTGGGGATTGCAGCACTGGGGGGAGGTAGATACTTGCCCTCTTCTCATGGAGTTTACAATGCAACTGAGCGACAAGAGACAGTAAACAAGCAAATAGGTAATATTGTATGTTGATGAGTTTGCTGAAGACATACAAATGAGAGATGTTTTTCACATTAATGATGCATTTAGTCAGAACAACTGGTTGCTCCTCTGTCCAGCAGTGACTCAGCCTGGTTATTCTACAGCTATAAACACTGCAGTCTTGTCCTCATGGGTCTCTGGGAGGTGTGACTCTTATGGTGGTAAAGGGTAGCATGGAAAAGTAGAGAAAGGATGAGGTCCTATATTGCAAGCATGGTCCACAAAGACCTGTGGGATCTCACCTGTGCCTGCCTCTCTAGTCCCATCACCCTCCACCGGTGCATAGGCTCTCTATGCTCTAATACAGTATATTTCAGTCACATCCCTGAGTGTGGAGCATCTTACCATCACTGCACTACTGCCTCCTACTACTCTTAACTTGCATGCGTCAAATCACTTGCAATGTCTGCACGTCTGAGGGGCCAAACGCCGTTTGGGTTCTTCATGTGTGAATCCCCTCAGTTCCTATGAGCACAATAGGTGTCACATTGGAGGAATTTCAGTTAATATCTGTCATTGCCCAGGTGGCTCTGGATCATAGAAGAAAGCTGGAAGTGGAAGAGCCTGCAGACTGGATCACAAGCCCAAAGGCAGCCAACCCCTGCCAGTGGCTGGTTTCCTGGCCCTCTAACTAAATGCATATGTCTTAGGTACATTACCTTAGAACGTATTCAATGCAAAGGAATCAGATCCGTTCATTATTATTTTTGCCTGGCAGTCCTAATTCTGCCACTGTACCAAGTCAGTGAAACATGACAGATCTCCGTGTCGTGCTAATATACTACCTTGACAAATAAGACCCCTATTTGTAAGTTTAGCATTAAAGTATTACTTTAATTTTTCAAGCAGTTCTGTTAGTGCTATGGACTCCCCAGACCCTGGTTGTCTATTAGGAAGACAAAAACAAACAAATGAAAAAACATTTCCAAATCTGAATCCCACTATTGGAGAATTCTAGGCTATTAGAGTTTGAACTTAAATTCACCTCTTCTAAGCCAGAGAATAATAAACAAAGAGAAACAATCAAAGGTTTCCTAAGGAAGTAATTGTGTGAACTAAGGTACCAGTGGGATTAGGGAAGGAATGTTAAATACTTGGGAGAAATCAACTTGCATAAAGCACTTGGAAGTCATCTAAATAGTATCCATTGATATTCAATATAGCACTGGTTACAAATCACCACTAGGTAGTTTCTAAAACTCCATTAGCATGACTTCTTGGAAATCCTTTCTTGACCTTTAGATGTCTTGATCTCCTGAATTGTCAGATGTAATAATACCTTTAAAAAAATTATTCCATAATCCTGATATCTGTCAAACCCTCCAGTGATCTAAATATGAATGTATTTCATTGTTCCTTTATGTATTCAACAAGGATTTGTAAAGTTTATACCTATTATCCTGGCACTTAACAGTGTCCTCTTTCATTGACAACAGTGACAATGTGAAAAATAAATTATATGGTGACCATGCTATTTAGATGTCTGTTCTTGAAGGCAGGACTGTAGAAGTGTATTCCTATGATTTACGTATATACTCACTGGATGCTTTCCGAGCTTCAGGCATTCTCCCAAAAGCTGAAGCTACACTGTGTATGGGACACATAAGATCCCAGGCAAAGACCCCTGACATTCAAAGTCCCACTGAATCCAGTGAAAAATTGGATGGCGATAACAAGACACACAGCAAGTAAACAAGGAAATAAACACAAAAATAACAGATGGTCAGGATGAAACCAATGATGAAATCAAAACAGATCATGTGATGGAGAATAAGTAGAACAAGTTTTTTGCAAGGGAGTGAGGGATGAGGGAAGAAAGGCCACTGAAGAGCCAATATCTATGTCAAAATTGAATGACAAGGTGCCATAGCTCTTATAACTGGTATTTTCTTTAAGTAGGCTGCTCTTCAATTTCACAAGCATCTTTTGACTACCTGTTATATTCCAGCCTCGATGTCAGGACCCACAAACAAAAACCTAAAAATAAGCATTTTTCTAATTTGTGCCTGATTTCAATCTTAAAAAAAAAAAATAAATAAATAAATAAATTGAACAGTACAAAGAAGAATAGGATACATGGCCCTTGAATTTTTAAGCACCCACCCTCAGGATGGTGCTGAGACTGCCTTTGTGGTTGCATTATACCCCTCAGCCCCCAAACTTCTCCCTGATTTTACTTAGGGCACCACTGTTCCCTGATCATCACCCACCCCTGCCACAAGCAGATAGTAAGTGTTTCCAAAATGAGAGAATCGTGTATTTAGATCATGCCTTGATCCTCGCACAGCACAGCCTAAGAGCAATAAGCAATAAGTTCTTCTGGAGCTGAAGAGGTTGGAAACTATCATTGAAAAGCATCTGTGCCTTGTCTCTTCTGAGACAGCACACCAGTAGCTGTCTTTTGTTAGCCTCTTTCCTTTTTTCCAACTGGTGGTGGCAATAGGGCACAAGTCACGAGAGGAGATAGTTTATTTAGTCACATTAAAGTGGGCAAGTTGCATGGGAGTCTGACTCCAGCACCTGTGGCTCTCGGCTGACTGCTTTATCAGAAGTTCACACAGTTGTCTCAGTTTCTGAATTCGCTGGCTGCCAGGCAAATGCTGGTGTGCTAGATGTCCTAGATGCTTCCCCGTGAGCCACACTTCGCTGTCAAACCCGCAGAACTACATTGATCTGGGGAGAGATTTTCAAATGAGCTCTTTCTCTCTTTTCCAAGTGTCTGCATTGCCTCTTTCATGTACACCTGATGCTTGGCATATACTTTCTAATTGTGTTAAAGATTTCAAGGTCAGAACAGTTCGAATCCAATTTATTTCACCTTAGATAGAGACTGATTCTAAGCTTCCACTAAGGGATCTTTTTAGGTAGATTTCAAAGATCAAAGCTTGTAATAGAATAGCTTAATATT
This sequence comes from Neofelis nebulosa, assembly GCF_028018385.1. Taxonomy (NCBI): domain Eukaryota; kingdom Metazoa; phylum Chordata; class Mammalia; order Carnivora; family Felidae; genus Neofelis; species Neofelis nebulosa. The sequence goes on along the minus strand of NC_080783.1, from coordinate 93,046,534 downwards.
TGGATTAGTCATGTTCTTTGTTGAATTTTCATCAGTTCAGTGGAATGTAGAACTCCCTAAATTTAGCATTTCATGAATTATTTATTATTTAACCGATAACATTCTAAGAGTATTATTAATCTCAAACTGATTTTTTCCTATTTCATATTTTTAATTCAATGTATATGAGTTTATATTTTCTATTTTATGTAATCCAGCCTGACTTTGTATCTCCCAAATGGCACATAATTTTTCTGTCAACTCTTCCCTATAATGAAAAAATAATAATTTTGTGTTAACTCCAAAGTACCACAACTTTGTGATTTCCAGCATTTTTTTTTCTTTTAAGCAAAGGTAAGCTGGTAACCTTCATTTTTAGTATCTGTATAATACGTGATCAGTGTGGTATCCTTGAGCAGGCACAGTTCAATTGCTATAACAATTGAAAATTATATCAAGTAATTAGTTCCTATGACAAGAGAATAATAAGCTAAATTATAAAATTATAGAATGGGGAAAACCAAAGACCAGACAAGAAACCAGAAGATCTAGGTTTTCAAGTTGGGTCTTCTAATGGCAAGTCAGAGGACTTTGAACTAGTCTTTGCATAACTTATACTATTTATCTGTAAATCGATGAAATGTTAGAACATTTCATTTTTAACATGTATTGTTCAGTGGCACAATTACTGGAGCCAGGAGTGTTTTCATAACTTTACAACAGTACTATAAAGGACAGGTATAACTTTACAGGTGAGGTGATAAGCAGTTAAATAATCTGCTCAAGGTCATGCAGCTTGTTATGGAGGAAAGATTTGAACCCATGTTCAGGTGTCTCCAAAGCCCCATTTTGCCCCTTTGCCTCTGACACCGTACTTGTAAATGTTCGCGTTGTGTATATGGCCCTGTGTTGGGTGCTATATCACTTTATAAAAATTCTCCTAATATATACATATATTTAAAAATAAGCAGAGGAAATGGATCTCAGATTAGAACACAAAGGGCAGGGGCACCTGAGTGGCTCAGTTGCTTAAGCGTCTGACTTTGGCTCAGGTCATGATCTCACAGTCTGTGGGTTTGAGCCACACGTTGGGCTCTGTGCTGACAGCTGAGAACCTGAAGCCTGCTTTGGATTCTGTGTCTCCCCTGCTCATGCTCTGTCTCTCTCTCAAAAATAAATGAACATTAAAAAAAATTTTAAAGAACACAAAGGGGCAGTAAGGGCTTTAAGAAGTCCATCTGAATTTTCAGCCTCGTAAATATTTACTGGTTTCATAATCAACATTGTTGCATATTATCTGGTTTGTCTAATTGGAATATAGCTGCAGGGAGCTAATATTACTGACAGGAAGTGTGTGACTCTAACAGACAGAGTAGCTGCAGGATGGCTAAAATCACTCTCTCTGCCCTTCTCTTCTTGTGTCACATGGGGAACTTCTTATTGGGGTATTTCTGCTGTATGTAAGTTCTTACAGTGGTCCATCAACTTTTGTTAGCTTTTAATGGGACTGAAATGTGATTATTGAGAGTAGAACTAAAGATAGATGGCTAGAACGCATTAACAGAGAAGTCTAGAGCTCTTTATTGCCAAGCAATACCAAAGGTGCCTAATCTTCTATTCCTGGAAAGCCTACTGCAATCTATGATACCATGGTCTTCTCTTGATCTCTAAACCTGTGGTTTTGGCTTAGCATACCTCACTCCCAGATAGATGGTCATGGCTTGGACTAGTCTGCTTTACTGTGAAAATCTTCTGGAATCTTTATCTTACCTGAGTTGAGCGTTCTCTAGGATGACAGGTACATGGGTGCCTGAAGCAATTTCCAGATAGGCCAAGCAATCCCTCTGTAGGGCAAACCCTTGCACCATAGCTCTGAATGCAGAACTGTTTATCTTCCATTTATAACAATGCCAAACATAGGCCCAAGATCAGTCTTTAAATTTCAGATGGGGACCAACATTTTTACTCATGTTGTTATATTAGAAAATAACACTAATCCTTTGGGTGCCTGGGTGGCCCAGTTGGTTAAGCATCCAGCTTCAGCTCAGATCATGATCTCACAGCTTGTGAGTTCGAGCCCCACGTCGGGCTCTATGCTCACAGCTCAGAGCCTGGAGCCTGCTTTGGATTCTGTGTCACCCTGTCTCTCTGCTCCTCTTCTGCTCTCTGTCCCTGTCTCTCTCAAAAGTAAGTAAACATTAAAAAATTTTTAAAAAATAAAGAACCTTGACCCCAAATTCATGTCCACCAGAGTGTATATTTAAAACAATATTTACACTTAAATTTGGATAAAAAAATCTAAGCAATATTTGTTTTAACTTTTTAAGTAAACTTCACACCACCTGTGGGGCTTGAACTCACATCCCTGACATCAGGAATCATATGCATTACCAAATGAGCCAACCATATGCCTCTAAGTGATATTTGTTAAGAGAATTAAGTAGTAGATGGCAGTATAAAGAGCCCTATGAAATCAACTGAACATTTTAGACAATGTAGTAAGTTTCTACTGCTTTCAGAAATTTAGTGACAAGTACTCAAAAGCAAATAAAGTTAATACTATAATTTTAATTACTTTTTACTAAAGGAAAATATGAAACGTATGAACGCAGGTAGCACATTTATTGTAGAGGGTAGGCCTAAGTACACATCTCAGACTTGTCTAAGTGTCCTAACAATTACACTGTAGCATCTGACACCTGATTTGGACCAGATGAGATCCTGGGAAAGCACATGCTTTTGGAATAAAATAGACCTTTTTTCCAATCCTGCTAGCTGCGTGATTTTGAAGAAAAAAAAAGTTTTGTATATATATAACTTCTCTGAGCTTCAACTTATGAACTGAGAGTATTAATAATTGTGTCTGAATCAGAGTCTGAGATCAGGATTCTTGTTGAAGTGATTTATTTGAGGGTAGTGGGGAGAACAGGTGTTCTCAGGGCAATGGGAGCAAAGCAAGCAGAATAAGGAAGGGAGAAGAATGAAGCAAGAATATTCTATATCATCTCTGTATCAAAGAAGATTGTATTCACTTATGTAATTTAGTCCCTCCCTCCATAATAAAGGATACTTTTGTAATGACAGAAGGTGTTATACAATAAATTATCTTAGCCAGAGACATACGTGATTACTATTAATAGATTGGCATGACCAGCTGTTAATGAGGTTTTTTAGTATCCCCTTTCTTCTTTTTCATTTATTTTGTCATCTGCTAGAATTAGCCACTACTAACCTCAGGTAGCAGGCACCAAAACCTTAAGAATACATCCATAGGAGGAAATACTTAAAAATGGAAACATTGTACTCAGTACCCTAATTGTTGGGTGCATATCAGAAAGGATGACCATCAACTTGAGATTGGTGACATTGAGCCCCATCCATGGTCAGCCCCTTGTAGTTACTTGTCAGCTCTGGAAGACCAACCTTGCCAACAATTGTTCATATGCCTTGAAAAGTCAAATCCTATTCAAAAGAAATAATTCCATGGTGGAAATCAAACCACTCTTAATATTCAAATAACATGGCATATGCACAAAGTGACTTTATCTACCACTAATACTGTATTTACACATCTACAGTGCATCAGGGTTTATGGGCATGTTCATATGAATTGCTCATATACTCTAATGAACTATTTAAGGTTAAATAGGTATGTTCTTTATTGCTCTATTATTCTTATATTTCCTTTTCTACTTTCCCCTACATACATACTTTGCACTGTTTGTCTGGGTCATATTCAAACTGTCCAGAGCTGCTATCAAAACCATAATTTTCAGTTAATCCAATGACTATGTATCAGGGACACAGAAGAACTGTTGTTTAAAGCATGCCACTGTAAAGGTACATGGTGGCTGACTCCTTGTATCTGAAAGTATGGTCAGAGAACCATTGCATTTGACTCCATTTCCTTTTATGAATATAGAAATTGAGAAATACTTGAATAGTTTTGAGAGCTTTTTACTCCTTTAATCTTCCACATCCACTTTGTCAGTGGAGCCTCAGAGTAAAGTCTGAAGACTGCTGTGTAATCTGGTCTCATATGCTTTAAATCTATATGCAGATTCCAATATAGGCCTGTGTGTGTGTGTGTGTGTGCGTGTGCGCGCGCGCGCACATGTGTGTGTTACAACTCATATGCCTCCCTGTTTGCTTTTTTTTTCTGGAGTTCTTACCATGTAATTCATTTTCCTTTGTTGCAAGTAATTATTGCCAATATAAGTGTAGGCCCAATCTCACTGTTGCTCTTAATGAGCTCCCAAAATTCCTCAAGGGAGGAGAGGAAAAGGCTTAGAGAGAATTCCTAGCAAACTTACCCTACTGTAATTTGGGTCTTTATTAAATTGAAAACATATTTTACAAGGCAGTGCTTTTCTCTCTTTTATAGCTTGAAGAGTAGATGAATAGAGAGTCCATTTCTATTTCTACATCTTCTTGGTACTGCTCATGAAGCATCCTGTCTATAGTTACTATTGAATTCAGGTTCCAAATAGATTCCAAGTCCCATGTCTAATACTATTTAAGAACATAAACCCAAACAAGAGGAGTGCAACAGAGTGTCCAAGAAAATTGCCCCATTTTCAGATCTGAAGCATCAAGATATGCACAGTAGCGACCTTCACTCTTACTCTGAGGGCAGAAGGAATCCAAGCTAGAGTGGAAGGGGTTTAGTGAGTTGGGACCAGGCTGAATCATTAGTAGGAGCTTCATAGTTATATGCATTTCATATTATAATCCCCATAGAATACAGGTAGAAGCAGCCAGGGCCAATTCTAGGAATGGATATGAAATAGGGGTTGTTAAAACAGGTGGTAAAAAAAGAAGTTTCAACAACCACCTACTCTATTTTTGATACATTGTTAAGGTGGCTTCTATGATATTTTTTGATTGATATAACCAACATGAGATGACTCTAAGGAATCTTCATCATCTCAGTATTTTTCACCTGAATCAGCATAATTGTGATTTCTGAAGGAAGCCAGTCCCTTTATAATATCAAAATATTCATGAACGAACTGACCATTTATTTATGAAGCCATCTTCCAACCAATGACCTTTCTCCACTGATACATGTTGTGTCACTGCATCAGAGTATTCGTTGGTCAGTCTCTAGCTGAAAACAGAGTATGTACCCAGAACAAAGGGATACAAAATGCAATAGTCCGTACACCAAAGATAAACTGGAGTTCTTGAGAAAATTGGTGAAAAGTGAGGTGAAAGCCAAAGATTATGATGGTCAAACTGCAAAAGCCAGTCATGAAACAATGCACCTTTTATAGGGTAATCACCACATTATATAAGAAGTATCAGTAGCTGATTTATCATTTGTCCTCATAATGATTGCAGGGTCGCCATCATCATCTACACGGTAGTTGACAGTAGATCAAATAAAACTACTTGCATACTTTTCAGTTCCAGAAAAAGTCCCATTTAGACTTTTATTATTTATTAAAAATAATTTGATTCCTATTTAAACAGATGCATTTTTAAGTGGCATTTTCCTCAGCATGAGTTATCCTCAGATAATAAGGACTTTTTGTATATTTTACAGAAGAGGAAATTCATGCTCAGAGGAGTTAAAATACTTCCATGTGCTCACATCATTTACAAGCTGTTAATTTGAGAGAACTGTTTCCAACTGGAGAATTTTGATGCCAAGTCCAGGTTTCTTTTCACCATACATCCACTATTTTAAAATTCTCTTTCTCTTATATACTATATCACATCGTAACTTTAAACGTCTTTAATTTGGCCACATTTTCACTCCCCCCCCCCCCCACATGAAAATTCACTATCACCAAAACCATTTCTTCAAGAGTTTCATTTTAGGGTTCCTTTTGGAACAAACAGTGTTGAGAGATGTTGCTTAATTGAATATTCCATCCATTCTGATGTTTGGAATCCCAGGCAAGTTTAGACTACCACCACTGGAGACGGCAGGCCTCTTGTTGATACTGTCTGTATTCCATGCAGCTAAATTTAATACTTAAAACTTCAGGATGTGTGAAAGAGTGCCTAATTTGAGGGGCAATTTCTCTGATTATTTAATTTATACAACCCAAATCCCTGACTTAAAAAAGAAACTTAATGAAAGATATCAAGTACCCACAGAAACCTTTTACACACTCATGCTTTCATTAGCAATATTTTTTCTCATTGAACTTTAATACTCGCCATTTAAACATGACAGTATACTTCAAAATGTAGGATTATTATATGCTCTTTGATTTTAAAATGTTCTTGGTAGTAACTGGCACTGTTTGAAAATATTATTTTTCCATTAGGATAACAAAAGGCAGAGAAATCATACGGCTGTGCTTACAATGAATGGTTTTAAGACTTGATTATCTCAGAAAGTAAAAGCATCATTTTTTTTTCTGTTGAATACTTTAGGTCCCCCCGCCCCCCCCCCACACATACCTCTATGCCCAGCAAAAGGTATATCACTTTAATAGAAATAAATGAAACGGTTCTAAAGTAATGGCCATCTGTATGTCATCAATTCAAGAACAAACTTGAAATTATTTGGTTAAAATGAAATAGAGCCTTTTTTAGCTGTGATAAAGGCAACACTGCATTGTTATTATTCTTACAACAATTTATAGAACAGAATGGAATTATAATGACATTTAGGGTAGTAGGCATTTAGGTCAAGAGAATACACGTAAAGATTATTATAAAACTGAAGAGTACTTAAGCAAGAATTAATGTAAAGTACCAAATGTATTCACCAAGTAGAGACAACATTTCATACAAATGATGTCCAAATGGTATTACTTGATTTGAGTGATGCTGGGTAGAACATCATTTCAAAAATGCATTCTACATAGGAACTCAGCACCCAAGAAGAATGGGTAGATTCTGTTATTCACCAAGCACAGGTTATTGTTGACTCAAGGTTTGCTGTCATCCAAAGTTCCTTTTATCTTTTGCATAAAAGGCAGTGGTAAGTAGTTCTCCTTGCTCTCTCAACTCAGGGCTAATACAGTAACCTCTGGAGCAAAACTTCCTGGGTTTGAATCCTGTTCTGCAGCTTACTAGTTTTTTGACCTTAGACATCTGACTGAAACTCTACCTCATTTTCCTTATCCACAATATGGGAAATAGAATTTTCCTTGAGGGTTGTTATGATTCTTCACTATATAAGTATTTAGAATAGTGCCTTGGATATGGTACCTGGTCAACAATTGTGTTGACATATCATCACACATTTTCAGATACCAAATACCACATAGATAATTTACGAAAATATGAATTGTACAAATATTCAGTTAGTACTTAATGTGTATGAAATACCATGTTAAGGACAGAAGCCGAAGCCTGAAGGCATAGAGAATACAGTGACTAGAACTTCCTAGTTTTCTTCAAAAGGTCTTCTCAGACCAAATTGGTTTACTACAAAATCAATAATATTCTGGTGGCCAGTAAGAGGTCTAGTCCACTGAAAGGTGAGTCACTCTTACTTGTCCCCAAACTTGAGGGCATCTGAGAATTATTCCTACCCAGGGCTTTCAAGTGAATTCTGTGTTGAAGTCTTCACTCACTTTCCATTTTATTATTATTATTATTATTATTATTATTATTATTATTTTAGAAAGGGAGGGGTGGAGGAGGAGAGAGAGAAAATCTTAAGCAGCTTAGCATGAAGCCCGAAGCTGGATGGCTCTCAGGACCTGAGCTGAAGTCACAGTCAGATGCTCTATGGACTGAGCCACCCAGGCACCCCCTAGTTTTCCCTTTTTCTTAACCTATAATTCTAGAATCTTTGGCATTGACTAAAAGACCCCATTTAAATAGCCTTAATAGCATTGGCTCAACCTATTCTTCTTCTGGTTCCCCCTGTTCCAGCCAGTTTGGCTTTCTGTCAGTTCTTCAGACAGGTTTTGCTACTTTGCATCTCATGACTTCTTCACATGCCCTTTCTTCAGCATGAGACACTTTCTGTATATCCTGTCTGGCTGACTCCTTCAGATTTCTACTTAAAGGTCAGCTGCTCATGGAAATGTTCTCTGATTCCTTCCCAGACTGGCATATATCCCCATAACATTCTCTCAGAGAACCCTGGGGTTTTTTTTTTTGTTGTTTTTTTATCACAAATACAATTACACAGTTAACTTTATAACAACAGTGGAAGGACATCATAGTCACAGATAACTATCCACACAATAGTACCTCATCAACAAAGAAGAGTAAGGATAGGAGTGAGTCGGGAAAGAGCAAGAGAAAAACACAGACATTTACATTCTGTCCACTCTTCCCCTTCAACAGACTTATGACCTAATGCCCATAAGTGGCCTTAAAATGACATGGGAGCCCTGCTCTTTCTTGGCTGTTCCCATTAACCAATTTTCTTTTTTTATGAAATGAAATACCAGTATTTGAACATATTTTTCAAACATCATGCCTCCTTGACACAAGCCAACAACTTAATCTTGTACTCAGTTAAAAAAGAATTTGGCTCTAAACTGTAGGAAAATTATCCATGTTGAATTAATTGAGAGATACTCTGGAGATCTTGGGGTGGCACCTTCCTAAGGAATTTTCTAGGGTAATTTGAGTTGTGTGCAAATTTTTACCCTACCTGCTAATTTAGAACCTAACAAGAAAGATGCAACTCTATTTTTAATATTTCTAATCTTGGCCTAAAGTACAAGGTCTAAAAGGGCAGAAGCTACATCAATTTCATCACTGTATCCCTGGCACATAGCAGGATGCCTGGATCATACTGGAGCTCAATAAATATTTGTTGAATTAATTAACATTCCACCAATGTTTATAGGATCAGTCTATTTGGGCAACAATATAGTTTGGAGTTAGAAAAACTAAAGAAGTAGAAGGCAGACAGAACTACAGAACCTTAATCATTATGCAGACTTTATAGACCCTGCATGCCCATAGGAACCTAAATTAAAATAGCAGAAAAACTGAGAGCCAGACATGACAAAGTTCAGTATATTTTAATGAAGACTTATGTATGGAAGGCAACATTCTGTCTTTTAATTCCCTTGCTAAGCCAGCCTGTAAACAAAAAGCTAACACCTTCCTTATCCTTTTAGGTCGAATGAGCCGGACTCGAATTATCATTATGCCAACCCAAGGAGAAGGACGGCCATGCCCCACAGAGCTTACCCAGCAGAAAACCTGCCCAGTGACGCCCTGCTACAGCTGGGTCCTCGGCAACTGGGCTGCATGCAAATTGGAGGTAGGTCATGTAATGATACTTAAAGAAATCTTCTTAGTATGCCTAAAGCATCTGTCTGGTCAACCTGTGTGCTGATGGAATAAATTTCACAGCACCAGGGGCCTGTGCAATGTACTTTTATGCAATAGAGCACATGCAAAAATACAACCAAATGACTTAACCTCATGCCAAGTGTTGTCGCTAGGAAAATAGCCATTCATTAGTCACTGATTCTAAAAGGGTCATGGGACTTTCATTCTCTTAGGCATTCTCAAAAATACCATGTTATCTTCTTGGCTTATTGAAAATATCAAAGTATTATTTAATTAGGCAAAAGCCTGATGCTATGGCACAGCTTGCTGTGGACTGTATTTCTTAAAGACGTACTTTTAGGCTTAGACAAAATCTTGCATATGGGCAGAAAATCAAAAGTGTATGAAAGTTACATTTTAACATTATTACACGAACCAAGGTTACTACACTTTCCTCAACGATTACTTTTTTATTGACCTGAAATATAAATGCCTAGCAACATCATCATATATCACATACCCAGAGCTTTTGCTGGATCAGCAAAGATCTCCTACTGCATTTTCTCTCTGGTTTCTAATGTACGAAAAAGCACATTGATTTTTTCTATTCTCTTATTTTACTAGTTTTTCCTTCAGTTCATATTCCAAAGCACATTTTCATTAGGTAACAATAATTGTGATTAAGCATTAAGAAATCTGCCAAGTATTCTCATAGAGATGTTTAGTGTTCCTGTCAGGATGACATTGTCATGCAGCATTACTATCTTGCAGAAGTTAAATGCCCATGTATTTTAATAAGTCCCAGAGGAACAAAATTGTGTGGTACATTTGTTCAGTCTCCTTTTTACAGAAAATAAGATAATCATGCTCATTAATTCAATAGTAACCTAACATTACTGAATCTGAATACTTTGCCTACCAGTCTAAAATCTTCTTTCCTAAATCTTAAGCAATTTTTAAATGCTGCTTGGAATCACAATAAAAAATGGAAGGAGTAGTTTTCCTTATAATTGTAATAACTGTTGACAGAGTAGAGAAAATAAACTCAAAGAATTCAGGAACCCATTGCAGGGCGATAGAGAAAAAAGTTAGGGGGGAGAGAAAGAAGGGTATAAGACTGAGAAAAACCCCATGCTCTAAGTCTTGCCAGGCATACAACTACTACTCTACCTTAATTGTTCTTTTTGGACCTTCCCTTTTGATCTCCTCAGGTATAAAGAGCTTTTTTTTTAATATGCAAGTCTGCCAACTTGTCCCATGGGGATATTATGGGGGAAATGCCAAATGTACTGTTTCATTTTGCTCTCACATAACTGAGTTCTTGCCAGAACCACAGGAGCAAGAGTGGCGAGTTATGAACATTTTCTGTAGAATTGCCAGTGAGGGTTGGGGATTGTAGCATCCTTTGGAGATACCCAGGCTTGGAGACCCTGGAGACCCTAGTAGCAGGAGTATCCAGAAATTTTAGCTATGCTTCCATTTTTAGACAAGGTTATTCTTGTTCACTGACACTTCCAGTCAGGAGGAAATGCTGCAATTTAACTTAATTCAGGCAAAGCTCTCGAAAAACAAGTCTAGGTAGTAAATTGTTCTGGGGTGGGCACCTTACCGGAACAGGGCCAGTCAGCTTTCTTCCCTAAGAATTTGGAATAGTATTGGATCTGTTCAAAGATTGTGTGTCCGGGTACTCTTGCTGCATTTTCCTGCCCTGTAGATAAAATAAGTAACTCTGAAGCAAACGTGAACAAAGAAGGTGCCACACAAAAAGAGGAGGCAAAAAAGAAAGGGAATCATGATGATATGAGTTGAATTTTGCCTGAGTTCAAGCTGCATTTCTGCTTTTTCTGAAGCCTGTGAACTCTTTGTGAGACAGATAATTCAGTATCTCTTTAGCGGGTTTCCTTTTCTTAAATGTATATGGAAACAGAGTTTGGAATTACTGATTAAAATACATGTGGGCCTCTGCACACAAAGGCAGATCACGTCTCTCACAGCTGTGCTTCTCCTTGTCCTGGCTACCCTTACCTGCCAAATAACAGGTTGGGCGCTCATTCACTGAGGGTGGTGGTGATGTCCAAGTGGCTGACTGCCATCCAATGGATCAAACCATCAGAGAAGCTACAACAGGGCACAGTGGATGTAGCAAAATGCCACTAACATAGAAAGAGATTAGCAAAAGGAAGTGTTTATCCTTAGGCTTTGCTTTTATTTTATTTTTTAGTGTTGTCTAGCTCTTTCTATCCAAATTCCTCAGTTGATAACATGTATCCACACATATGTTCATGAATCTGTTGTACGGGCTCAGACTCCCAGAGTCTAACAGGCTTAATGTTGGCCAAGGTTCTGTCAGTTCCTAACTCTGCCATTTCTGCCAAATCTGTAAACTCTCCAAGTCTGTTTTTCTTACCTCTATCAGGAGAGTAGAAATAGTACCTGTTTTTTTCTGGGAGCTTTTGGTAGGAATTAGAGAGTTTATATATAGTGCATACCTTGGTACCTGAAATAAATTAAGAGCTCAATAAATTGTAGTTGCTATTATAATTTTGATTAAGACTATGATTATGATTATTATCACCATCTGCCTCTCCACATCTGGAGAGTATACAAAACATCCATCAATGATGCGGACAGTGGAGAGTCAGCGAGAGAATCCTCACTTGTTGATATTCTTGCTCAAAGAAGCCTGGGTCTACTTTCAGTCCCTTAGTGTGGAAAGCTTCATGAATGACAGTGAGTGAATGCTTGCCTTATGAATGAAATTATCATTCTAATGCTGATTTCTCTTCATCTTATGGCTGCTGTTGTCAAAGATATAGGAGATTAAGGTTGAATATGGGTACATACTAGGAGCACATTCTTGTTTGTCTTGGTTTTTAAAGGGATCCCTGATGTAGACTTGTTTCCTGTCACTTCTTCACACTCCCATCTCCTGGAATGTCAAACAAAACTCTAATCAGCTGCATCTTCTGTTACCTGAGGTTTCAGAAGGCAAATTTCATACACTGCCAAGTCTTCAGACTCTTCTTTCCAAGTACTCTGTGGCAAAACATACAGCTTAGACAATTCTGCAATGGATCCATCATCCAGAATGATAACTTATAAGAGAGAACCCTCTCCCCAAAAAGAAATTCAACTTACACTATTTTCCACTTTAGAGAATAAGCACTTATTAGAGGATTTACCTTAAATGAATCTACTGTGTCTGGACTTTGAACCTCTACTTATCTCCCAAAAAATGCACTCAGGTCAAAATCAGGGTGCATTTATTTGAAAGCTTCACAATAGCCACAAAAATTATTATAGCAATTATGAAGTATTGATAAATCAGATGTGTGAATTGCCATCTTAAACAATTGTTAATCCTTATGAAAAAATCTCTAGAAGCAAAGGTGATACTCCCCAATTTATATGCCTATTCAGGTTTTTAAGCTTTAAATGGCTACAACTTGGACCTCCCCTAAGTTGTACCTTTTCTTTCTTGACAGTATGTCTTTAAATCATAATTTTCTTGTTATGTCAAGAATTTTTCTCAACAGCCACTCTGTAACATCGTGTACCTCTAGCAGTCTGTCCACGACCTGCCCTTGGCATTCAGCAGTTGCTGCCACAGGGCCTTGACCTGATCGGTTCTCAGCTGGCCTTCCAGTCTCCAGACCCGTTCCATGCCCTGGCCCGCTGTCATGACTACTTTAGCTGATCACCTCATCCTCCTTTGCTTCTGCCACAAAAGTCCACAAAAGCTCCAAAGCCTAAGAAAAGCCGTTTCTGGCCCCTGCAGGGGGCAGGGCATAAAAAGAACATGAACCCCAGTTTCCCAGTGCAAAGCAGTTTTCACATTGTCACCTAATAACGGGTTAGTGGATTATAGCATGTGGTATCCCTGACTGCAGTAACAGAGGTGCAGAGGTGGGAGCTCTCTCTCTAGCTTTTTCTCTCTCCACCTCTCCCACCACATGAGCAGGAGTCATGAAAACTCCAGCTCTTGCACTGACTTCTGGATTTTTTGGAAATTGAGCAACACACCTTGGAAGTTTAGGGGAGTTAATACTGCCTGGGATTGCTTCCCTCCCCCATCTTGGATGGTATTGAGGCATGTTACCACATGGCCTGTTTGGAAGATATGGGTGACCAAGAAACCAGCTGTGTTTACTTGTGAAGTTGAGGCCAGCTTGGTAACATACTATCTTTTATTTGCTTTCCCTCTGTTCCTGCTCTAGTTCTTTACTCTCACTCTGCCATCCTAGGATCTCACCTCCTTAGCATAGAAGCTTTGCCTTAGGCTTTGTTTTCTAAGCTATTTATGGAAAAACAGAGCTACTGTCTAGAGTTATCCAAATATCCAGTGGACTTCCTTTTGAAGTATGAGCACTTGACAAAAACTGAGGTGAAAATACTGATGAGTATCTGCCAAAAATGTTATAGTAGGAAACTTTTCATCAGGCAGATGGTTAGGTCAAATAACCACAAAGAGCTTTCTAGTTCTAAGCTTCTGTTTCTGTGAGACATTGCACAAAATTTTTTTCTAATTGCCCAAAAAATCTGAGTGTTACTTGTATTAAATATCTTCAAAGAACATTATTTAACACAGAAGGCATGCTGGGAAAACAACTTCATGTGGCAAGAGAGAAAATCAGTGTTTTATTGAGAACTCCAACCTAATCCATATGAGAAAGTACTGAATTCCCTACAAAAGGAAAACCAGCAAAGTAAAAGAGAAATGTATGCCCTATGGCTGTACATATTCTCTTGGGGAGTGATCATGGATTAGGTTATTTTAATACATACACCTAGACAAATTTTGTATGTTTTTTTTTTTCTTTTTCAATCCTGGCTGAGTTCCAAAATGAATCATCAGAGTCTGAGTACATACATTCCATGGAATAAATTTGCATTTTACTTTAGCTTCTCTTTCAGCTCTAGGAGGATTACTTAGTGATACTTTATTGTCAACAATTGAAAGTTAATTCCCAAGAGGAGGAAGCTGTGGATTTTCTTGGGCAAGAGGTGGCAGGAGCCAAAAATACTGTGAGATGCTAATTGGGTAATTATAACAGCATCCTTTCCTTTCTTAGGGTGGAGACTGTGGGGAAGGAGTCCAGATCCGCAGCTTTTCCTGTGTGGTCCACAATGGTTCAGTCTCTCACTCAGCTATAAGTGTGGATGAGGCACTGTGTGGAGAAATGCCCTTTCAAGACACCATCCTGAAACAGCCATGTTCTGTGCCTTGCCCAGGTATGTGATTTTAAATGATTGGGAGGGACTTCCCTGGTGATTTTAATTTTTTTTTTTTTTTTTGGAGAACGTCTAATTAAAGTTGAAATTTCATATTAGCCACAATAAAAATGCAATAAAGTTATCACTTTATAATATCCTTACAGCTTCAATGGAGGCAGAGTAGGTAAGGGGCAAAAAAGCACTGGAGTTGGAAATTTAAGAACTAAGTTAAAATCTTTGTTACATCACTGGTGTTTACCAGAGACATAGAGTCTAGTGCTTTGAACCTAAGTTTGCTACATCTAGAAAATGTGTTAATAATGCCTAACCTGACAGCATTGGCCATCACTCAAAACATGCTGACTGGATCTTTGATGACCCCATGAATGGTGGGGTGGTAGGAGCAAGTAATGCTATAGATTCATAAAAACATTCTAAAAATGTGAAGGTCGTTGTTAGATACATAATATGCAGGAGTTGATTTTAATCTTAATAACCAACCTAGTTTGTATGGCATAAGTTTAAGGTGCCTGAATATATCCACATATGTAAATACATACATATGTACATATATATATACTTACAAATGTGTATGTTTAGATTATTATATATTCTTTAGACTCAAAAATAGTCCACTTCAGAGACCAAATTGTTACCTTTATATAGTGTCTGTGGATGTCTATTTTATAATGTTAATGCTGCTCCTTGAAAACTGAGTTACTATCATCTTTACATCTCCCTTTTAAAAAGTTTATTATCACTAGAAGACATATAGTGTTATCCACATAAAACTGCCTCTACTTCATTTCAAATCATAGTAATCTAGTTTTCAGTACTTTCTTGCTAAACTAGATTAAACCATAAATTATTATAAACTAGATTAAACCATAAATTATTATTCTCAGTGTATTCTAAGTGGGAAATTGGTCAAGGTGGAATGTATAGTACCTAGAACCTGCCTGTATCACTGTGCCATCACCACAAATCTCACTGTGAGCCCTGTCCATGTTTCCAAGTGCCAGTGTTCATGTTATTTTCCTTGCTCTGTACTGCACAATCATCCAGGAGACTGCCACTTAGCGGAATGGTCAGAGTGGAGCACGTGTGAATTAACCTGCATCAATGGAAGAAGCTTTGAGACAATGGGCCGCCAATCTAGGTCAAGGACATTTATAGTTCAGTCTTTTGAGAACCAAGACAGCTGCCCCCAGCAGGTTCTAGAAACACGCCCTTGTACAGGTACCAAGAGCACTTTTCAGTTCTCAGCCTTGATTGAGCAACACTTGTTCTATTTGTATGTGAGGTGTAATAGAACCGCTGTTATCATATTTACTTGCAGGAGGCAAATGTTATCACTACACATGGAAAGCAAGTCTTTGGAACAATAATGAACGAACTGTATGGTGCCAACGTTCAGATGGCATTAATGTCACAGGTATTCCTGCCTAAGATTTGTGTGGGCACTTCAAAAAGATCTGAGTGTTGGTGTTTGTGAGAAGAATTAGCTTACACATTATAAGCAAGAGAAGACTGGGCAGTTGACCTTAGATGATCTTCATAGCAAATTGTCATGAAACCTTATTTTGTTTTAAATTTTGAGTTGAGGTATATATACTTGGCATATAATGTTAAATTAACTTTGGGTGTACAACATAGTGACCCAACAATTATATACATTACGAAATGCCCACCACAAGAATATCATGATATTATTGACTACATTCCCTATGCTGCATTTTGCTTCCCCGTGACTTATTTTATAACTAGAAATTTGTACTACTTAATCCCCTTCACCCAACACCATCCCCCTCCTTGACCTTTGGCAACCACCAGTTTGTTCTCTGTATTTATAAGTCTGGTTCTTTATTTATTGTTGTTTGTTCATTTGTTTTTTAGATTTTATATAAAGTGAAATAAGAGGACATTTGTCTTTTCCTGTCTGGCTTATTTCACTTAGCATAATACCCTCCATGTCTGTCCATGTGGTTGCAAATGACAAGATCTCATTCTTATGGCTGAGTAATAAAACTTTGCATCTTAGAATGCAAACAATTCTATTTGAAGACTAGTAATATATATGACAAGGCACACTATAAAATTTCCTTAAATAGCATGTTCTGAGACAAAGGCTAAAAAAGAGTTTAAAACACTAGTCTCTAAAGTTTTAAATCATGTTATCTTCTCAGTAAAAAGTTTTTGAGGACATCTCTCAACATATCCTATTCTTGAACTGCTATCCTAACATTTTATGAAACACATACAAAAGTTGAAATTAAAAGGGTGGATAAAGATAAAATATATTTGTTAATGGTGCAAAAAACTGTTTTTGCTCTAGGTTATAGATCTCCGTGTCACACACTAGAAACTTGGTTTTGGATATTTTGCTAGTCATTATTATTTAATATCTAAATATAGACTGAGAAAAGGCTTCCTCATTCATGACAGTGGATATCATTTGAATGTACAAACGATCTCAATTTTGAGTTTTTTTAATGGCTTATCAGAGAAAATTGTCATTGTTTTTACTGCTCCTGTGGCTGACAGAGCTTATTGAACCAGTGAGAGAAGTTCTGTTCTTCTGTAGGAATTGAAGAATCATCACCTCTGCCTTTATCCTGTTTGCCTATTTTGGCATTGTGTATTCCCTTTAATCCATTGTTTATACCTACAATAATTTTAAGCTACTTGCCCATTCTGTAAGTTATTGTTGAAACTAAATACACTGTAAATCTACTTAACCAGGAACACAGAAAGTAGCATCCTCTGCAGCATGCTGAGAGTTAACTGGTGAGGGCTACACTATCAAATTCTCTGCACCTAGTATTTGGTGCATGGTGGACAACATAGGGCCATCCAATGAGCAGCTCAGGTTACGAGTATCAGCTGTTAAGTATTAGAGCTTAATATTTTTTAACTTTAAACACTGTATAAACTCTACAAAGTCTTGAATTTTCTTCCCAATTCCCTAGAGATTTGATACTCCTGGGGTGCAGACACTACTCTTTGGAGATCACTGGTCTAAAGAGTGTAAACAGTCCTCCAACCACTATTGGTAGCATTAGGTCCATGTGGTTATTGCCACTAATGCCCAGATTATCCATTTCACCCATAGGTACTAATTCTGGATTGTAGAATTTTTTTGGTTTTGGGTATTTTTTCCCCCTGTGGGAACAGTAACAGTGGGAATGTAGCCGCATCATTCCCAGGGAAAACATAGATCTGTTTTCTATACCACCTTTGGCTGAAAGCTTTTCGCCAGCTACCCATTCATAAACTATAATTGGGTGACAATTATAGTAAAGCAAAATCTAGAATCTCTAAATGAAACCAGTATTATATAAATACAATTTAAATACTGCCCTCATAATATGTCAAATTCTTAGCTTAGTACCTTGAATCCAGAAAGGCATGACTAATATGTAAATGATTTTCAGATTGTAGGGACATTATTCCATCCATTTACTCAAAAATATTTAATGAACACCTGTAAGTACTGTGTCAGATGTATGACTGCCTCTCCCAGAGCTTATACATTTGCTTTGAAAAATGTGTAAAGCTTCATTTTTATGATCGTGTGTGTGTGTGTGTGTGTGTTCCAGTTGAGATACATTTAAAACTGTTACCAAAGTGTTTGCTATTGTCGTCCATGAATCCATCAGTGACATTCTTTTCACATTTGGTTGTTGCCAGTTGGCTTATTGCCTAGTTAGGGTATTCAGGAGCAGGAGAAAAATATACATAGAATGAGTCTTTGAGCAGATCTATTTTCTGCTCCAGAACTTACATTGAAATTTCATCAGTTCTTTTCCTGATCCCTGCACGCAGATGTTACCCTCAAGCAGAGCTGTATGATAGAATGACAATGCCAATAAGCAGGTGTAAAAACTACTGTGACCATCTTGTTAGCAGAGCCTCCCCTCTTGAACAATTCTTCCTGGAGTAATCTACAAAATACGGCTGGACCATATGTCAAGCAAATGGATATAAAAAAAATAATACTGTTATAGTGTGGCCATTGCCAGAGAGGAAAGAGGAAAAAAAAAATTTTAATGTTTACCATAGCAAAGTCCACAAGTGATGGTGGGTTTTTTGTTTTTTTGTAGGAGGCTGCTCCCCTCAGACCCGTCCCGCTGCCATTCGGCAGTGTAATCCAGCCTGCAGGAAACCTTTCTCCTACTGTACCCAGGTGAGTCCGGTGCGGGAGCCTTCTACAGTTAATTGCTGTCTTATGCATATGCTACTGGGTGTTTTCCAGGGGGCTCCAGCCCCAGCAGCAGTTCCGTGTGCTCACGGTACCATCTAGAGGAGTTTGCAGGAATAAATGCAGGTATTAAGGATTTTTCTTTGTAGAGCCATGTCTTATGAAGAACAGTCTTTTTCTGTAACTCTGACTATAGCCAAATCTACCTTTCAGATGTATAGTTTATATTATCTCTGTTTACCGATAAATGTTCTTCGTGGATTTATTCTGTATTTCTTAAACTTTCATCTAGCCAAACTATTTTGAAAGATATAAATGTTTATATTTGCTAATTACTTAGTAAAAGTTGAATATTTACCTATGAAGAATGTATGTGCACCTGCACACTTTTTTTTAAAGCAGAAATCTTTCCCTCTGTTCTTCTCCCATTTACCCCTCAGGAATTAATGCAAACTGTGCAATGTATTCTGTATTCTGATCAATGGCACTCACAGTGTGCGGTGCATATATAAAGTTATGTCATGTTCCCTAAAGAAATAGTTTTCTTCTTCTTATGTGTTCTCTCCCAAAAATTATCTGGTTAAAAATAATTCAAGCACTCAATCCTATTTTATGGATCTTTTACTTTTAAAGTAGGTTAATTCTTTACCACAGAAAAGCAAATACCTACGCTTACAGAGGAGAAAAGGGGTCAGCAACAACTTCATATGCTAATGAGATTTGCAAAATAGAAGTTGTGGCTTTCCACCAACTATCTGGATACCCTCTTTAATAAAACAAATACCTTTTACGTTGAACCTTTGGCATATGTGATTGGTTACAACTTTTTACTTAGACTAATTGAGATTACCTCAATTGTCATAACTAGTTCTCTCCATTGAACACCATGTAATATCTTCAAACGAAATGTTGTAATAATTGTCATTATGATAAGAATGCTGCCTGTTCACTAAACAATGGGCAGTGATTAATTCTACCATACTTTTCTGATCTTTGCCTTTTGTACAAGATTGAGGTGCCCTCTTTAGTTGCAGTGTCTATTGCTCCTTAAAATCATGTGTTCAGTTAACAATTGATGACCCAAATATAGCCATCCTTCTGAATCACCCCGACCTGAGTGGTTATGTGAGGCTAGGGGCCTGTTCAAATAATGCCATATCAACAGTTTCAGATGAGGAGCTCTAACAGCAAAGTCATACAGATTCATAATTTTATGCTTAACTTGTTCTATTCTTCTCTATCGTCTTTTTATTTGAGGGAAGAGGGAAGAACGATTATTTTCAGTTTCACTCCTAGAGACAGAACAAAATCCTTGTTCGTTATGCCTCATCATAGCCAGCATCTTGGAGAGATTTATTGTATATGAAAATGACCAGAAATTCACAAATATGAAGAACACATTGACATGGTGCCGACTAGGAATGTGATGTATTGTGACACTCAGGTTACTACAAGGAAGCATATGGGACATCTGGTGAAGTCTTTTTTTTTTTTTCCTCTACTTAGGCTGCTCTACTTGAGTGCAGAACCAAGCTTCCAAGCAGAAAGGTAGTTCAGACTAGTTAGTGATCAAGGGTACAAGGGACGAGCAGCATTCAGCAGCTGGTGCAGCAACAGACATCAAAAAGCACAAAGTACATAATCTGTGTTGCTTTACTTCTCAGCATCAAGGGCAGCAGGTTTGAGTGAGTGGGCAGGAATCTGAAAGAGTTGGGGGAAGAGTGGAAGATAATTTGATTAAGTGTGCCTCAAATATCTCTGTGAGAGAGAAAAAAGGATGGAATGAATGCCGTCTGTTGTGATTTCTTATAGGGGAGGCGTAAGAATTGTAAACCTGCAGAAAAATCTGATGCTGTATTCAAGGGTTGACTTTGGAATTCAGAAAGATGAACTGTTTGGCTTTTCATGTCTTTGGCAACTCTGTTGCTGAAAAACCCCAAACTGCCATAACATATCATGCACGTATTAAGTGATCCCAACATTTAAATTCTTCTTTTTCATCACTGTGTAACTGTAAAACTATTCTGTATTCCATAGGGTGGCGTCTGTGGCTGTGAAAAGGGCTATACAGAGATAATGAGATCAAATGGTTTCTTGGATTACTGCATGAAAGTACCAGGCTCAGAGGATAAAAAAGCTGATGTGAAAAACCTTGCTGGGAAAAACAGACCTGTGAATTCAAAAATACATGATATTTTTAAAGGATGGTCACTTCAACCCCTTGATCCAGGTACATTTAAGACGTAAGAAATACACATTTTTCACATGGGGGTGGGGTTCATGTTGTAACCACTGCTTATGACAGAAAGAATGGAGGGAAGGAAGAGACTGAAGAGGTGATGTGGTCGAATTCAAGGTTTCTTAACTTTGAGTGCCATATAAGATGTAGTCCCTTTAAATGTAAAATGTTCTCATGGATGGTTTAAGATAAATCTGTTTCAACCCCAGTGTAAAAGATACTGAATTAAGTTCTCAAAATATTAACATTTAAAATTATCTTTCAATTGTAAGTTATCTCTGCAAGAGAGAATGCCTTTTAACTGGAGTTTTCTGTATATAATTCAAATTAAAAGCAAAAATTGCCATAGATCAAGAATGTGTAGATACCTTAGGAAATGTCTAGGGACCCTATCTAGTTTAAGTAACACTAGTGGAGTAGTAAAGAGCCTTAATTTCACAGACAGACATACCTTGGCATCATGGCTCAGAATGTACCCGTTTTGTGATTCAGCATAGTGTCTTTTAATTGATTTTATAAGTGAGTACACAGGTCCATAAGCACCTGCCTTACAGGATTGTTGTTCTACCACCATGCTGGATCTGCAGGGCTTAGGAATTGGTGGTGATTCAGGATAGGAACGAACATTTATTCGACGCTTTCTGTGTACCCTATCATTCTGTGCTGGTTATACGGAGTGAACGATCTCATGAAAGTGCAAAAACCTAATGAGATGCTATCATCCCCCATTTTTGAGATTCGGAGTCTGAAACAATGAAAATGAATTTGACCAAGGTCATACCACCAGTAAGTGATAGTAATATTTGAAAGGCAGGTCAGTAAGGCCTTTCATAGATAGCATTTGTTTCAGCTCCCCACTTATGAAGTATGCAGAAAACAAAAGCATGATTCTTGGTGCTTATCATACATACCTTTCCTAGGAAACAAAATGCTACTAATGACTAAGCAAAGTGGTCCAACAGGGCATGGAGAAGAAAGAGGCAGGCAAAGCTCAAGCAAAATATACCCTGGGAATTTCCCCCACAGAACCTATGCACCTGCATATCAAAAGTGCCTCAATGACGTGCTTAAGTGAAGAAAAAAACAGAAACTAGATCTAGTAGGAGAAATCAGATGTACACTCTTCAACCCACTCTTCAGGATGACCACAGTATCTTATTCGTTTTTGATCTCCCTGTATGTCTGGGCATGCTATAGGTTTTAAAAACATTTCATTCATTTTGTGACTGAATTAGCAGTAGCTTTAAATTTGAAGGAAGCAGGATATAAAATGTAGCCAGGCTCACCCATTGCCTGACCACCCTACTTCAGGAAGAGAATTAGGGTAAGGTTCTAGAGAAATGAATGCTCAAATCCACACGTGGGGTCCTTAGCCTTTGGGAGCTAATTAAAATATCAGTAATAGCATGTATGTCAACATACATCTGTGTGTCTATGTTTTTCTCTTGATAGTGTAAATTGGAGCAACCTCAAGAAAGTCGTTTAGGCAATATGTATCATACAGTTTGACCTAAGAGTTCTTTGCTAGGAACCCATCATACAACTACATATATATATGTATACTAAATAATATTTGTTATGACTGCTTGTTGTATAAAAAGATGAGTGGAGGGGTGCCTGGGTGGCCCAGTTGGTTAAGCGTCCGACTTTGGCTCAGGCCATGGTCTCGGTTTGTGGGTTCTAGCCCTGCATCAGGCTCTGTGCTGAAAGCTCAGAGCCTGGAGCCTGTTTCGGATTCTGTCTCCCTCTCTCTCAAAAATAATAAACATTAACAACAACAAAAAAAAAAAGAATGGAAATAACCTAAATGTTGATAAGCAGAATATGGAAAAACAAAATATAATACACTTATACATCTCTTATTAAAGAGAATGAGACCTGCTTTTAAGATCTAGCATAGAAAACTGCATGCATGCTCTGCTGCTATATTTGCATATACAAAGGAAACTAAAATGGTTCACAAGGACACAGATAACAGTGGTCGTTGCTGGGTTGGGGATTGAGAGAGAGCATCAGGGAGACTTATTTTTCACTACATATCTTTTTTCAATAGTTTGAAGTTTGATCCTATCCATTATATTATTATAAAAAGTTATATTCTTTTTTTAAGTAACATGGACCACATCCTTCTACACTGGGGATTTAAAAGTACTGGACCCTCCCAGTACTTCAGTTCTAGGAGGTTTAGGAGTAAAAAGATGAAAGGCACTTTATCACTCAGGGAAGACTTTTTTTTTTTTTTTCTTTCTTCCAATGTAAAAAACTCAGAATAGGGGATTGCATCATTAGTGTTTCAAAGAGATCTGAATCAAAGCTTTGTTAAAAGTTTTATGACCATAGAAAAATATCATTACTACATTGAAACCTCATTCTAAAAACCTGACTGAGGCTTTAAAGTGTCTTATAAGCAAAAACTGTAATGGGTAGTGATAATATAATTGAACGTAATTGTGATTTTATTCCAAACAGTTGTTGTTTACAATAGATTTTGATAGTCGTTCATCCCATGGAAGCCTTTCAAGTAAGATGCCAATAAGTTTTTTGGACCTGCAGTTAATTACATTCACGTAGTATAATGAATCTTCTGTGTGCATCTATCTTTCAGAAAGGAATGCAGTTCCTTGGGGATGCTCAGGCATCTCTCTCAGACCAGTTAACCATGCTCACATAAGCAGAAAATAGAAAAACATATATACACTCAAGTTATACATATTAAAAATCACAAAATAGATCAGACTATTGGGTCCTATTTTTCTTAACTGTAGCAGATAGGACATCAAAATAATAAGCAAATATTCACATGTATGGTTATAATTTGACATAATTTGGTGAATTTATCATTAGCTTATTTGGGCATATAGTTTTTGTTCATTCAACATCATTCAAGAAGCAAAGTCCCCAAAAGTGGTGAGAGTAATTTTCTTTGTATGTAGGATTGCCTCCTAATATTTTTGGTTCTGTTTATGTTGTCAAAATGTATTGATACTTTTGTGTTACATGTATAAGACTATATAAACATACAAAATTAAAATAGTCTGAGAATTCTTTTGCATGCTAACCTTATTTAATCTCTATTTTAAACAGATGGCCGAGTAAAAATCTGGGTTTATGGCATTTCAGGTGGCGGTTTTCTTATCATGATTTTCCTAGTATTTACTTCCTACCTTCTTTGGTAAGTACTAACTAGCAAAACGTTTATATTCCATATTCTTATAGGTGACATATTATGCTAAAAGACCATTGGCTACTGTAATTGGACTCCTGAACCCACAAATAATTATCAACGGTAGAATATAACTTTTTTATTTGGTTTTCAAATAATATCAGAAGATGTAAATCATTATAAGGAAATTTCCATTTTAGTATTTTGATTTAGACTTTTTTTGATTAAATAAACATTAAAATTTTTTAATTTTTGAGAGGCAGAGAGAGGGAGACACAAAATCTGAAGCAGGCTCCAGGCTCTGAGCTGTCAGCACAGAACCCAACATGGGGCTCGAACTCACAGACTGCAAGATCATGACCTGAGCTGAAGTCAGACACCCAACCGACTGAGCCACCCAGGCACCCCTGATTTAGACTATCTTTCAGTGTTGACTGTATGTTGGCATCTCTTGGCACCTCCTGGGAATTGATACTTGGTTGCAGCCTCAGAGATTCTGACTTAATTAATCTTGCATGTGGCCAGGTCATCTGGATGTTTAAAAGCACTCCAGGTAATTCTAAAATGCAGCCAAGGCTAAGAGCCATTACTCCAGATAATTCTAATATGACCTATCTTGACCAGTGGGTTCAATCAGCCTGTTTAGTACATTTTTCTTTTATTTTTGAGAGAAAGACACAGAGTGGGGGAGGGGCAGAGACAGAGCGAAACACAGAATCCAAAACAGGCTCCAGGCTCTGAGCTGTCAGCAAAAAGCCCGACACAGGGCTAGAACTCATGAACTGCGAAATCATGACCTGAGCCCAAGTCGGACACTTAACCAACTGAGCCACCCAGGTGCCCCTTTAGTACATTTTAAATAGAGGCCAGGTTTTATCCACATTGACCAGATAGTAGAGAAAATTTGACAGTCAATTTCAGGAGCCCCATTTTCTAAGTGACTTGTTCCTGAAAATTTAGTTGATGAGTTGTTGTTAAGACCAGACAGATGTAAATACATTTGAATGTTTTCAAGTGTGTTGACAATATTTTATTAGCTTCCAAAGCAAAATTTAAAGGATCTTTTTATTTTCATGAGATCAAATGTTACCTTGCTTTTTTTCTCCAAATTGAGATATTTATATTCATCATCTATTAAACTATTTCCTTGAGAATTTTTACCCAAGTTTTAATCTCGATTCAAATCCAACCGTTGTATATTTAGTCTCAAATTCTGTTTCCAAGGTTACACAGGTTTTTAAATCTTTGCTCTGGATCAGTGAAAGTTAGTGAAGAAAATAAGATGACTTTAATTCTTTCTGCCACCTATAGTGCTACAAATTGAATCTCTAGAAATTGGATTTCTATCCAACTAATGTGTCCATAGTGCTGTAGTAAAAAGTAACACCTTCGGTTAGTCCTTCAACCTATAATCAAATGATTTGACCAATTTTTATGTCTCAATTGATAAATTTTGTATGTATTCCTAGATGGTGTCTTAATGAACAAGTGTGAAGTTGAAAGCCTTATATGAGGTTCAGAGTGATAGGATGCATTCATCACTAGAAAAGATTAGAAAGGGAGGAAAAGGTCTTATATTGTAACAAAGGACATGAAGGTTTGACAGATGAGAAGCTCCTCTGAAAGTAATGACCCAACACAGTGTAAGAGAATCAGAAAATCTGTTCTGTAAAAGCTGGGATGTGTTCTAGTTGTTAATTGCTACATCCTCAATTCCAAATCCTATTGTTCCCGCCTCCCTGGAATATCTAAGAGATTAAAAATCAACAGTAAGTCATTAAATTTGCCTTTTTGCATTTCTCCATTCCTTCAGGAATAAATATTTATTGAGGCCCTTTCTGAATGACCCTAAGCTCTGGGGATTAATTAGGTACATCACTGAATTCTGGAAACAGTTTTCTAGAGAATTTTTTAAAGATCAATATAATCCCCCTTACATTTTAGTGACCAAATTACATAAATATTTATGTACAGTATTTTGTACATCTATTTGTTTCATCTTCAATGCTTGGCCTTAATCACCTCCCATTAGGTATAGCACAATAGCTACATACTTGGACTTAATGCAAATACTCCTTTCTGCTATCTACAGCAAAATTAGTCTTTCTAAAATTTAGCCAAATGATCAGCCTCTCTCCTACTTAGACACCAGCAGTGACTTTCCATTGACAACAAAAGGAAAGTCATGTTCTGGCTGCCTAGCTAGCCTTCCATAATTTCAGCCTGAACAATCATTCCAAGTACATCTATTTCCCTATGCCTTGGACAGTCCCGTGTGTGTATTTTTCTCATGGAAGAAATTTTTTAGAAAAATTACCTCCTTAATAAACTCTTTATTTTGATGAAATGGTAAATTATCTACTGTAATATTTAACCAATATGCTTAGTTCTGCATTCGTACCCATAATCCTATATTATATATTCATTATAATATACTCATTTTCTCTACTTTCCCATTTCATAGGAAAGTTTGTATCCATCTTTCAGATCACTTTGTAATTACTGTTATCTCTCTTCCCACAGTCAGTTTCAGTTTCTCAAGTTTACCATTTTCATTTCTATCCAAGTTGTTTGAGATACCACATTTGTTATCCATGTTGCTGTTTCAGAAGTTTTCTCCTAAGACCCCATGTACCCTTTCAAATGTATTAGGGAAATTTGCCTTTTCCTTTTCACTGTGCAAGTTCAATTCTGATGTCAGTTTTTTTTTTTATTATTATAAAGGTAAGCTCTTCATTATATGGAAAACTTATATAAGGGTTGAATATAAGCCTATAACTTCTTTCTGAAGGATAATGTTTTTGGGAGAAGTAACCTTTTATTAGGATGCTTACGGTGGTACCTTCTAGTTTTGCAAGGAGTCGGCTGCTTCCAAGGTTTCCTCAAGTCCCGTTTATCTAGAATGAATTTTCACCATTAGCTATTGACATGCTATTAGTTCTTCCCAGTAAACCTCAAATGCCAACATTTTCCCAAACAGTCTGGAATAACATGTCCATGCTTCCTCTTCTCTGGCATTTACTCTATGCTGTGATTGTAGTTACTTCTATAAATCTCCTACTCCTCTACCATCCAAAGTAGAATAAATGGATGATTAAATGAGTGGTAAGTAAACACACACACACACACACAACCAAACCTAGGTGTTTTACATAGATTGTCTTTTCCAGTCCTCACAATAATCTAATGTGTTATTGCTATTATCATACCCATTTTAAAGACAGAGCAAGTTTTTCTGAGGTCATCAACCTGATAAAATCACTTCTAGGTATGCCTAGGCCCAGAGCTTACGTTCTTTCCACTGGTCTTCTCGTCTGCAATTTCTTTCTCTTCAGTAATCCTAAAAACTCAATGTAGTGCCTCCAGCTTTCATATTTTTTAGATGTTCTTTGTTTCCCAAGTAAGCTATAGACTTGGGAACAGACCTCTTGATATCAAAACCCATATCATTTACTGTTACATATGAGCTGCCTAAAGAGTCCAAATAGATACTTTCACGGCATTTACTTCTATTAAATAGGTTGCACAGGAGTTAGAGGATGACAGTTTTGGTGATTTTATATTTTCTCCCCAAAATAAAAGGCTTAGGACAAGAGAACTGCTATAATATGCCAGGCCTTAGGTGTATACTTTAGATGAAAGCAATTTATAATAAAACTTAGAAGCGCTTTTGAGAAAATATAGAAAAATAGTCTTCTTAAGGACCACTTTGTTCAGATACAACCCTTTGTACATCTACCATTAGTGTTCGAAGTTTTTGAAATATTACTGATGCCCTGCTCCCCTGGCAGTAAAGATCCATGAGGCAATTGAGTCCAGATGAGCTCTGGGTGAGCTTGTAGTTAATGTAGATATAGTACCAGAAAATTGCTGCAGATAACTATCGCATATCCATCCTGCCCTGCCCAGTGCCATTCAGTAAATGGGCCCCCATTCTGCCCAAGTTTGAGAGTAGTGTCCCCAATTCCAGAGGCCCTGCCCTTAGGAATGGCTGCCTAAACCAAAGACAGTTCCGGCTTTCATCAAGCTATTTAAGCTCTACTGCCCTGGGGCTGGAATTCATTGGTACTGTTGAGTACCAGCAATTTGCCCTGAAGTCTATAATCAGTTTGTTTTCCTGGTTTACTGGTTTTAGCCCTTGCTAAAATTCAAATGATCATGAAAGAGGTCACTTTAAATGTGTGTCATTTGGGGCAGTGGGTTAAGTGTGTCTGACTTTGGCTCAGGTCATGATCTCCCAGTTCATGAGTTCAAGCCCTATGTTCGGCACTGTGCTGAAGCTCAGAGCCTGCCTCAGATTCTACGTCTCCCTCTCTGCCCCTCCCTTGTTTCCTCTCTCTCTCTCAAAAATAAATATTAAAAAAAAAATTTTAATAAAAAGAAAAAAAAAATGTGTGTCTTTCAAAGATCTCTTACAGCCAGAGTCGCATAATAGTTTTATCTCTGTGCCAAACCTGAAAGTGACGGTGGCTGTCACGAGTGCTCTATTAGGAAGAGTTACGAGGCTCCACCTCAGTCCAACAGGGAAGAACAGTGTGATGGATTAGAGATCCATCCTGGGTATGGGATGAGTGGCGGTGGCCTATTTGCCAAGCAACGGCAGTTCCTGATTTAGTGTGAGTGAGGTGGTCACACCTTTCCTGAGACCAGAGTGGAGGAGAAAATATATTTTTAGAAAAAGAATTAAGGGAAAAAGGAAAGGGAGCAGGGCCTCTAAAGACAAGTCCCCAAGTTGGTGGCTTTGCTGAGGACAACCCTGCTACATATCCCCTCCCCTCAGGGGTTTTTTTAACTCACCAGGAAGGTTTCAAAAGCCACAGCTACCCAGCACAGTATCACCTTACTCGGTTTACCAACATTTAACAACATTTAATAAAATTTCTCAGGTCGCACGCATTCATAGTTACGACATTAGTATCAATTGAGAGGTTACACAATCATAATAAAACGTCGCCTTCATCCAAATGATCCCCAGCACACCCCATGGCCCACAAGGATTTAAGGACTATGTATTAGAAAACCCCTCTTTTTTCCCAGTGGTTGATACAATGTTCATAATTCCTTATGTGGAAACTCAGCTCCTATTTTGAGCACAATAGGGGCCCAAAAAACAGCTGACCACGCTTCAGTGTCTCCCTGGCAATGTTGACATAAAGATCCAGCCATCTCTATCCCTCTTCCCCACTCCCCAGGACTCAGCTTTTGCTTTTTTGCCCATCACCCTTCACAAATGCAAATTAAGAATGGATAACCAAAAACTATTTGGAAGCACCTCCATATCTTCCCTTCCCCCTCAAAAGGCAAGAGATAGAGGATGAGCAAGACCCCAACTGTCATTTCAGATGAATTATCTTGTATTAGGACAACCTCCACTCTAACCAAACCTCCACCACAGTGGATGCACAAGCTGTTACTTCCAAGTTGTCCTCAACTGTCGTTTGTGGGATTTCTTAGCACTTTTAAATGCTACAGATTAGCATGCTCTGAACCTCATTTCAAGCTGGGTCCATTCTCTATGCAAGAGTCTGGGCCAAACAATAGAACCAGAGCCACTGGAATATACTTCTATATTAAAGTTACATTGAATATTATTCTAATAATGACAAAATGAATAAGCTTTTGAGAAGCAGGAAACTGGAGGCTTCCCATGACAGAGGATGCTACAGCAGGTTCCTTCGTCTCCTCAGTTTCCCTAGTTGGAAGGTGTCTCTGTGTAGCCCATGCCCAGCCTCACCTCATAACCCACTGAGCACCCACTGCACCCCAGCTGCCAGGCAGGAACACAGATGCCATCTGTGGTTTTCCTTCTAATGATTTTTTTTTAAGTTTTTTAACATTTATTTTTTAGGGGCAGAGAGGGAGACACAGAATCCGAAGCAGGCTCCAGGCTCTGAGCTGTCAGCACAGAGCCCAATGCGGGGCTAGAACTTATGAGATGTGAAATCATGACTTGAGCTGAAGCCGGACGCTTAAGTCACTGAGCCACCAACGTGCCCCCTTCTAGTGATTTAAACATTTTTTTCATTTCTTGTTTTTGATTCATTATCGAACCAAAAAAATACTTTTAGAACTTGAGCATTTAAACTAGGTGATTCTCCTTAAAACCATTTTAATTCTATCAAGCACATGCACATGTGTGTGTGTGCAGTAAAATTCATGTAATACAGAATTCTCCATTTTAAGTCAGACACAAAAGCCACATATAGAATGGTTCCATCTGGATGAAGTATTCAAAATAGGCAAACCCCTAAGGTGCAGAAGTTTAAGTGGTTGCCAGGGGCTTGAGTGTGGGAGAAATAGGAAGACTACTTCTGTGAGTATAGAGTTTCTCTTTAGGTGATGAAAATGTTCTGGAACTAGATAAGATGATGGTTACACAACATTGTGCCACCGAACTGTACACATTAAAATGTGTTTCTAATTTAAGTTCAAAGTATGAAAATTCCCATGTACACACCAAAATGTTTCTACCAAGTGCCAAGTTAATGACATGGATACAGAGGAAGTGCACTGAAGAGGTTGATGCCTGGGCCTGGGCCTATGTGTTAGATGTGCTTAGTTTTCAGGCTCGGCCACTTGGTGACTTGAGGGAAGGTAAGTGACCTTTCTAGTCCTTCTCTGTAATGAAAAAAAAAAAAATCAATGCTTCCCCTCTCTTAGGATTGTTCTGGGATTTATTGAGATGTAAAATGTTCAGCACAGGGCTTGGCAGTTAGTATATTTCCAATTAATAATAGATGCTATTTGGGGCACCTCAGTCCGTTAAAATCTGACTTCGGCTCAGGTCATGATCTTGCAGCTCATGAGTTCGAGCCCCGCATCAGGCTCTGTGCTGACAGCTCAGAGCCTGGAGCCTGCTTCAGATTCTGTGTCTCCCTCTCTCTCTCTCTGCCTCTCCCCTGCTTCTGCTCTCTCTCTCAAAAATAAACATTAATAAAAATAATAGATGCTATTAAAATAAACTTGGAGACAAGGAAAGAATTGCCTCCCTGCTGGTAAGGACAACCCCCAAGACCTGGGCACTGAAGGCATGAGAATGCAAAAGTACTGAGAAAAGAAGACAGGCCTTATGGTAGAGGTGGGGCACCATGTGGCCAAATTCAAACTATTAACATTCATCAACGTAAGTTGAGTTTCACCCATACTAAGACTCAGAGTGTAATGCAGGTTGTTTTGCCCCAGATCTGGGCCATCACTGTGTGATTTACCAAGGTTAGTCAACCTCAGCTTCTCTGAGAAGGAAGAGCAGCCCTCCCTGACCTGGCAAAGTTGTCAACCTGCGGTAAAACAGAGACCAGGTGTGAGCAGCTCTGCAGAATCAGAGAAAGTGTCCTGACAGACTCTGGTTACATGGCATCTAAATGTCAGGCTTCAGGCAAGAGCAGAAGTGTGTTTACTTAAAAACGAGACTAGGGTAAGGCACAGAAGCCTGGCTGCTCCAGCTGCTCATGTTAAACATCTCTGATGTGCATGCGGGTCACAGTAGCTTAGGAATTAGTGAACAGCAGATGTTGGCATTACTGAGTATAAACAAGAACAAGAAAAGTAGCCCTCTACCACGTTCACTGGTTCCATGAAACCATTTTTAAGATTTAGAAAAAATGACAACTTCTCCTTAAAATAGGGATAAAGTATTCAAAAAACAAAGCCACAGGTTCAGAGCGCTCAATCTTTTGTCATTTAGCTGCTTGAATTTCTATACCTCACAATAGTTTTTGGCAGATCAAACAGAACTCTGTGAACCATTTTTATCTGAGGAATTCTTTTCCCTTTGCAGCAAGAAGCCAAAACCACATCAAAGCACACCTCCCCAACAGAAGCCTCTGACCTTAGCCTACGATGGAGACTTAGACATGTAACCTGAAAAAGAAATCCAAATGTAGACATCAACTGCCTTAACCGCTTTCTCTTTTGTAGCTCTCAGACTTCTCAGTTTTTTGAGGAATCTCATGATGTGATACATTGGGCAGAATGCAAATATTGTGAAAGTAATATTGCCTCAACTTCATTTGGACATGAAGTCAAGGATTATTAGGTCTGCCATTTTGCTTTCAAGTTGTTTGTGGGTGTGTGTTTAATTTTTTGATTCTCCCAAGGGTCCTGAAAAACCCTTCTCTTCCTGTTTGGAAATGGGAAGAAGAAAACATGATGGAATTCCCACAGACTCCCATAAACTTTATCTTCAGCAGCATGATGACAATCTGGAGGAAAGTCGAATCAAGGCGTTTACTGTAAATGACGAGCCTGACACTGCTTTGTTACGCACTATATTAGTGCAAGTCTTTATTCTTCCCATACTTCAACACTGAGTTTTCTAGAGTTTACATTGGTTCAAAGACTTTCAAATTGGATTGCCTATTTTCATGAACACAGAGAGAATGGCTTACCATTTCAGAAATTCTCTGAGTTTTTACCTTTAAATATTGTACTTTGTTTTGTAGCCAGGGGATGATGGCACTTCACGGATTGCATTTGTTGAGGTGGGGGGGGTGGGGAGTGGAGTGGGTGTAATTGCTGGTTTAGATGAAAGCTAGGTGGTTTCTGAATGAAATCTGTATTGAGTGTTAGGTGGTTATATTGGAGAATGAGGTAGATTATTTGATTACTGAAACTGTATTTTAACAGAAACTTAGCCATGTAGATATAGTACTATGCCATACACAGTTGTAATTCAGTTTAATGACGACAAACTCTGCTTTTGTAATTTCAATTTTCTTATCTGAATATTTATAAATTCTTCTTTTGAATTTAATTATCTGACCTCATTTAATATACATCGAACACCAATCCTGTTTGTAGCAAGTCTTGCTTTTATAAGGTTTCAATATCTAAACACATTAAAAGGCTGAAACCATTTTATGAAGATAATTGTTTGTAATTGTAGATGTTGAGAGTAAGAAGGTGCCATCTTGTGGTATTGACTTGTATTTATAACAAATAAAGTGCTCAAGAGACTGAGATGTTGCCTATTCTAAATTTATTCACTTATGAAATACCTTTGGCTTTGACAAAAACAGTTTTACTGACAGCTTCCCTGTGTCACTGTTGTAGGGGTTGACAGGTGAAATCACTGACAGAGGAAAGGATTCTTATTCCACATTCTTAACAATATGAAATAGAGCCAACTACAATTACACAGAGTAGCTCTGAAGGAATATTTAAAGCTCAGTTAATATTAGAACAAACCACTGAAATAAGGCAAATGGTGATGTGTAAAATGACTTAAGAAAATGGGAATGTTAGAAATGTGATGTGGAAAGAGGGTGTTTTCATTTATACTTTTGACTTCTGTTAACCATTTAACACTGACTAACTGGTTTTGTCAATGGCACTATGGTTTTAAAAAAGTAAATGAAAATAGGATGGTTTATATCAATAGTGTGACTAAGGAAACAACCCCTAGAGTTGGCCTCTAATAAGTTCGCTTAAATAAAATCATCAGCAGTCAAGAGACCCTGCTTCAGAAATGAAATCTTGGCTGGGCCCTTTACCTGTGTGTGGTCCAGAATAAAGATTACAAATTATCTCTTGTTTGACCCACAAAATAAAGATAATGAAATCATTTTTATCTCAGGTTAGACATTAAAATAAATGTCAAATGAGATTATGGTTTAAAATGTCCTACAGACACACCAAATCTAGATCTTTCTATGGAACAGCTTCCTCTGAAATAAACACAAAAAATATCTGAGCAACTCCTACACATCAGGCACATGAGAAAATATAAACATCAAAACAGGAGAGGCTGAGACACAATCTCACCATAAACCCCATGTGGTCAGTGACCCACAATTGGAAGGGAACTCACATCCCCAAGTTTCTCCCACAGGAGTAAAGGTTTGAACCTCACTTTAGGCACTCCAGCTTTAAAGAGCTGTACCTGAGAGATGGACACTCTGAAACATCTAGCTTTGAAAGCCAATGGGGCTTGCATCCACAAGGCCTACAAGACTAAAAATACTGAGAACTAGCTCTTGAACGATTCACACAGACCCACCATGGCTAACCTCCAAGCCACAGCATATAGGCAGCAGTCTTGCTATGAAAGAAGCTATTTGCTTATATTAAAATCTTTGACTTGAGGGTCAGGTATCTAACATACATAGAGGGGCCTACAAAAATACAAAGACCATGGAAGCTGGTGGACACCATCTTTATGCTCTCCCATTGCCTTAAGGTAACCAGTATCTTCTAGAAAGGAGACTGTATATACATCTGGGGCCCTGGTTGTTGTAGCTTCAACCCAGGGGAGGCCTCCTGACCACCTGATTCTGGTGTCCACTGAGCCTTGTGTTCACAGGTTTGATGAAAAGGCATCAAACAACAAGCAGTACTTAACTTGCTATTACCCCAGGGCTCAGCGGAGAAGGAAGAGACTGAAATGCCCATCTCCTAGTCTTTTCCTATAAGAGATACATTTGCATACTTTAAAAGCTGCTGCCTGAGGTTCCAGCTTCCAATCAATTTGAATCTAAATGCTGTCTGAGATCCTCGCCTTTGGGACACTAACAAGTCTTGGTAGACCCTCATCTAATGAGAGCCACTAAGAAATAAGTAGGCTGCTTGGACAATCACAAAGGTTTGACAGACTAGCAGGGTTAATTGAAAACGTTCATCTGTACAAAGCCACTCCTTCAAGACTGTAGAGGTGGCTGTTTTATCGAATGGATAAAAACCAACACAGAGTTGAGGAAAATGAAGAAACAGAGGAATATGTTCCAAATGAAAGAACAAGATAAAACTTCAGAAAAATACCTTAATGAAACATAGATAAGTGATTTACCCGACAGAGTGTTTAAAATAGCAGTCATTGACCCATCTATATGCTGCCTATAAGAGACTCACTTCAGATCCAAGGACACAGACTGAAAATGAGGGGATGGAGAAAGAGATTTCATGCAAGTAGAAACCAAAACCTGGGATAGCTATTCTTACATCAGACAAAATAGACTTTAAAACAAAGACTATAATCAGACACAAAGAACATCATTACATAATGATAAAAGGGTCAACCCCAAAAGTATATAAAATTGCTAAATATTTATGCACTCAACATAGAACACCTAAAATATAGAAAGCAATTATTAATATACGTAAAGGGAGGAAAAGCAATACAATAATAAGAGACTTTAGTTCCCCACTTTCGTCAATGGATAGATCAAAATCAGTAAGGGAAATATTAGCCTTAAATAACACGTTAGACCAGATGGACTTGACATATACAGGACATTTTATCCCAAAGCAGCAGAATATACATTCTTCTCAAAGCACACATGGAACATTCTCACACAAAATAACTATACTTCAAGATTGAAATCATTTCAAGCATATTTTCTGACCACAATAGTATGAAACTAGAAATCAAATACAACAAGAAAACTGGAAAATCCCCACATACATAAAGATTAAATAAACATGCTCTGTACAAACCAATAGTGATAATGCATATATCATAATAAGGCTTACATCAAGAAACAAAAAGATCTCAGGAAGGAGGCAGTGTAGGAGGATCCTGAGCTAACTTCCTCCCATTTGGACACACCAAATTAATAACTACATGTATTGCACCTCATTCTAAAAAAAATACTTGGAGATGGGCACAACAGATCTTCATTAAGTATCTATGTTAGAGCTAGTGTTATAGCTAACATCATAAAAATAAAGACATATAAAAAGGGCCATATGTGGCCAGGAACCAAGCCCGCAGCACACAACACACAACTGAGAGGGATATCATAAGCATGAAAGAGCTAGGGGATAAATCCCCACACTGGGCATTCCTAGCCATGGGAACCTGCACAGGGAAGATGAGTACCCCTAACTCTGCCTGTAAATATCAATGGGACTTTGGGCTCCTGGGTGGCTCAGTTGGTTAGGCATCTGACTTTGGCTCAAGTCATGATCTCACCGTCCGTGAGTTTGAGCACTGTGTCGGGCTCTGTGCTGACAGCTCAGAGCCTGGAACTGCTTCGGATTTTGTGTCTCCCTCTCTCTGTGCCCCTCCCCCACTCATGCTCTGTCTCTCTCTCTCTCAAAAATAAATAAACATTAAATTTTTTTTAATTAAAAAAAAATCAGTGGGATTTAACTGTGGGAGAGCCAGAGAAACCAGGTCTCTGCTCTTAAAGAGCCAGTACACTTTATCACTTGGCCTGAGACCCAGCACAGAAATAGTCTGAAAAGCACTTGGCTTATACATGAAGATGTATTGACTAATTATTTTAGGACATGTGCCAGAGGGGCAGGGATCTACAGGAACTTTCTCTGGAAATAGAAGTGCTAGTAGGCATCATTTTTCTCATCCCCCATCATCCTGGATAGCCAGATGCTTGTGGCCTGTTCTGACACCCTCCATTTATCTTGCCAGGACTGCTTGCCCTCCCCATCATTCCCATGTAGAGCTGCCCCACCCAGCCCACCCACCCCAGCAGGTACCCTTCCAAAGTGACTCCTGCCCCACTACACCCAGCAGGCAGACTCAGTTCAGACCAGTGTCTCCTCAAAGTGTCCAACCACACCCAGAAGGCAGTCTCACTTGGGACTGATGCGCTAAAGCTGCCCCCACTCCAAAGAGGAGGGGGGCTGATCCTACCCGGCAGGACTCCTGCACTAGCTGCACCCAGGACTCACAGCTAACCAAGTCAGGGACAGGCTCTACCCACCAGCGCACACATAGCAGTAGCAACCAAATATTGCAGACAGTGAGGCTCAGAGCTGGCCCCACCTGACAGCAAGTCTGCGGTGGCTGCAGCCAGGTCTCTCAACTAATAGTGTTGTGTGCAAACCCTACCCACCAGCACACACAGAGTAGCTGCAACTGGGCCTCTCAGCCAGCTCTGCAGGGGGAAGTTCCTATCAACCAGGGTGCACACAGCAGTTGCAGCCTACCATTGCAGCCAGTCTAGCTGAGGGCCCGCCCCCTGCCCACCAGCCCACATAAAACATTTGCAGCAGAGATTCTCAGTCAGCCAGGAAGGGGACAGGACCCGCCCATAAACACACCACCAGCACTTGCGGCTCAGCCACAACAGGAGGGCACATGCAGCCCACACAGGGCACATCAGTGGAACAGCTTGTCCTGGGGACCAGGGTCAGGATTGGGCTATAGGGCACCACAAGATCTTTCTATATAATGCCACTACTTGCAAGACCAGGAGACATAGTTGACCTACCTAACACATAGAAGCAAACACAGATTCAGACAAAATGAGAAAACAAAGGAATATGTTCCAAATGAAAGAACCACAAAAACCACAGAAAAGGAGCTAAATAAAACAGAGACATGCAATCTACCTGATATGAGTTTAAATAATGGTCATAAAGGTAATCAACAGAATTAAGGAAGAGTTGAAAAACTCAATGAGAACCTCAAAAAAATAGAAAATATAAAAAAAGAACCATACAGTACAGAAGAATACAATAACTGAAATGAAAAATAAACTAGGGGAAACAGTAGTAGATTTGAGTGAGGATGCAAAAGAATATATCAACAATATGGAAGACAGGGTAATGGAAAGCAACCAGCTGAAAAACAAAAAAGTTTTTAAAAGGATAGTTTATGGTAACTCTGAGACAATAAGCATAGTAACATTCACATTATAGGGGTCCCAGAGGAGAAGAGAGAGAGATAAAGGGACAGAAAAGTTATTTGAAGAAATAATACCTGAAAACTTCTGTAACCTGGGGAAGGAAACAAACATCCAGGTTCAGGAATCACAAGGAGTCCCAAACAAGATGAACCCAAGCAAGTCCACACTAAAACAATAGAATTAAAATGACAAAAATAAAAGATAAAGAAACTTAAAAGCAGCAAGAGAAAAGCAAATAGTTATAGACAATGAAAAGCCCATAGGAGTATCAGCTGACTTTTCAGAAGAAACTTTGCAGACTAGAAAGAAATGTCATGGTATATTTAAAGTACTGAAAGGAAAGGGAAAAAAAAAAGGCTGTAACCAAGAATACTCTATCCAACAAGGTTATTATTCAAAATAGGGGAAAGAGAGAGAGAGAGAGTTTCCCAGCAAACAAATGTTAAAGAACTTTATCTCTATTGAAACCAGCACTAACATTTCTTGTGAAAAGACTTTTGTAAGTGGACAAGACAGGACCATAACTGGAAGAAAATTAGAACACAAAAGTAGTAAAATAAATTATATCTACAAATATCAGTCAAGAGATACATAAAATAAAATGTAAAATATGGCGTCATATACACAAAACATGGAGAAAAGAGTAAAATTTTGTGCTTTGGAATGTTTTAGAACATAAATGACTATTACCTAGAAATTGCTATACACATAGGTTGTTAAATATGAACTTCATTGTAACCAAAACCTATAATACACAGACACAAAAAATAAAAATAAAGAGAAAGGAATCTAAGTACAACATGGAATAGAGTCATCATAACACAAGGGAAGAGGGCAAGAAAAGGAGAAAGAAAGAGAGAAGA
The DNA here is from genome assembly GCF_028018385.1 of Neofelis nebulosa. Classification (NCBI taxonomy): domain Eukaryota; kingdom Metazoa; phylum Chordata; class Mammalia; order Carnivora; family Felidae; genus Neofelis; species Neofelis nebulosa. The sequence continues at coordinate 93,008,076 of NC_080783.1, read as the reverse complement.
ACTACAAAAATAATGAAAACACATTTAACAAAATGGCCATCAGAACATACCTATCAATATTTACTTTAAATACAAATGGACTAACTGCAACAATCAAGTGATAGGGTGACTGAATGGACAATAAAATAAGACCTATCTATGTGCTGCCTACAGGAGACATACTTCAGACCCATAGACACAAAGAATGAAAGTGAAGGGATGGGGAAAGATCTATTCCATGCAAATGGAAACAAAAAGAAAGCTGGAGTAATAATACTTTGAGACAAAAATTGACTTTAAAACAAAGACTGTGGGTCCAGTTTCAGTCCAAGACCCTGAACTCACAGACACCAAATCAACATCTATTTAGAGGGCTAACTAAACTGTTTCTATATGAAAAAAGAGCAAGAGACCACATAGAGAATGTCAAGAAAGACTGAGACACAGTTAACTAAGGAAACCCTCACACCTTGTGCTGAAAACCACAGCGAGGACGAATAGTACTGAGGAGCCATGAGCTGATTTGTCTGATTTGAGGCACAGAAAAACAAACAAGACAGACAAACAGTTTAAAAGAGCAGCTAGATAGTTCTGGTCCCAGATGGCAATGAAAGAAGACTCTGAACTCACCTCCTCCATGGAACACACCAATTTGCACCTATTAATAAAACAATTCCTCCTGGAGAAGAGTGAAGTGCTAAAAGAACAGCTACTAAACAACCACAGAGAGAATGGCAAGAGAACAGCAAGACATGCAGAGACACAGTAATGAAGGGAACCCCACTGTGGATAGCAGTGGGGAAGCATGGTACTCAGGGACTAGAAAGAGATTCCTCTGTCCTTATGCACAGGAAAAAAAAAAAAAAAGCCAACGGCTTAAAAGAGCAACTAGCATCCAAAAGAGACGACACTAGAACTACTGTGCCAAGCAGTAGAGCAGCTACAGGAATGCTCTCCAGGTAAGAGGAACTGGAGAACAACACAAGTTTACATTCCCACTCCATCTTTAAAAGCCTAGGCCAAAAAAGTCTGGATACCATTTGGACAGGTCCCTATGCCATAGCTGGTGGGGCTCCAATCATCAAAGCAATCTTATGGCCTCAGCAAGCTCTGGATCCTTAAGCCTAGACCAGCCCAAATCATGATGGAACATAGGGGGGAAAAAAAGTTGAAGTTTAAAAGGGCCAAGGAGTTGTGGAGACACTCTCTCTACCTCCACCTTAAAAGACCAGACCAGAACAGTGTCCAGATCACAGTGAGCTTGAGACATCAGCAAGTCCAGGGTCCTCAAGCCCACACCAGCCTCTGTGGTGCTGGAGCACAGAAAATAAGCCACAGGTTTTGTATGGGTTTTGTTGTTGTTGTTTTCTTTGTTTTATTAAATTTTTTGGTATGCTTTTTAATGATTTATTTTACAGCAAAACCTTGGTTTACAAGCATAATTTGTTCCAGAAACATGCTTGTAATCCAAAGCATTTGTATATCAAAGTGAATTTCAAGAACCATTGGTTCAGTTGTTATCATGTGATGTTCAGCATCATGTACTACTCATATTGATACACACCGTTCGCTTATAAAGTTACAATTTATTAAAAATGTTTGCTCATCTTGCAGAGTACTCACAGCACAAGTTACTCCCAATCCAAGGTTTTACTGTATTTTTCAATTTGTCTTGTTTTAATTTTGTGCTTTTTGTTTTCTCACTTTCTCCTTTTTCCTCTTTTATTATTTTGTTTAATTTTTTTCTTTCATCATTATTATTTTCTTTTCTATAAAAAGCAATGACTTAAAAGATTAGCTAGCATATACTGCCACAGTTTCAGTCAGGCAGCAAAAGTCACCAAACTCATAGAGTCTATATAGGGAACTACTCCCTCAAGTTTAGGAAAAGTAGCCATTCTGCCCAATTCATAGAAACAAACACCAATTCAGGCAAAATGGGGAAACAGAGGAATATGCTCCCCCCAAAAAGAACAAAAATAAACCTCAAAAAAGGAATTAAATAAAACAGAGATAAGCAATATTCCTGATAAAGAATTTAAAGAGATGATCATAGAGATATTAACCAGGCTACAGAAAACAGTGGCCTTCAATAAAGAGATGGAAAATATTAAAAAGAACCAATCAGAGTTGAAGACTAACAAATTAAAAGCACAAACTAGAGGGAAGCAAAAGTAGATTATAGGATGCAGAGAAACATATCAGCAATCTGGAAAACTGGGTATGGAAAACACAAGCTGAAGTGAAAAAAGAAAAAAAAAATTAAAAATGAGGCTGGATTAAAAGATCTCTAGGACATCAAGTAAACAAACATTTGCATTATAGGGGTCCCAGAAGAAGAAGAAGAGAGAAAGGTGTAGAAAATTTATTTGAAAAAAATAATAACTGAAAACTTCCCTACCTTGGGAAGGAAATAGACTCCAAATCAAAGAAGCATGAAGAATTTCAAAGAACGTGAACCCAGGAAGGTTCATACCATAGCACATAATTAAAATGCCAAAGATTAAAAAGAAAGAATCTTTAAGCCAGCAAGAGAGAGACAAAAAGTTACCTTTGAGGTGAAAACCTCTGAGACCATCAGCTGCTTTTTCAGCAGAAGCATTGCAGGCCTGAAAGAAGTGGCATGATATATTCAAAGTGATAAAAGGAAAAAAATCTAAAAAATCTACAAAGAAGAATAGTCTACCCAGCAAGGTTATCATTCATATTTGACCAGGAGATAAGAGTTTCCCAGACCAAAAAAAAAAAAAAAGAAAAGAAAAGAAAAGAAAGAAAAGGAGTTTATCAGTAGTAAACCAGCCTCATAAGAAATGATAAAAGGACTTCAAGTGCAAGAAATGGCCATAATTAGCATTAAGAAAATTATTAATAAGAAGATGTAAAATATGACAACATATACATAAAATGTGGAGGAGAGAGTAAAACAGGAAGAGAAGAGGAAAAAGAAAAAAAATGAGAGAAAGAAAAACATAACACTATAGAAGCACATTAATCACAGAGAAAGCAAGGAAGAATTAAAAAAACAACAGAAAACAATTTTTTAAATGATAATAAGTACAAACCTATCAAAAATCTCTTTACATGTAAATGGCCTAAATGTTCCAGTCAAAAGACACAGGGTGGCAGAAGGGATAAGTAATAATATTAGTAATAATTAATAATAATAAAGACTGATTGATATGTTGCCTACAAGAGGCATACCTCAAATCTAAAGTTAAGGGATGGGAAAACTTTCTCAATGGAAATGGAAGCAGAAAATAAAAAAAGCCATGGTAGAAATGCATATACCAGACAACATAGATTTTAAAACAAAGACTATAACGAGACAAAGAAAGACATTATAGGATAATAAAGGAATCAATCCAGCAAGAGGATATAACAATTATAAATATCTAACAACAACTAAGTAAGGAGAAGAACCTGCATCTGAAAAGTTAGGAAGGTCAGAAAGCTTGCCCATAGGAAAGAGGGAGTGCAGAGAGGGCCATTGAACAGGGAGCTCACACAGGGAAGACCAATTCCCATAGCATTTGTCTTTAAAAACCAGAGGGGTTGGGGGCACCTGGGTGGTTCAGTCAATTGAGCGTCTGACTCTTGGTTTTGTCTCAGGTCATGATCTCATGGCTACGTGGGTTTGAGCCCCACATGGGGCTCTGTGCTGACAGTGTCGAGCCTGCCTGGGATTCACTCTCCCCTTCTCTCTCTCTCTGCCCCTCCCCCACTCATGCTGTCTCTGTCTCAAATAAATAAATAAACTTTTAAAAATATAAATAAATAAATAAACAAACAAACAAATAAATAAAACAAACAAACCCCAGAGGAGTTGAATTCTGTGAGTTTGTAAAACCAATAGGGCTAGGAACCCAGAGCTTTGGAGGTCACCTGACTTAGCTCTGGGCAAGCAGGTAGGGCAGATGATAGCTGGACTACCACTTTCATAGAGACAGCAGCTTTCATAAACAAGCAACATAAAAATGGCAGTTTACACAATTCCAAGAAAAAACAGGAGACAGGTCTGTTCATACTGATTCCTAAGTATTTGGAGGGACTTCCTTATAAATGAGGGAGCAGGCAGGCACCATTTTCCTACCCTATCCCCCAGAATTTGGAGAGATACTTGTTGGAGGCAGGGCTGCACAGACACTTGCTACTTAACTCACTAGGGGTACACCACTCTCCTGAGTTCCCCTGAGGACTCACCCATTCCAGAACTGCTGGCCTCGGCCCTGAGCTCATCTCAGTACCCATCTACCATGTCCTGCTTAGCTGTGTGCCCCCATCCACCCTTATATTTTTTGCCCAGCTGTGCATCCCTAGCTGCCATGGCATGCAGTCTCCAGCCAACACAGCATTTCAGGGGATCAGGCATAGGACCAGTGTCCTACCATACATTTTGTTAATACCACCCCACTTCTCCCAAGTTCCTTGGTGGGTATGTCCCCCAAGAGCTGGCATGCCTGTGTCCCATTAACACCACAGAAAGCAAGCACAGCCTACAACAAGCAGAAAATCAGTGCAGATCACACATGGAAAGGAAAAGTGACTCAGACACAATAGGAGGGCATAAGCAACATACATAGATATGCTTCTGAAGTGCCAGGTTCTGGTGAACAGGGGACACTGGAGTTCAGGGGACTCCAGGACCTCTTCTTCATAAACTCACTACTTTCAAGAACAGAAGACACAGCTGATTTTCTTAACACACAGAAATAGACACAGAGAGGGAGACAAAATGAGGAAACAGAAAAATTTATCTAAAATGAAAGAACAGGACAAGGTCACAGCTAGACATAGAAGCAAAACAGATAAAAGTAATATGACTGATAAATAACTTAAAGCAGTGATTATAAGGATACTCTGTGAACTTGAGAAGAGTGGATGACATGAGTGAGACCTTTAACACAGAGGTAAAGAATAACATAGTAGAGAGAAAGGTTACAATAAATGAAATTAGAGAAAAGAATTATACAAAACAAGAATACACTTAAAGAATGCAGTGACTGCATCAAACATAATAACATTCATATTGTAGAAGTCCCAGTAGAAGACAGAGAAAGAAGGCAGAAAATTTATTTGAAGAAATAATAGCTGAAAACATCCCTGATCTTGTGAAGGAAAAAGATATCCAGATTCAGAAGGCACAGAAAACCGCCAACAGAATCAATAAAAACAGACTGATACCAATACATAATGTAATTAAATTTGCAAAATATAATGATAAAGAAAAAATTCTAAAAGCAGCAAGAGAAAAAAAAAAGTCACTAACTTACAGGGGAAACCCCATAAGGCTAACAGAAGATTTTTCAACAGAAACTTTGCAAGCTTGAAGGGAGTGACATGATATATTCAAAGTGCTGAAAGGGAAAAATCTGCAGCCAAGCATACTCTATCCAGCAAGTCTATCATTCAGAATAGAAGGAGAGATAAAGAATTTTCCAAACAAAAACTAAAGGAGTTTATGAACACTAAACCAGGTCTGCAAGAAATATTAAAAGGAACTCTTTGAGTGGAAAGGAGAGACCAAATGTGACAGTATAGAGATAGGAAACACAAAAACAGTAAAAATGAATATTTATGTAAAAAATCAAAGAACTCACAAAAAAGGATATAAAATATAATAATATATACCTAAAACACTGGAAGGAGAGGAGAAAAGGGTAGGTTCAAACTTAAACAACCATCAACTTAATATAGGCTGCTATATGGAGATGAAATTATATGCAAACCTAATTAAAACCATATATCAAAAACCACTAATAAACATTCAAAGAATAAAGAGAAAGAAATACAAGTATATCACTAAGGAAAATCAGCAAAACATGAAAGAGAGAAAGACAGGAAAGAATCAGAGAGAATCTTCAGAAACCACAAAACCAGTAATAAAATGACAATAAAAAAAATGTGTGTGTGTGTGTGTGTGTGTGTGTGTGTGTACTTTGAATGTAAATGGACCAAATACTTCAATCAAAAGACATAGGGTGAATAATGTATTAAAAAACAAACCCCATCTATATGCTGCTTACAAGAGACAAATTTTAAACCTAAAGATGCCTGCAGATTCAAAGTGAGAGGACAGAGAAACATCTATCATACAAATGGATGTCAAAAGAAAGCCAGAGGTGCAATACTTGTATCTGACAAAATGTATTTTAAAAGAAAGACTGTGACAAGAGACAAAGAAGGACACCATATTGTAAGGGGGACAATCCAAAATGAAGATATAACAATTGTAAATATTTATACACCAAACACAGAAGTATCTAAATACATGAAACAGTTAATGACAAACATAAAGGAATAAATTGATAATAATACAATAATAGTAGGTACTTTAATACCTCACTTACATCAGTGGAAAAATCATCTAAATAGAACATCAACAAGGAAACAATGGCTTTGAATGACACACTGGAACAGATGAATTTAACAGATATATTCATAACATTCCATCCTAAAACAGCAGAATACACATGCTTTTCAAGTGCACATGGAAAATTCTCCAGAACAGATCACATATTAACCCACAAAACAAATCTCAAAAAATTCAAAATTGAAATTGTACCATGCATATTTTATGAACACAACACTATAAAACTAGAATTTAGCTATAAGAAAAAAAATCTGTAAAGACCACAAATACATGGAAATTAAACAAAATGCTATAAACAATGAACGGGTCAACCAGGAAATCAAAGAAGAATTTAAAAATTACATGGAAACAAATGAAAACAAAAACACAATTGTCCAAAATCTCTGGGATGCAGCAAAAACAGTTGTAAGAAAGAAAGAAGAAGGAAGAAGAAGAAACATCTCAAATAAATAACCTAACCTTTCACCTAAAGGAGGTAGAAAAAGAACAAACAAAACTTAAAGACAGCAGAAGGAAAGCAATAAACATGAGAGCAGAAGTAAATGATTTAGAAACTATAAAAACATAGTACAGATCAAAACCAAGAGCTAGTTCTTTGTAAAATCAGAGTTGATAAATCCTTAGCCAGACTTATCAAGAAAAAAAGAACAAAGGACTAAAAATCACAAATGATAGATGAGAAATCACAACAAACACCACAGAAATATAAATAATCATAATATAATGAAAAACTATATGCCAACAAATTGGACAACCTACAAGAAATGCATAAATTCCTAGAAACATTTAAACTCCCAAAACTGAAACAGGAGAAAATAGAAAATTTGAACAGGCTGATAACCAGCAAAGAAATGGAGTCAGTAAATGAAAACAAAACAAAACAAAACAAAACAAACAAAAAAAAAACCCCAAACAAATGTCCAGGACCAGATGTGCCCATAGACAAATTCTAGCAAACACTGAAGAGTTAATACCTATTCTTCTTAAACTGTTTCAAAAAAATAGAAAGGGATAGAAAACTTCCAAAATCATTCTATAAGACCACCATAACTCTGATACCAAAACCAGATAAAGATACCACTAAAAAAGAACTACAGGCCAGTATCCCTGATGAATATGGATGCAAAAATTCTCAATAAAATACTAGCAAACCAAATTCAACAATACATTAAAAAATTATTCACCATGATCAATTGTATATATTTCTGGGTTGCAACTGTTATTTAATATTCAGAAATCAATGTGATACATCACATCAATAAGAGAAAGGATAAAAGCTATATGATCCTTTCAATAGTTGCAGAAAAAGAATTTGACAAAGTACAATACCCATTTATGATAAAAACCCTCAACAAAATAGGCTTAGAGGGAAAAAACCTCAACATAATAAAGGCCATGGATAAAAAACCCACAGCTAACATCATCCTTAATGGGGAAAAACTGAGAACTTTCCTCTACAGTCAAGAACAAGGATGTCTACTCTCACCACTTTTATTCAACATAGTACTGTAAGTCCTAGACACAGCAATCAGACAATTAAAAAAAATAAATATAAGGCATCCAAATAGGTATAGAAGAAGTAAAATTTTCACTATTTGCAGATGATATGATACTATATATAGAAAACCCTAAAGATTCCAAGAAAACACTGCTAGAACTGATGAATGAATTCAGTAAAGTCACAGGATACAAAATCAATGTACAGAAATCTATTGCATTTCTACACACCAATAATGAAGCAGCAGAAAGAGAAAATAAGAAAAAAACCCAACTTACAATTGCACCAAAAATAATTTCACCAAAGAGGTGAAAGATCTGTACCCTGAAAATAATAAAACAGTGATGAAAGAAATTGAAGATGACACAAAGAAATGGAAAGATATTCCACGCTCATGGATTGAAAAAAGAAATATTGTTAAAATACCATACTACCCAAAACAATATACACACTTAATGGAATCCCTTTAAAAATACCAATAGAATTTTTCACAGAGCTAGAACAATCCTAAAATTTGTATGGAACCACAAAAGACCCTGAGTAGTCAAAGCAATCTTGAAAGGGGCGCCTGGGTGGCGCAGTCGGTTAAGCGTCCGACTTCAGCCAGGTCACGATCTCGCGGTCCGTGAGTTCGAGCCCCGCGTCAGGCTCTGGGCTGATGGCTCGGAGCCTGGAGCCTGTTTCCGATTCTGTGTCTCCCTCTCTCTCTGCCCCTCCCCCGTTCATGCTCTGTCTCTCTCTGTCCCAAAAAAAAATGAATAAAAAACGTTGAAAAAAAAAAAATTAAAAAAAAAAAAAAAAAGCAATCTTGAAAAAGAAAGGCAAATCTGGAGGCATCACAATTAGGGACTTCAAGTTATTTTACAAAGCTGTAGTAATCAAGCCAGTATGTACTGATACAAAACAAGGTACACACATCAATGGGACAGAATACAAAATCCAGAAAAAACCCATAATTATATGGCCAATTAATCTTCAACAAAGCAGGACAGGAATATCCAACAGGAAAAATAAAATCTCTTTAACAAAGGTGTTGGGAAAACAGGACAGCTACGTGCAAAAAAAATGAAACTGGACAACTCTTTTATGCCATACATAAAAACAAACCCAAAATGGATTAAAGACCTAAATGTGAGACCTGAAACCACAAAAATCTTAGAGAAGAACACAGGCAATAACCTCTTTGACACTGGTCATAGCAACATCTTTCTACATAGGTCTCCTGAGGCACAAGAAACAAAAGCAAAAATAAACAATTGGGACTTCATCAATATAGAAATGTTATGCATAGCAAAGTGAAAAAAAAAAAAAAACTAAAAGGCAATTTAGGCAATGAGACAAGATATTTGCAGATGATGTATCCAATAAAGGGCTAGTATCCAAAAGATAAAGAATTTATAGAACTCAACACCAAAAAAATAAATAAATACCCCATTTTAAAAATGGGTAGAAGACATGAACGGACATTTCTCCAAAGAAGACATCCAGGTGGCCAATAGACACATGAAAAGATGATCATCATCACTTATCATCAGGGAAATACAAATCAAAACTACAATGAGATGTTACCTCACACCTGTCAGAATCGCTAACATCAACAACACAAGAAATAATATGTGTTGGTGAGGATGTGGAGAAAAAGGAATACACATGCACTGTTGATAGGAACGTCAACTTGTACAGCCACTGTCTAAAACAGTGTGAAGTTTCCTTAAGTTAAAAATATAACTGCATCATGATCCAGCAATCATATTACTGGGTATTTACCCAAAAAATACAAAAACACTAATTCAAAGGGATCCATGTACCCCTATGTTCATAGCAGAATTATTTACAACACCCAAGATATGGAAGGAGCCCAACTGTCCATCAACTGATAAATGGGTAAAGATGTGGTATATATACACAATGAAATATTATTCAGCCATAAAAAGAAAGTAATCTTGTCATTTGCAAAGACATGGATAGAGCTAGAGAGTATAAGCAGCATATGACAGTGAAAGACGAATACCATATAATTTCACTCACATGCAGAATTTAAGAAACAAACAAGCAAAGGGGAAAAAATGAGGGAGAGAGTCAAGGCAAAAAACACACTTTTAATTTTAGAAAACAAGCTGATGGTTATCAGAGGGGAAGGGTGGTGGTGGTATGGGTTTAATAGGTGATGAGGATTAGGGAGTGGACTTGTGAGGAGTACAGGGTGATGTATGGAACTGTTGGATTATTATGTTGTACACCTGAAACTAATATAACACTATATGTTAACTAGAATTAAAATTAGAAAGTTAAAAAACAAAACACAAAGTTAAAAAACAAAACAAGTGTTGGTGAGGATGTGGGAAAGGGAATTCTTCTACACTGTTGGTGGGAGTATAAATTGGTACAGCCACTATGGAAAAAAACATGGAGTTTCCTTTAAAAATTAAAAATAGAACTATCCTATTATCCAGCAATTCTACTTCCTGGTCTTTATCCAGAGCATACAACAATAACTTGAAAATATATATATACTTTCATGTTCACTGCAGCATTATTTATAGTAGCCAGGACATGGCAAAAACCTAAGCATTGCTAAATAGATGGATGAAAACTAAAGAAGTCATGGTACACGTGCACGTGCATGCACACAAACATGCAACGGAGTATGATTCACCCCTAACAAAATGGCATCTTGCCTTTTGCAATATGGATGGACTTTGATGGCATTATGTTAAGTAAAATAAGTGAGACAGAGAACGACGAATGCCACATGATCCTGCTTATGTGTACAATATCAAAACAAAAAAAAAAAAAAACAAGCTCATGTACACAGAGAATAAATTGGTAGTTGCCAGTGGCAGGGGGTAAGGAATAGGAGAGATGGGTGAGAGTGGTCAAAAAGTACAAGCTTCCAATTATAAAATAAGTAAGTCATGGGGATATAAGGTACAGCATAATGACTATAGATAAACTGTATTTTGTATTTGAAGGTAGCTAAGAATAGATCTTAAAAGTTCTTATCACAGGAAAACCAAAACTTATAACTATGTGTGGTGATAGCCATCCACTAAACTTATGCTGATCATTTTGCAATATATACATATTGAATCATTATGTTGTGTACCTGAAACTAATATATGTCAGTTATAGCTCAATAAAAAAAGAAGAAAAAGGAAAGTAAAAGTAGGGGAAATAAAAATTACCAGTATGTACTAAGAGTTCTGGCTATAGGCGGAGGATTGAGAATGTCATTTTGAGAAGTGAATACTCAATATTATCTACATATTTTGAAATATTTGTGACAATTTTTTCCCTTAAACGTACAAGTAGATTCACGTGTATTAAGAGTATTAGAAAAATGAATCCCAAAATAGATCATTCATGCCCTTTTCAAACCTGGCCTCCAAAGCAAAGCATCATAAACTTAAAAACTACAGTAATAGATCCCTTGTTTTATGTTTCAAAGATTAGAGTATCATGCATTTTTTTATTTTGAAAATGATCTGAAATAAGTAGTACTAAGTATTGAGTACCACACTAGTAATACTAAGTATATCTGAGGATAACTTCACCATAATCTAACACCATTGTTAAATCTGTATAGATCATATGAGTTTGGAACAATCATGATGCTAGCAATAAATTTTCTGCTTTATTCTAAAATAATAATAATAAATGTAAGATAATTAGTATTCATCACATATAAAAAGTACAATATTATCTATAATTACTATTACATAGCACATTAAGAATTGAGGCCTTTTGGTCATTCAAGTGTCACATTTATTTATTTTTGTTTCATTTACTATAAATTCAGTAATTATCCATGTATTGAATTCGTGTTAAGAGATTTTTCAACATCTATGGCTTGCATAACTTACCAGATATACACAATAGTCAAGATATTTTTATTCCAGTTACATTTACTTTTCAAATACCATGATTGTACAGATTTCTTGTATTCATTCTTACATACTAAACATCTACCATGGGCTAGGTACAGTGCTAGAAGTTACACTGTTCAATCAGTGAAACAGGATTCCTTCTACTTTTACTTTACTTAAAATTATACCACAGAGATCCAAAGATATGGAAACCACCTCTCTAGAACAAAGCCAAGTAAAGAAATGTAAGTGAAATAGAATTATTCTACAGGTAGATACAGATTCCACAAGTTTAACTTTTTTTTTTTAATTTTTTTAATGTTTATTTATCTTTGAGACAGAGAGAGACAGAGAATGAACAGGGGAGGGTCAGAGAGAGAGGGAGACACAGAATCTGAAATGGGCTCCAGGCTCTGAGCTCTCAGCACAGAGCCCGACGCGGGGCTCGAACTCACAGACTGTGAGATCATGACCTGAGCCGAAGTCGAAGTCGGACACTTAACCGACTGAGCCACCCAGGCGCCCCCAGATTCCACAAGTTTATATATCAAGTCTGTGAAATCTTTTTCTTAAGATAGCATATTGTTCTTACAGTAAATACAACTTTAACATGTGTTGTTCCTACAGGCAGAGAATGTGAGAATGTGGGTAGGAACTCATAAAAAGTGAGTTGTGACCAGGTAATGCTACTAACTAGTCACTGACCTTAAATCATCTAAGTCATCTTTCATAGTGCACAGTGTAGAAAAGGGACTCACATAAAAACATCAACTGTTTTATTCCATAAATGTATAGAGCAAAAATTCTAGATAACTAGCTTATAGGAGTATTTAGTTTGATGTGCAGAGATATTTTTTACTAGTCCCAGTCATTAAAATGGAGAGATTTTATGCAAAAATTTGAATTTCTAGCTTCTCTTCAAAGCTTATAAGATCTGGTAACAATTAATGTTGCAATCTCTCATGTTAACAATTTACTGGAACTGAATATTGGCTGCACTCGTTAGCAATGACATTTACTCTCCACTCATCAATTAACAAATATTTAGTGAATATCTACTGCGTGCCAGACACTACTCTAGATGCCCAGCAAAAAGAGACCAGTTCACAGCCCTCATTGCCCTTACATATTCATAGGATGGGACAGAAACAAAGCTTGAAATAAACATGCAAATAAAACATGTTAACATGGTGACAAATGTTACGATTAAAACTATATAGGACATTGGGACAGAAAGTAACTTAGCTCAAATCCTACCCTCTCAATGGGACATTCCCAGTGATGATTTAATACTATAATCCAGGATTCTCATAATATAGTCCAACAGTCAAATCAGGCCAACTGCTTGTTTTTGTAAAGTTTTATTGGAGCACAGCCATGCCTGTTCATTAACATATTGTCTGTCTACAGATGCCTTTGTGCTACAAGGCAGGGTTGAGCAGTTGCAACAGAGACCCTATGACCTGCAAAACCTAAAATATTATCTGGCCCTTTATAGAAAAAAAAAAAACTTGCTGACCCCACTCCTGCTGGTACTCTAAATCCCCTTTGTTCCCCAACTTTTTCTTTTTTCCATAGCCCTATCACCTCTAAAGTTCTTTTTACTATACATACATATTTTATAGTTTATTTTATTTTTCCCCCTCACATTAAGATGTTAACAACATGAGAGCAAGGATCTTAATTCTGTTCCTATATGTATTCCAAATATTTGGAATATGGTAGGTACTCAATAAATATTTGTAGAATCACCAAGTGAGGTTAGAGAAATAAGTAGTATATAGCATAAAACCATAGAAGCCATGGTGAGGAATTTTATTCTCATCTATGGACAACCACAGGAGGGTTTTAAACAGTGGAATAACATGATGTGATCCAGGCCACCATGGTCTCATCACTTCCTATTCTTCTTACCCAGACTGACCAGGCTCCTTCATCTGTTACTTACCTGGCCTATGCTACAGATTTTAGTACAGCAAATACTCCATGAATGGGAAATGATTATGGTAGGGGAAACTCAAAAAGACCAGTGTTCAATGACTGACTCTACCTCAGAAAATTCCTCTGTGGACAGAAGCCCCAGGGAAAGATGGATTTACTGGCAAGTTCTGCATAGTTCTTTGATAATAGCATTGAATAGCAAGCTCAATGATTTTGAAACAGATTTCATGGGAATTTCATAAATTTAATGACTCATATTTGTTTTAATGCTTATAAACATAAATTGTCTTCTGAGAAATTTATGCCAAGATGTTATTGTAACCAAAGTACAATAAAATCCAGCTTACCAATTAATATCTCAAGTGCACATGCATGCTACCCATGGATTATAGGTGTGCTGAGAAATCAATACCCCTCTACTTTGGAGATGATCAGAACCTTCCCCAGCTCAGTTATAACCTCATCATTTTATCCTGATACGTCATAAAATTACTATGTTATATGAATGTCATAAGGTTAAGAAGTCCTGCAATGGATAACAATCATAACTGTTAATATTTGTTTTCCAGAAGAGAAGAAAAATCAAAGACTTATTTGGTTGCTAAGATTATGAGGTTTATTAGGAGAATTGGCAAAGGCTTCCTGAATGTATTCCTATTTTTAATGAACTTACAAACTAGAAGAAACATATATAAACATTAAGAACACTGATCTAAAAGGGGGCACAAGGAAGGCTTGAAAAATTTCATTTGGGAGATCAAGGAGGGGCTTAGGAAGACATTGGAATTGGAGTTACACCCTCAAGAGTTAAGACATTTTGATGGAGTAGAGAAAAGGAGACTGCTAATTGCCTCCACACTGCTATCCCAGAGATCTAATTTTTACATTCCTTGGAATGAGGACAAAGAGGAGAATATTTTTCACATTCTTGAATTGGTCTAAGAACCAATTAGCCCAAACTGAGATGTTTCAATTCCTTTATCAAGCAGTGTGAAATGGCTTTTCCCTTACAACTACTTAGGACCCTCCTTCTCATAACCAAATCATTTACAAGACTCCCTACTAATGAGCTTATAGCCCATATGTCTACCATGGAGCAACCTCATTAATCTCACACAACAAATGGGAGTTGTGGAAAGCAGAACACGCTACTCTGATACCTAACTAAGAAAAAACTGCCTCAATTCATTGGTAAAGACAGGGAACCTGGGAATATTTTCACCATAATCTAGAGATCATACACACACACACACACACACACACACACACACACACACACACCGAAAAACAAACAAATAAAAAAACCAAAGCAACAACCACAGAAAAATTCCTAGAGTGTCACTTGGCATTTGTTGTTTATTCTCAAAAAACAATAAACAGATTCAAACTGTTCAACATGTCAAATACTAGAATTGTATAATTCAGAACTTCCCAGACTTCCTTGATTTCCTGGACCCTTAGTGTCTCAGTAATTTTTCCATGGTGCTTGCTATAATAATTAGGTATTGCTTTTGGCCTGTTTATGAAGTAGTGAGATCCAAACAACTTAATAATTTATGTCTTAACTTAGTAACCTTTTGGGAAAAAAGTACACACAAATTAAAAGATATTTTAAATAACCATAATTACATATAAAGTGGATTTGTGCTCCTGGAATTTCAACCTTGGAATTAGATTGGATGCTGCCACCCTTATTTCCTATTCCATATTGATTTTCATTCACTATTCATTTTTATCACACCAGTGAAAAACCAGCTTTATAAAAGTGTGACCTCATTGAAAGAAACGTAGTGCAATCTAATGTTGAAATATGAACTACCTCAAGTCAATAGTTCACACCATATCTGACAGATGCTACATTTTGCTGCATATTCCTTGTAAATTTAAAATCTGGTGAATGTAATTCTGAAGAAACCATTGATACACAACCAATCAGAATTTTGTTTCTGAGTATATCAGGGCTTTAGATATCCATGTCTATTTTCCATGGGCTTGTTTTTCATTTCAAGGATGAACAACCACTTGAGCCTCATTTGTTGTTGCTGTTGTTTTGGTTCCTAAAAATACAACTTCAATTTATTTCTCAATTCTCCAAATGTCTCTGTATCAAACATTATTGATTTGCAATATATTTAAAGGCACAAGGGAAACAGTCAAAGACTTCTGTGTGTGTAACTACTCACCTATAGTAAATATGTTCTGTACAGATATTATTTTTATAGTTTTCTTACAATGGAATAATATGTGCTTCCACCCAAGTTCTTTTTTCAGACCCTTTACCCAAACACCTGCAATTAACACATTTTTAACATAATCATATTCATGTACAAAAAAACAGTAGCCAGGAAACATATAATTAGAAAAGCAGATATGAAAAGGCAAGAAGTACGGAGAAACTAAAAGAATAGAGGTAAAAAAATTGAGGAAAACCTTTCGTTACTGATTATTAAATCATAAATGGAAAGAATCCAAAGCCATTGTAATAAAAAGCAACTTATGAAAAGTTTCATTCATGACTAAAAAATTGAGAAAACATATCTATGTGTATACATATATGCATATGTGTGTGTATGCATTTTCTAAGGGAATCCAAATTTTAAGTCCAATAATTAATATATTGCACCTTACTACATTAGGCAAGAAATACATTATTATTCTCATTTTACATTGAGGTTGGGTACTTTGAAAGATGATCCCATCAGTAAATTGTAACAAATCCACTAGAACAGGCCTCCAAGTACTCAGCGGATTAATCGTTTAACTAATAGGCAATGTCATAGCCTAGCCAGTGCTTGGAATTGCTGTTAATCACATTGCAAACTAAGATCTTCATACAGATTTGTGTGTGATTTAAGCATGAACATATGGCTATGCTCGAGGCATGGTCACTGAAGGATCCTAAACATTATTGTTCCCATTCTTTTATCTTTAGCAGAATAAGAGGTAATCCCTTTTAATGGTTCCATACTGTATCTTCTCTTGAAGGGAACAACAGGACAAGCCAATGAGGCTAATCACTTGGATGGGAATGGAGAAAATACTCTGGCATTTTAAAAAGATGTCATTAGGAGAGAGAAAACAAAACAAAACAAAACAAAACAAAAACAAGAATTTCAAGTCCTCCTCTTTGGATGTTGGATACAAAATATAGGAAACATTTATAGCCTTCATGGAAGCTATAGGGCATTGCCCAGCCCCCAAAACTCAATTCACATATACTAGTTGCAAAACAGGGTTGCTGTTCTCTGGTTTTCATGTAGCTCCATCTACAGTTGTATAACGCTCCAACCCTGATGGTGTTCAAAGTTTGATAGATTGGAATAATTGCCTTTAATTTTAGTATTTTACAAGATAAATTATATTATTTTGTATTTTAAATAAAGAATAAGAATGTTTTACACTGAATACAATCCTTATCAAAATACCAATAGCATTTTTCACAGAATTAGGATAATCCTAAAATTTGTTTGGAACTACAAAAGACCCCAAATAGCCAAAACAATCTTGTAAAAGAAAAACAAAGCTGGAGATATCATAATTCCAGATTTAAAGTTATAATTCAAAACTACAGTAATCAAAACAGTATGGTATGGGCACAAAAAATAGATGTATTGATCAATAGAACAGAATGGAAAGCCCAGAAACAAACCCATGATTTTATGGTCAATTACTTTTCAACCAAAGAGGCAAGAAAATTCAATGGGAAAAAGTCTTTTCAACAAATGGTGTTGGGAATGAGCAACATGTAAAATGAAATTGGACCACTTGCTTAGACCATACACAAAAATAAACTCAAAATGGACTAAGGATCTATAAGTGAGACCTGAAAACCATAAAAAGAGAGCACAGGCAGTAATTTCTCTGACAGAGAAACAGCTGTAGCAACATCTTCTAGATAGGACTCCTGAGGCAAAGGAAATAAAAGCAAAAATTAACTATTAAGACTACATCAAAATAAGACGCTTCTGCACAGCGAAGGAAACAGTCAACAAAACTATAAGACAACCTGAGAGAAGATATTTGCAAATGACATATCTGACAAAAGGTTAGTATTCAAAATACATAAAGAACTTTAATACATAAAACACACAAAAAAACCCAAAAAATCAAATTAAAAATCAAGCAAAAGACATAGATAGATACTTCTCCAAATAAGACATCCAGATGGCCAACAAACACATGAAAAGATGCTCAATATTACCCATAATCAGGGAAATGCAAATCCCAACCACAATGAAGTATCATCTCACACTTGGTTGGTTGAAATCAGGATGGTTGAAATCAAAAACATAAGAGACAACAAGCATTGGCAAGGATATGGAGAAAAAGGAACTCTTGTGTACTATTGGTAGGAATGCAAACTGGTGCAGCCACTGTGGAAACCATTATGGAGGTTCCTCAAAAATTAAAAAGATAGAACTGCTCTATGGTCCAGTAATCACACTCCTGGGTTTTTACACAAAGAATGTTAAAACACTAATTCGAAAGGATATATACACCCCTATATTTATTGTAGTGTTACAATGGAATCAGCCCAAGTGTCCATTGATAGATGAATGGATAAAGAAGATATGTGTGTGTATGTGTGTGTATTGTATACATAAATATAATATATATTTTAAAAACCCATAAAAAAGAATTAAATCTTGCCATTTTCAGCAACATGGATAGAGCTAGAGAGTATAATGCTAAGCAAAATAAGTCAGAGAAAGACAAATACAATACAATTTCATTAATTTGTAGAATTTAAGAGACAAAACAAAGAGAGACAAACCAAGAAACAAACTCTTAACTATAGAGAACAAACAGATGGTTACCAAAGGGTGTGTGTGTGTGTGTGTGTGTGTGTGTGTGTGTGGCAGGGGCGGGGGGTGGGTGCCAGGTAAAACAAGTGAAGGAGATTAAGTGTACACTTATCATGATGAACACTAAGTAATGTATAGAATTGTTGAATCATTATGCTGTACACCTGAAGCTAATATAACACTATACATTATACTGGGATTAAAATGAAAAACTCTTTAAAAAAGCAATGTTTTAAGTATGTCTGGTGGCTCAGTTGGTTAAGCATTTGATTTTGGCTCAGGTCATGATATCACAGGTTCATGAGTTTGAGCCCTGCATTGGCTTTGTGCTGACAGTGTGGACTCTGCTTTGGATTCTCTGTCTCCCTCCCTCTCTTCCCCTCACCCACTCATGCTCACATGCATGCATATGCATTCTCTCTCTTTCTCTCTCTCAAACATAAATATTTTAAAAAAATGTTTTACACTGAAGCAAAAACACCACATAAACAGAAGTTTGATGAAAAAAAAAGTTCTATAAATATCTTTTTACCTAAAAAACTATATTTTATTGATATATTCTTTAAATAGATTAAGTATAAGATCTTAAATTTGTCAGCTTTTCATCTGCAGTGTATCTTTCAAATATTATAATATTGTCTTATCCTAAGTATCTTTTCTGATCCTAAGATTAAAAAAAAAAATAAAAATGAAAAACAATGCTTAAGTACTACATAGTAATCCACCAATCTGTTAGCTCTCTAGACTTCCCTTAGAAGGCTAGTCAGTATCAATTTACAGAAACACTAAATATACACATGACTTAATATTTGGTGCATTTTCTTCACTAAAAGTGATTCATCTGCTTCTAGGCATTATATGCTACTACCAGTTCATTTAGTCCATCTTCAAACATAATGAGTAAATTTATAATTAAAATTTTAATTTGTAATAATTAAATCTAGTTCTAAATTGAAAAATAGGTCAACATTAGTCACTTTTAAGGATACAAACTATCCATAAATCTGTGAGGACAAACATTTTAGTTTAAGAAAAATGGTAAATTTATGCCTCTTTTCAAACAAGCTTAGGTAAAACTTTGATTGCAAATAATTCATAGAAATCCTAGCAGGGCTATGCAGAGTACAGATACAAGGTGCTGAATTTATTTGAATTCAATTGAAATACAGAATTGATTTTCCTTGCCGGCAGTTTTCTGAAATGTACATTATGGCTTTGTTTAGTTAAACCAGTTATGACACTTGAGCCTCTGAAATGCTAATATACCTGCACCAAGCCTCCAAGTGTGTTGATTTTGCTTCTTTGGTGGAACAAATTTCAATCCCTTTCAGGCAGAAAACTAAGATGAGCAGATATTTGTGCAATGTATATGTTAATTAAAGCACGCTGTTCCCTAAGGGCTGGGAAGCAAAGAATGTATTATGGGTATTTTAAGGAAGACATTCACTTATATAAAATTCAAGACCAATAGGGCAGGAAAGTATATTGCCATATATATATATTTAAAAATAAGAAAAAGTCATGCTTTTCAAAATAAATGTGGATGCTTTAATGTAACAGCAATGTGTCTCCAATCAAAAATTATATCATGCTGATGGTCACTGTAAAAAGAGATTTCAAAATGGAGCAAGCAAGCCTAGTTAAGAGAGTCTCCTTTAAAATAGGCTCAGGAGACCATAAAGGATTAAGAATTTTTGCATGGCCTCATGGGAGGACCTATGAGTCCTCAGCCAGAACTTAACTTCTTCCTCAGCATGACAGCTGAATTGTTTGCATTCTTCACTTGAAAAGGAGCCAAAGCTATTTGATAAATTTCAATCCTTCATTTGCATATTAATCCAATTTAGCCCAGTTAACCTAGTTTCAATCCCTTTTTTGCATAGAGGAAATAAATGAGAACTATCCTCATCACCTTTCACCTTTATACCCCTTTTTTGTCTCCCTTAGAATAGGGGTCAGGTTTCTACTTGATGCTGTCTCCCAGATTGCAATTCCAATTGCTTAAGTAAATGCCTGTTTGCTTAAATTTTTAGTGAATTCTTCCTTGGTTGACATTTCTTGGCATAGCTGACAGGATCCAGAGCAATGGATACTGGATCCTGGTTGCCTGTGTGGACATGAAGATGATGACTCCGAGAGACCATTGTTCTCTATGCATTTCCAATGTGTGAAGCTCAGAGTTCTAGTTGTGAGGTCTCCTGGATCTGAACCTCCTACACCTCTTTTACTCAATGTTCAGGCCAACTTTATTTGAGCAAGCTAACCCGTTCTGTCCTGACTCTAATGCCATTCTCCCCTTAAATGGGGGAGGATTTGGGTTTCAAGATATTTATTGGTGAGTGCTCAACTTATTTTCTGGTGACCATGTTTTCTTTAAACTTAAATTGTTTCCAAATCATAGGAAATGTTTCCTCTATAACAGCCCTAAATGATCAACCTTCTTTGGGAATGCCAGCTGGATTTTTTTGTAAAGATTATGGTCCTCATCCTATAAATGTTTTTCCTATTAGAATCACATTACCCAGGATAATTTAAAATTTCATGGGCTAAAATGGGACACTTTTGATATCCCCAAATTATTCTATGTGTGCACAAATGGAAAGAGAAAGATTATAAAAATCAAAGCAAAAGAGTGGAAAGCTTATTTTAATTGGTATCTGGAGGCCTACAAAAGAAATACTAAAAAGGTTGCTTCCCTTCAAGGAGTTAACT
The DNA here is from genome assembly GCF_028018385.1 of Neofelis nebulosa. NCBI lineage: Eukaryota > Metazoa > Chordata > Mammalia > Carnivora > Felidae > Neofelis > Neofelis nebulosa. The sequence continues at coordinate 92,986,905 of NC_080783.1, read as the reverse complement.
CAAAATGTTCAAAAGCTAATTGAGGTCTTTTGAGAGGCTTTCAAATTTGATATGTGGGCTGAAGCCTCACAAACTCCTCCTCTTCTCATAAACTCCTCCTCTTCTACCTCCTCCTTTCGCCCTACCCACCATTCTTTCCCCTAAGATTGCAACACTTTCCTTCTCCTGTTCCCTCCCCATGCTGTTTCTATCCCTTACTATCCACTTTTTCCTCTATATTCTTAGCAAAACAGCAGATTTTAAAAAATCAAGTTAACTGCCAGATTGTGAATTTTCTTTAAACTTTCTAGGCAGGACTGAAGGGGTACAGAGCAAGTTTCCCCAAAATATGGACTATTTTGAGCTGAAGGCAATGGAGACCCTATAGACTCATAGGAAATACCTATCACATAGACCAATGGAATAGAATAGAGACTCCAGAATTGGACCTACAAATGTATGGCCCACTAATCTTTGACAAAGCAGGAAAGAATATTTAATGGAAACAAGACAGTCTCTTTAACAAATGGTGCTGGGAGAACTGGACAGCAACATGCAGAAGAATGACCCTAGACCACTTTCTTACACCATACACAAAAATAAACTCAAAATGGATGAAAGACCTGAATGTGAGACAGAAAACCATCAAAACCCTAGAGAAGAAAGAAGGAAAATACCTCTCTGACCTCAGCCACAGCAATTTCTTACTTGACACATCTCCAAAGGCAAGGGAATTAAAAGCAAAAATGAACTATTGGAACCTCATCAAGATAAAAAGCTTCTGCACTGCAAAGGAAACAATCAACAAAACTAAAAGGCAACCGACAGAATGGGAAAGGATATTTGCAAATGACATATCAAACAAAGGGCTAGTATGTAAAATCTATAAAGAACTCACCAAACCCCACACCCGAAAAACAAATAATTCAGTGAAGAAATGGGCGGAAAACATGAATAGACACTTCTCTAAAGACATCCAGACGGCCAACAGGCATATGAAAAGATGCTCAACGTCACTCCTCATCAGGGAAATACAAATCAAAACCACACTGAGATATCACCTCACGCCAGTCAGAGTGGCTAAAGTGAACAAATCAGAGGACTATAGATGCTGGCCAGGATGTGGAGAAAAGGGAACCCTCTTGCATTGTTGGTGGGAATGCAAACTGGTGCAGCCACTCTGGAAAACAGTGTGAAGGTTCCTCAAAAAATTAAAAATAGATCTACCCTATGACTCAGCAATAGCACTGCTAAGAATTTACCCAAGGGATATAGGAGTGCTGATACATAGGGGCACTTGTACCCCAATGTTTATAGCCTCACTTTCAACAATAGCCAAATTATGGAAAGAGCCCAAATGTCTATCAACTGATGAGTAAAGAAATTGTGGTTTATACTCACAATGGAATACTATTTGGCAATGAGAACGAATGAAATATGGTCCTTTGTAGCAACGTGGATGGAACTGGAGAGTGTTATGCTAAGTGAAATAAGTCATACAGAGAAAGACAGATACCATATGTTTTCACTTTTATGTGGATCCTGAGAAACTTAACAGAAGACCATAGGGAAGGGGAAGAGGGAAAAAAAAAAAGAGAGGGAGGGAGGCAAACCATAAGAGACTCTTAAAAACTTGAGAGTAAACTGAGGGTTGATGGTGGGTGGAAGGGAGGGGAAAGTGGGTGATGGGCATTGAGGAGGGCACCTGCTAGGATGAGCACTGGGTGTTGTATGGTGCCTCATTTTGTCTTCCTGCCTGGGGCATATTGGTTGTGGGGTTTGGGGAATATCTTTGGGAGTAACTCTGCATCTCAGGGAGTATCCTCACAACTTCTTTAGTACCCATCTTACACCAAAGCGATGGTTCTTAAATACTGCCAGAAATATTTATTGTTTCTCCTGGCTGAAAACTGGAAAGTTTTCTTTCTTTTTTTTTTTTTTATTAGCTCTGCAGTCAAATGTCAACCAGATTGGAAGCTGATATTCAAAGCCTGATGGGAATCTTTTTTAAAACACCTTCTCCTTTAAGTTAAAATTAGAGCTATGTATCCAGAAGTAAAGAAGCAAATTGAAGATAATGTAGTTAGATAAGTGGATCAACCTCTGATGTCATTTAAGTTACAACCCAATTCCTGGAGGAATTAAAAGCAACTGTCCTTATCTTAAAGATCTTTTCAAAAACTAGAAATGTAGCTCTAGAAGAAATTCAAAGTTCACCTATTTCTTTACCAATCCCAAACATGCCCTGTTTATCTCAAAAGGCTTGTAAATTATTTGCCTTAGGAAAAGGAAGCTCTTCTTCTAGGAACTTACATTTTTTCTCCATCCCTTAAAGTTACTCATCTTATCATGTCTTTAAAATGTACACACAGGCCACAATCACCTGAGATGAATGGGGGAAGAAAAGGTGGGGGGAAAGAGGCCTCTTTAAAACACAAACTTCCAAAATGTCTCTTGTGCCCAACTCTAGCATAGCCTCCTTAAGATTAATTCCAGGGACAAATAGAAATCTTAAAAATTTTCTCCACAAATTAGGAACTACACACCCACACACACCCACACACACACTAATGATGTAAATGTGAGATATTTTTATACCTCTGGATGGCACTGTTAAAACTAATTTGTAAAGAGCTTTATTTAGTTGGTTTTCAAACAAGTGCTTGTAAAAATTGAGCATTCTAAAACTCTCAGGAAGATAGAAACTAACCCAAACATTTTTCAAGTTCACATGATCTGGAAAAATATTCAGTATAAAATCTAGCTTAAATTTGTTGGTTTAATTAAAACAGGCATGTCTTTAGAGTTATCTACATCGAATATGATGCAGATAAACTTTTATTCTACCTGAATTTACTAGTTATATTAAATGGTTTATCTGTTGCAATTTGTCAGCAAAAATAACATAAAGATGATGGTTAGCTGTTTAATGTCCTGTAAAACTTTTATTTCTAATCTAAACGTAGTTATAAAGAACATGTATATTAAATAGATATAAATAAAATTTAAAATTTTTAACTTTTCAGTAGCCTTCCAAATATTTTAATAATTATCTGGATCATTTTCTAAACAGGACAAATACTACAACATTAATTACTAAACAGGTTTATCTACTTTTGGTTTCTTATTACAGAGGAACTAAAACATATTTGGAAATACTAGTGATGAAGGAGCATAAGGTAAGCTGAGGGCCGAGCACAAGCTAACAACACCCCCCTCTCCCCTAGGTGGGATGTGACATTCCTCAGACACTTCTGCCTGCCCAGTAAGAAAGGAAAGGGGAAAACAAATGGTTCACTGATAAGAGATGACAGTCATACAGGACATAAATCTCCATCAGTTTACATATGTCCTTAGTAAATTACAAGAAAAAGACAATATTATCACTAGCCTAATCTCCAGAAACCTATAGACTCAGTTTCCTGGAGTTCCAATATCACTCTCTCCTCCAGAGTGATATGGACAACAAAGGCAAAAAAGAAATGGAAAGTAAAATTAAATTTCCTTATAACATGCAGCCCATTGACAAGTACTTGAGGCAAATACAAATTGTAACATTTCTCCAGGAACCCCCTATTATCCTAATGTTAATACCTTATCAGAGGGAAAACAACCTTAGCTTAACAATAGCAAGGACCCTAGCATCTTAAGAGTCCTCTTTAGCCTTCTCTGGAGGCCTCCCTTTTGCCTTTACCTCCCCCAACTCAATAGTATATAGTCAGGCATTCTTCACGACCCCAGTGCAGCTCTTTCTGTCAATGGATCCTGTCCCCTTGCTTTAATAAAATCACCTTTGTGCACCAAAGACATCTCAAGAATTATTTCTTGGCCATCATCTCTGGACCCCTACCAGTCCAAAAGTCCATCACTAATCCTACATTGGAAAAATTTTAAAGGCATATGATTCTAGAAATTATGAAGTATCTTCATATTTTTGCAATTCTAAAGGATGCTGGTATAATAGTTTTAGTTGTTTAGGAAAAAAAGGGGGAGGGGGACCCAAGGCTCAAAATGGTGTCACTTACAAAGTTCCCATTGGGACTTTGTATCCAATCTAATTGTACTTTTAACCTCCCCACAGAAATGTAGCCTAAACTGGTCAGTCAGGAATGTTTTGATCAGCACCAATGAAAAACTCAGTTACATGGGTCCTCTCCAACCCCCAAAGGAAGATGAAGCAATCTGCCTGATAAGACACCTTGCCCTTTCCCCTAAAGGAAAGTGACCTTGTCTAAAATAATCCTTTATTTTCTTCTGTTAATAACTTCCTTATCCCATCTCCTCCTTCCTATGAAAACATTCAGTTTTGTTTTTGCTTTGAGACAAAGTGCACATGTGGGAGGGGCAGAGAGACAGAGACAGAGAGAGAGACAATCCCAAGCAGGCTCTACATTGTCAGCACAGAGTCTAATGTGGGGCTTGAAATCACAAACTGTGAGATCATAACCTGAGCTGAAATCAAGAGTCTGATGCTTAACAAACTAAGCTACCCAGGTGCCCCCAAACTTTCCATTTTGTACAACTCCTCAGAGCACCTCTCTATGTGGTAGGTGAGTTAAGAAATGCCTGATTAAAAAGTGCCTGATTCATGAATCATTTAATAAAGCCAATCAGATCTTCAACCTTACTTGGTTTTGTTTTTTAACAGATTTGGTGACAGTGGTGGGATCTGAAGTGAACACCCCCCAGCATTTGGAGATAAGAAACAGAGGCATGGCATCTATGTGTCCTTTTAATTTGTGATCTTGTCATTTCAGAGGCAGCTCAGTCTGAGCTCTGCTCTGTTTTGTATTTGAGCTCCTGATCTAATTGGCTTTCCTTTACAGGGCGGTTCAGCTTGAGCTGGCAGAGAAGTATAACCATAGCCCAGCTGAGTTGGCAGTTCTGCCCAGAGCCCAGTTGAGCTGGCATATTTTGCTGCAGACTCAAGCCCCTAGCCTTCCAGGCTATAGTTTCTGGGTGGAAAATGTCAGTAAGGTTTCATAGGAATTGGTGGTGGGGCTCACAGGGCCTTCTTATGGCCAGGATGCAGGACTATAATACATTAAGGCCAATGTTTATATTGTTTTGTGTATATAAAGGCTATTTCTAGTGGGGATCTAGGAGCCCAAAAAACTGCAAAAACTGATGTGCATAGGTTGAGTATTGGAAGGTTATTACAGTGCTTGCCACTTTAAAACAGGCTCGCATGATAGGATAAGTTGGTCATAGGATACGTTAGATTGACACTAGATCACCTGCTGACTTCAAGTAAACTGTACAAAAAGGCACACTTCCCAATTCCCAACCCAGCAGCACATCCCTTTTGGGTACTGGTTTGGCTGTAAGAAACCTAAAGTCTTAGCTCATAAGATATTTGAATTCTAAAGATCAAGCACACTACTTCCCTGCACACCTGTTTATCTTATCTAAGAATTATAGTCCCAGAAGTTGCAGATGTCTAGCAAGAACAAATTAAAATAAATAAATAAATAAACTAAAATCACAGTGGCCATTATGGGGAATGTTCCAGTTAGACAAGATTGTTCATTTAAAAAGTGCACTTAAAAAAAAGTGTTCCCAAATTAAACAAAAATGGGATGTCTATTTTAACTGGTGTACAGAAGTCTCCAAAAGGCTTCAAGAGTCCAAAATAGTTTCATTAAAAATTCATTACAAAGGTTAATAAAACACACACACACACACACACACACACACACACACACACAGAGTACCTGAAACAAAAGATTGTAATACTGACCTAACTCCTACTCCTCCTTTCTATCCTTCTTTACCTGAGTTCTCAGTCTACTAATTTTCTGTCTCAACTGCCTTTCTACTCTGAAGCAACAATTACATTTTAAAATAAAACCACCTGAAGTTACAGGAGATCCTCCTCAGATACTTCACTCTTTGGTCAAAGATTAAATAAAAGCCATAGGGGAAAAAAAAAACCCAAAAAACAAAAATAAAACCAAAAAAAGCTTAAACCCAGGAAGAATCCTCAGAACTTGTTGTTTTTAATTGACTACCTCCTGAGCATAGTTGAGAGGGGAAAATAAAAATTCATGTTATCCCTTCCTTTCCTAATCCAGATTCGCTGGTTATTAATCCCTTTCCTCCTGGGAATAACTATTTCTTTCTTGCAAGTCTTGTTTTACATCCTAAGAGCAAGATTTGGCTTTCTGCCTGCCTGTGACATGCAGGTTGTCAGTTCTTTATTTGGCTATCTTTGAGAGTGGCTCTAAACTCTATAAAAATAGTATCTTTTGTACCCTCTTTGCAAATGTCTTTTAGGTCCATGTGGGCTAATACTGCTAGAAATCTTTACTGTTTGTCCTGGCTAAAACATAACAAGATATTTTTAAAAAATTTAATAGCTCTATAATCAGAATTTTGGCCAAATTAAAAGCTGATATTCAAAGCCAGATAATAATTTGTTTAGGTCTTCTCCCCTAAGCTAAATGTATTCAGAGCGGAAAAAAAAGACTTTCTCATAGGTGGATGGGTGTGTCAGTCCTTTAATATTATTTAGGGCACAACCAAATTCTTTGAGAAATTAAAAAAACAGCTGTTCTTGTTTTACAACTCTAGTCTTTACAGGACCAGAGACACAGTTCCAAAAACAATTCCAAGACCAATCCTTTTCACTAATTCCCAAACCTCCCTTATTTATCTCAAAAGGATTATAAGTATTGTAAAAAGTCTGGCCTTAAAAGAGCAAAAGTCCTTCTAGAAAGTGCTTGCATTTTCCCCTGTGCCTCTATAATGTAAATATACAGTGTTCTGCTTGGTCTTCTGCAGGGATTCTTTAATTAGCCCATCTCTTTAAAATGCAAATTTCAGGGATGTAAAAACAAGGGGGAGAAGCCATTTAAAACTTAACTGGTCAAGGACAAATACAAATCTTAAGTATATTCTCCACAAATATTAACTTATTAATATAACCTTAACATACACACACACACACACACACACACACACACACACACATATATATATGTATGTATAATTAATATGACCTTAATTTATTACATCTACCAGAAAAACAAAGTCACATCCAGCCTTTATAACTAGTAAATTTTATACCTATTTGATGGCAGTAATTTTAAAACAGAAGCTATAAGGTTTGCATCTAACTGTATGTTGACATGTGTTTATATTTGTGTTGTAAATGTGTTTCTCTATCTCCAGATGGTATTGCTAAAATTAATTTGTAAAATAACATTTAGCTGGTTTGAAGACAAGCACTTATAAAAATTGAGCATTTTAAAACTCAGAAAGATAAAAGCTACCCCAATGTTTTTAAGGTTCATGGGATCTAAAAAATATATATATCTGATATAAAAGTTAGTTTGAAATTGATGGTTTAATTAACATAGACATCTCATTTCAACTTATCAATATCAAATATGACACAAACGACCTGATGAGTGAGTGTGGGGCAAGTTGAGGGCAAAGTACAGGCTAACAGCACCCCCACCCAGGTGGGATATGTGTAATATTCCTCAGGAGCTCCTGGCTGCCCAAGGACAAAGGAAAAGACAGAAAACAGATGGTTAAACTGTTAAGAGTCTCCATCAGTTTACATATATCTTAGTACAATTACAAAAAAGGGCAATCTTATCAATAGCCTAAAATCCAGAAACTCCTTATAGTCTTAATGTTTATGCTTTGCTAGAAGGAAAAACAACCTTAGTTTGACAATAGCTAGGCCTCCCTCCAGTAATCTGTGAGTCTTTAGCATATGAAATCTCTTTGGAAACTTCCCTTTTGACTTTACCTCCCCCAAGTCCATGGTATATAACCAATCATTCTTTACAACACCAGTGCAGCTCTTTCTGCCCACTGGTCCTGTGCCTGTGCTTTAATAAAATCACTATTTTGCACCAAAGACTTCTTCAAGAATTCTTTCTTGGCCCTCAACTCTGAACTGTACCCACCCCATCCTCCCCCCACCACCATAGTTCCTAACCTCATCATCATAACCCACTTTTATTCTACTTAAATTTATTAAATTCATATTCTACCTGTTGCAATCTGTCACCAAAAGTGACTTAAAATGATGGTTGATTTTGTTTGTCTCATGAACTTTTTCTGGGTAATTGTTAAGAATAAGTGGAATAGATAAATGGTTTGTAGGTAACATTTAAATAGCTTCCAAAATATTGTTAACCTAAAACTTTGCAGTTTTGCTAGGTTAAATGATGTATTGGGTTAATTTTGTTGGATATCTAAGTCTTTTCCAAGTAAGATAAAATAGTAAAATATTGATTATTAAACATAGGTTTATGTATCTTTCTTATCACAAAGAAACTAAAGATAAATTTGGATATCTAGGTAAAAAGTTTTCTAAGCATTAAGAATTATAATAAATATAATTAAAACTACTGGAATACTAAGGGAAACAACTCTGTAAGCAAGAAATGTAAGAAATGTGTTTTTGAAAAAAAGAGAATTTTTTTGGTAAGAAATGAGAAATGGGAATACATTTTTGTGAAGGGAAAAGTAAGTAATTTTCTCTTAAAATGAGACTCGTTTATAGAGAAGGAAAATTTAGGATAAAATATAAATGAAAAAGAAAGTTGTAGAAAGTTTGTGAGAAAAAGCAGCTTTGGAAAAGAATTATATGAGTAGTCAGAACTAAGATTGAAGTAACTAAGTTTATATATATGTAATATATATAAAAATATATAGTATGTAATTTATATAATATATAAGATATATTATATAGTAAATATGATATAT